>NW_028296644.1:1270000-1587500 GCF_055471065.1 Atractosteus spatula | reverse complement strand
TGTTTTTCAATCTGAAGCATCCCAATGTTACTGCTGGGCTCAGAAGAGCACACTGAGTCAGTACTTAGCCCCACTGTGCAGAAGTTGTCAAAATGTATTTTTTAGCCCAAGATAAACGCGTTTTTCAATATGAAGCTTCCCAATGTAACTGCTGGGCACAGAAGAGCACAGTGAGTCATCTCTTAGCCCCACTGTGCAGAAGTTGTCAAAACGTGTTTTTCAGCCCGAGATAAACGCGTTTTTCAATCTGGAGCAAACCAATGTAACTCCTGGGCTCTGAAGAGCACAATGAATCAGCTTTTAACCCGACTGTGCAGAAGTTGTCAAAACGTGTTTTTCAGTCCGAGATAAACGCGATTTTCAATCTGGAGCAAACCAATGTAACTCCTGGGCTCTGAAGAGCACAATGAATCAGCCTTTAGCCCGACTGTGCAGAAGATGTCAAAACGTGTTTTTCAGCTCGAGATAAACGCGTTTTTCAGTGTAGAGCATCCCAATTTAACTGCTGGGCTCAGAAGAGCAAACTGAGTCAGCTGTTAGCCCCACTGTTCAGAAGTTGTCAAAACGTGTTGTTTTCAGACAAGATAAACGCGTTTTTGAAACATTGAGCACCCCAATGTTACTGCTTGGCTAAGAAAAGCACACTCAGTCATCTCTTAGCCCCACATTGTAGAAGTTGTCAAAACGTGATTTTCAGCCGAGATAATGCGTTTTTGCAAACTTTTGAATCCCAATGTAACTGCTGGGCTCAGAAGATCACACTGAATCAGCTTTTAGTCCCATTGTGCAGAAGTTGTCAAAACCAGTTTCTCAGCCCGAGATAAACGCCTTTTTCAACCTGGAGCGTCCCAATGTAACTGCTGGGCTCAGAAGAGCACACTGAGTCAGCTCTTAGCCCCACTGTGCAGAAGTTGTCAAAACGTGTTTTTCAGCTCGAGATAAACGCGTTTTTCAATCTGGAGCATCCCAATGTAACTGCTGGGCTCAGAAGAGCACACTGAGTCAGCTCTTAGCCCCATTGTGCAGAAGTTGTCAAAACGTGTTTTTCACCCGAGATAAACACCTTTTTCAATCTGGAGCATCCCAATGTAACTGCTGGGCTCAGAAAAGCACACTGAGTCAGCCCTTAGCCCCATTTTGCAGAAGTTGTCAAAACGTGTTTTTCAGCACGAGATAAACGCGTTTTTCAATAGTAAGCTTCCCAATGTAACTGCTTTGCACAGAAGAGAACAGTGAGTCAGCTCTTAGCCCCACTGTGCAGAAGTTGTCAAAACGTGTTTTTCAGCCCGAGATAAACGCGTTTTTCAATCTGGAGCAAACCAATGTAACTCCTGGGCTCTGAAGAGCACAATGAATCAGCTTTTAGCCCGACTGTGCAGAAGTTGTCAAAATCAGTTTTTCAGCCCAAGATAAACGCGTTTTTCAATCTGGAGCATCCCAATGTAACTGCTGGGCTCAGAAGAGCACACTGAGTCAGCTCTTAGCCCCATTGTGCAGAAGTTGTCAAAACGTGTTTTTCAGCCGAGATAAACGCGTTTTTTCAACATTGAGCACTCCAATTTAACTGCTGGGCTCAGAAGAGCAAACTGAGTCAGCTGTTAGCCCCACAGTTCAGAAGTTGTCAAAACGTGTTGTTTTCAGTCAAGATAAACGCGTTTTTGAAACCTTGAGCACCCCAATGTTACTGCTTGGCTAAGAAGAGCACACTCGGTCATCTCTTAGCCCCACATTGTAGAAGCTGTCAAAACGTGATTTTCAGCCGAGATAATGCGTTTTTGCAAACTTTTGAATCCCAATGTAACTGCTCGGCTCAGAAGAGCACACTGAGTCAGCTGTTAGCCCCACAGTTCAGAAGTTGTCAGAACGTGTTTTTCAGCCGATATAAACGCGTATTTGCAACCTTGAGCATCCAATGTAACTGCTTGGCAATGAAGAGGTCACTGAGTCAGCTCTTAGCCCCACATTGTAGACGTTGTCAAAATGTGTTTTTCAGCCGAGATGAACGCATTTTTGCAATCTTGAGCACCCCAATGTAACTACTAAGGTCAGAAGAGCAAACTGAGTCAGCTGTTAGCCCCACAGTTCAGAAGTTGTCAAAACGTGTTGTTTTCAGTCAAGATAAACGCGTTTTTGAAACCTTGAGCACCCCAATGTTACTGCTTGGCTAAGAAGAGCACACTCAGTCATCTCTTAGCCCCACATTGTAGAAGTTGTCAAAACGTGATTTTCAGCCGAGATAATGCGTTTTTGCAAACTTTTGAATCCCAATGTAACTGCTGGGCTCAGAAGAGCCCACTGAGTCAGCTCTTAGCCCTGTTGTGCAGAAGTTGTCAAAACGTATCTTTCAGATCGAGATGAACGCCTTTTTCAATCTGGAGCATGCCAATGTAACTGCTGGGCTCAGAAGAGCCCACTGAGTCAGCTTTTAGCCCTGTTGTGCAGAAGTTGTCAAAACGTATTTTTCAGATCGAGATGAACGCCTTTTTCAATCTGGAGCATCCCAATGTAACTGCTGGGCTCAGAAGAGCACACTGAGTCAGCCCTTAGCCCCATTGTGCAGAAGTTGTCAAAACGTGTTTTTCAGCACGAGATAAACGCGTTTTTCAATAGTAAGCTTCCCAATGTAACTGCTGGGCACAGAAGAGCACAGTGAGTCAGCTCTTAGCCCCACTGTGCAGAAGTTGTCAAAACGTGTTTTTCAGCCCGAGATAAACGCGTTTTTCAATCTGGAGCCTCCCAATGAAACTACTGGGCTCAGAAGAGCCCACTGAGTCAGATCTTAGCCCCACTGTGCAGAAGTTGTCAAAACGTGTTTTTCATCCCGAGATAAACGCGTTTTTCAATCTGGAAAATCCCAATGTAACTGCTGGGCTCAGAAGGGCACACTGAGTCAGTACTTAGCCCCACTGTGCAGAAGTTGTCAAAACGTGTTTTTCAGCTCGAGATAAACGCGTTTTTCAGTGTAGAGCATCCCAATGTAACTGCTGGGCTCAGAAGAGCACACTGAGTCAGTACTTAGCCCCACTGTGCAGAAGATGTAAAAACGTGTTTTCCAGCTCGAGATAAACGCGTTTTTCAGTGTGGAGCATCCCAATGTAACTGCTGGGCTCAGAAGAGCACACTGAGTCAGCTCTTAGCCCCATTGTGCAGAAGTTGTCAAAACATGTTTTTCAGCCGAGATAAACGCGTTTTTTCAACATTGAGCGCCCCAATTTAACTGCTGGGCTCAGAAGAGCAAACTGAGTCAGCTGTTAGCCCCACAGTTCAGAAGTTGTCAAAACGTGTTGTTTTCAGTCAAGATAAACGCGTTTTTGAAACCTTGAGCACCCCAATGTTACTGCTTGGCTAAGAAGAGCACACTCGGTCATCTCTTAGCCCCACATTGTAGAAGTTGTCAAAACGTGATTTTCAGCCGAGATAATGCGTTTTTGCAAACTTTTGAATCCCAATGTAACTGCTGGGCTCAGAAGAGCCCACTGAGTCAGCTCTTAGCCCTGTTGTGCAGAAGTTGTCAAAACGTGTTTTTCAGCTGGAGATAAACGCATTTTTCTACTGCAGCATCCCAATGTAACTGCTGGGCTCAGAAGAGCACACTGAATCAGCCTCTAGCCCCACTGTGCAGAAGTTGTCAAAACGTTTTTTTCACCCAAGATAAACGCCTTTTTCAATCTGGAGAAAACCAATGTAACTCCTTGGCTCAGAAGAGCTGAATGAATCAGCTTTTAGCCCCACTGTGCAGAAGTTGTCAAAATGTGTTTTTCAGCCCAAGATCAACACGTTTTTCAATCTGGAGTGTCCCAATGTAACTTCTGGGCTCAGAAGAGCACAGTGAGTCAGCTCTCAGCCCCACTGTGCAGAAGTTGTCAAAACGTGTTTTTCAGCCCGAGATAAACGCCTTTTTCAACCTGGAGCGTCCCAATGTAACTGCTGGGCTCAGAAGAGCACATTGAGTCAGCTTTAGCCCCACTGTGCAGAAGTTGTCAAAACCTGTTTTTCAGCCCGAGATAAACGCGTTTTTCAATCTGGAGCAAACCAATGTAACTCCTGGGCTCTGAGGAGCACAATGAATCAGGTTTTAGCCCGACTGTGCAGAAGTTGTCAAAATCAGTTTTTCAGTCCAAGATAAACGCGTTTTTCAATCTGGAGCATCCCAATGTAACTGCTCGGCTCAGAAGAGCACACTGAGTCAGCTGTTAGCCCCACAGTTCAAAAGTTGTCAAAACGTGTTGTTTTCAGTCAAGATAAACGCGTTTTTGAAACCTTGAGCACCCCAATGTTACTGCTTGGCTAAGAAGAGCACACTCAGTCATCTCTTAGCCCCACATTGTAGAAGTTGTCAAAACGTGATTTTCAGCCGAGATAATGCGTTTTTGCAAACTTTTGAATCCCAATGTAACTGCTGGGCTCAGAAGAGCCCACTGAGTCAGCTCTTAGCCCTGTTGTGCAGAAGTTGTCAAAACGTATTTTTCAGATCGAGATGAACGCCTTTTTCAATCTGGAGCATGCCAATGTAACTGCTGGGCTCAGAAGAGCCCACTGAGTCAGCTTTTAGCCCTGTTGTGCAGAATTGTCAAAACGTATTTTTCAGATCGAGATGAACGCCTTTTTCAATCTGGAGCATCCCAATGTAACTGCTGGGCTCAGAAGAGCACACTGAGTCAGCTCTTAGCCCCATTGTGCAGAAGTTGTCAAAACGTGTTTTTCAACCCAAGATAAACGCGTTTTTCAATCTGGAGCTTCCCAATGAAACTACTGGGCTCAGAAGAGCCCACTGAGTCAGATCTTAGCCCCACTGTGCAGAAGTTGTCAAAACGTGTTTTTCATCCCGAGATAAACGCGTTTTTCAATCTGGAACATCCCAATGTAACTGCTGGGCTCAGAAGGGCACACTGAGTCAGTACTTAGCCCCACTGTGCAGAAGTTGTCAAAATGTGTTTTTCAGCCCGAGATAAACGCCTTTTTCAACCTGGAGCGTCCCAATGTAACTGCTTGGCTCAGAAGACCACACTGAGTCAGCTCTTAGCCCCACTGTGCAGAAGTTTTCAAAATGTGTTTTTCAGCCTGAGATAAATGCTTTTTTCAATCTGGAGCATCCCAATGTAACTGCTGGGCTCAGACGAACTCACTGAGTCAGCTCTTAGCCCCATTGTGCAGAAGTTGTCAAAACGTGTTTTTCAGATCGAGATAAACGCCTTTTTCAATCTGGAGCTTCCCATTGTAACTGCTGGGCTCAGAAGAGCACACTGAGTCAGCTATTAGCCCCAGTGTGCAGAAGTTGTAAAAACGTGTTTTTCAGCTCGAGATAAACGTGTTTTTCAATCTGGAGCATCCCAATGTTACTGCTGGGCTCAGAAGAGCACACTGAGTCAGTACTTAGCCCCACTGTGCAGAAGTTGTCAAAATGTATTTTTTAGCCCAAGATAAACGCGTTTTTCAATATGAAGCTTCCCAATGTAACTGCTGGGCACAGAAGAGCACAGTGAGTCATCTCTTAGCCCCACTGTGCAGAAGTTGTCAAAACGTGTTTTTCAGCCCGAAATAAACGCGTTTTTCAATCTGGAGCAAACCAATGTAACTCCTGGGCTCTGAAGAGCACAATGAATCAGCTTTTAGCCCGACTGTGCAGAAGTTGTCAAAACGTGTTTTTCAGCCCGAGATAAACGCGATTTTCAATCTGGAGCAAACCAATGTAACTCCTGGGCTCTGAAGAGCACAATGAATCAGCTTTTAGCCCGACTGTGCAGAAGATGTCAAAACGTGTTTTTCAGCTCGAGATAAACGCGTTTTTCAGTGTAGAGCATCCCAATGTAACTGCTGGGCTCAGAAGAGCACACTGAGTCAGTACTTAGCCCCACTGTGCAGAAGATGTCAAAACGTGTTTTCCAGCTCGAGATAAACGCGTTTTTCAGTGTGGAGCATCCCAATGTAACTGCTGGGCTCAGAAGAGCACACTGAGTCAGCTCTTAGCCCCATTGTGCAGAAGTTGTCAAAACGTGTTTTTCAGCCGAGATAAACGCGTTTTTTCAACATTGAGCACCCCAATTTAACTGCTGGGCTCAGAAGAGCAAACTGAGTCAGCTGTTAGCCCCACAGTTCAGAAGTTGTCAAAACGTGTTTTTCAGCACGAGATAAACGCGTTTTTCAATAGTAAGCTTCCCAATGTAACTGCTGGGCACAGAAGAGCACAGTGAGTCAGCTCTTAGCCCCACTGTGCAGAAGTTGTCAAAACGTGTTTTTCAGCCCGAGATAAACGCGTTTTTCAATCTGGAGCCTCCCAATGAAACTACTGGGCTCAGAAGAGCCCACTGAGTCAGATCTTAGCCCCACTGTGCAGAAGTTGTCAAAACGTGTTTTTCATCCCGAGATAAACGCGTTTTTCAATCTGGAAAATCCCAATGTAACTGCTGGGCTCAGAAGGGCACACTGAGTCAGTACTTAGCCCCACTGTGCAGAAGTTGTCAAAACGTGTTTTTCAGCTCGAGATAAACGCGTTTTTCAGTGTAGAGCATCCCAATGTAACTGCTGGGCTCAGAAGAGCACACTGAGTCAGTACTTAGCCCCACTGTGCAGAAGATGTAAAAACGTGTTTTCCAGCTCGAGATAAACGCGTTTTTCAGTGTGGAGCATCCCAATGTAACTGCTGGGCTCAGAAGAGCACACTGAGTCAGCTCTTAGCCCCATTGTGCAGAAGTTGTCAAAACATGTTTTTCAATCGAGATAAACGCGTTTTTTCAACATTGAGCGCCCCAATTTAACTGCTGGGCTCAGAAGAGCAAACTGAGTCAGCTGTTAGCCCCACAGTTCAGAAGTTGTCAAAACGTGTTGTTTTCAGTCAAGATAAACGCGTTTTTGAAACCTTGAGCACCCCAATGTTACTGCTTGGCTAAGAAGAGCACACTCGGTCATCTCTTAGCCCCACATTGTAGAAGTTGTCAAAACGTGATTTTCAGCCGAGATAATGCGTTTTTGCAAACTTTTGAATCCCAATGTAACTGCTGGGCTCAGAAGAGCCCACTGAGTCAGCTCTTAGCCCTGTTGTGCAGAAGTTGTCAAAACGTGTTTTTCAGCTGGAGATAAACGCATTTTTCTACTGCAGCATCCCAATGTAACTGCTGGGCTCAGAAGAGCACACTGAATCAGCCTCTAGCCCCACTGTGCAGAAGTTGTCAAAACGTTCTTTTCACCCAAGATAAACGCCTTTTTCAATCTGGAGAAAACCAATGTAACTCCTTGGCTCAGAAGAGCTGAATGAATCAGCTTTTAGCCCCACTGTGCAGAAGTTGTCAAAATGTGTTTTTCAGCCCAAGATCAACACGTTTTTCAATCTGGAGTGTCCCAATGTAACTTCTGGGCTCAGAAGAGCACAGTGAGTCAGCTCTCAGCCCCACTGTGCAGAAGTTGTCAAAACGTGTTTTTCAGCCCGAGATAAACGCCTTTTTCAACCTGGAGCGTCCCAATGTAACTGCTGGGCTCAGAAGAGCACACTGAGTCAGCTCTTAGCCCCATTGAGCAGAAGTTGTCAAAACGTGTTTTTCAGCCCGAGATAAACGCGTTTTTCAATCTGGAGCATTCCAGTGTAACTGCTGGGCTCAGAAGAGCACATTGAGTCAGCTTTAGCCCCACTGTGCAGAAGTTGTCAAAACCTGTTTTTCAGCCCGAGATAAACGCGTTTTTCAATCTGGAGCAAACCAATGTAACTCCTGGGCTCTGAGGAGCACAATGAATCAGGTTTTAGCCCGACTGTGCAGAAGTTGTCAAAATCAGTTTTTCAGTCCAAGATAAACGCGTTTTTCAATCTGGAGCATCCCAATGTAACTGCTCGGCTCAGAAGAGCACACTGAGTCAGCTGTTAGCCCCACAGTTCAAAAGTTGTCAAAACGTGTTGTTTTCAGTCAAGATAAACGCGTTTTTGAAACCTTGAGCACCCCAATGTTACTGCTTGGCTAAGAAGAGCACACTCAGTCATCTCTTAGCCCCACATTGTAGAAGTTGTCAAAACGTGATTTTCAGCCGAGATAATGCGTTTTTGCAAACTTTTGAATCCCAATGTAACTGCTGGGCTCAGAAGAGCCCACTGAGTCAGCTCTTAGCCCTGTTGTGCAGAAGTTGTCAAAACGTATTTTTCAGATCGAGATGAACGCCTTTTTCAATCTGGAGCATGCCAATGTAACTGCTGGGCTCAGAAGAGCCCACTGAGTCAGCTTTTAGCCCTGTTGTGCAGAATTGTCAAAACGTATTTTTCAGATCGAGATGAACGCCTTTTTCAATCTGGAGCATCCCAATGTAACTGCTGGGCTCAGAAGAGCACACTGAGTCAGCTCTTAGCCCCATTGTGCAGAAGTTGTCAAAACGTGTTTTTCAACCCAAGATAAACGCGTTTTTCAATCTGGAGCTTCCCAATGAAACTACTGGGCTCAGAAGAGCCCACTGAGTCAGATCTTAGCCCCACTGTGCAGAAGTTGTCAAAACGTGTTTTTCATCCCGAGATAAACGCGTTTTTCAATCTGGAACATCCCAATGTAACTGCTGGGCTCAGAAGGGCACACTGAGTCAGTACTTAGCCCCACTGTGCAGAAGTTGTCAAAATGTGTTTTTCAGCCCGAGATAAACGCCTTTTTCAACCTGGAGCGTCCCAATGTAACTGCTTGGCTCAGAAGACCACACTGAGTCAGCTCTTAGCCCCACTGTGCAGAAGTTTTCAAAATGTGTTTTTCAGCCTGAGATAAATGCTTTTTTCAATCTGGAGCATCCCAATGTAACTGCTGGGCTCAGACGAACTCACTGAGTCAGCTCTTAGCCCCATTGTGCAGAAGTTGTCAAAACGTGTTTTTCAGATCGAGATAAACGCCTTTTTCAATCTGGAGCTTCCCATTGTAACTGCTGGGCTCAGAAGAGCACACTGAGTCAGCTATTAGCCCCAGTGTGCAGAAGTTGTAAAAACGTGTTTTTCAGCTCGAGATAAACGTGTTTTTCAATCTGGAGCATCCCAATGTTACTGCTGGGCTCAGAAGAGCACACTGAGTCAGTACTTAGCCCCACTGTGCAGAAGTTGTCAAAATGTATTTTTTAGCCCAAGATAAACGCGTTTTTCAATATGAAGCTTCCCAATGTAACTGCTGGGCACAGAAGAGCACAGTGAGTCATCTCTTAGCCCCACTGTGCAGAAGTTGTCAAAACGTGTTTTTCAGCCCGAAATAAACGCGTTTTTCAATCTGGAGCAAACCAATGTAACTCCTGGGCTCTGAAGAGCACAATGAATCAGCTTTTAGCCCGACTGTGCAGAAGTTGTCAAAACGTGTTTTTCAGCCCGAGATAAACGCGATTTTCAATCTGGAGCAAACCAATGTAACTCCTGGGCTCTGAAGAGCACAATGAATCAGCTTTTAGCCCGACTGTGCAGAAGATGTTAAAACGTGTTTTTCAGCTCGAGATAAACGCGTTTTTCAGTGTAGAGCATCCCAATGTAACTGCTGGGCTCAGAAGAGCACACTGAGTCAGTACTTAGCCCCACTGTGCAGAAGATGTCAAAACGTGTTTTCCAGCTCGAGATAAACGCGTTTTTCAGTGTGGAGCATCCCAATGTAACTGCTGGGCTCAGAAGAGCACACTGAGTCAGCTCTTAGCCCCATTGTGCAGAAGTTGTCAAAACGTGTTTTTCAGCCGAGATAAACGCGTTTTTTCAACATTGAGCACCCCAATTTAACTGCTGGGCTCAGAAGAGCAAACTGAGTCAGCTGTTAGCCCCACAGTTCAGAAGTTGTTAAAACGTGTTGTTTTCAGTCAAGATAAACGCGTTTTTGAAACCTTGAGCACCCCAATGTCACTGCTTGGCTAAGAAGAGCACACTCGGTCATCTCTTAGCCCCACATTGTAGAAGTTGTCAAAACGTGATTTTCAGCCGAGATAATGCGTTTTTGCAAACTTTTGAATCCCAATGTAACTGCTCGGCTCAGAAGAGCACACTGAGTCAGCTGTTAGCCCCACAGTTCAGAAGTTGTCAGAACGTGTTTTTCAGCCGATATAAACGCGTATTTGCAACCTTGAGCATCCAATGTAACTGCTTGGCAATGAAGAGGTCACTGAGTCAGCTCTTAGCCCCACATTGTAGAAGTTGTCAAAATGTGTTTTTCAGCCGAGATGAACGCATTTTTGCAATCTTGAGCACCCCAATGTAACTACTAAGGTCAGAAGAGCAAACTGAGTCAACTGTTAGCCCCACAGTTCAGAAGTTGTCAAAACGTGTTGTTTTCAGTCAAGATAAACGCGTTTTTGAAACCTTGAGCACCCCAATGTTACTGCTTGGCTAAGAAGAGCACACTCAGTCATCTCTTAGCCCCACATTGTAGAAGTTGTCAAAACGTGATTTTCAGCCGAGATAATGCGTTTTTGCAAACTTTTGAATCCCAATGTAACTGCTGGGCTCAGAAGAGCCCACTGAGTCAGCTCTTAGCCCTGTTGTGCAGAAGTTGTCAAAACGTATTTTTCAGATCGAGATGTACGCCTTTTTCAATCTGGAGCATGCCAATGTAACTGCTGGGCTCAGAAGAGCCCACTGAGTCAGCTTTTAGCCCTGTTGTGCAGAAGTTGTCAAAACGTATTTTTCAGATCGAGATGAACGCCTTTTTCAATCTGGAGCATCCCAATGTAACTGCTGGGCTCAGAAGAGCACACTGAGTCAGCTCTTAGCCCCATTGTGCAGAAGTTGACAAAACGTGTTTTTCATCCCGAGATAAACGCGTTTTTCAATCTGGAACATCCCAATGTAACTGCTGGGCTCAGAAGGGCACACTGAGTCAGTACTTAGCCCCACTGTGCAGAAGTTGTCAAAATGTGTTTTTCAGCCCGAGATAAACGCCTTTTTCAACCTGGAGCGTCCCAATGTAACTGCTTGGCTCAGAAGACCACACTGAGTCAGCTCTTAGCCCCACTGTGCAGAAGTTTTCAAAATGTGTTTTTCAGCCTGAGATAAATGCTTTTTTCAATCTGGAGCATCCCAATGTAACTGCTGGGCTCAGACGAACTCACTGAGTCAGCTCTTAGCCCCATTGTGCAGAAGTTGTCAAAACGTGTTTTTCAGATCGAGATAAACGCCTTTTTCAATCTGGAGCTTCCCATTGTAACTGCTGGGCTCAGAAGAGCACACTGAGTCAGCTATTAGCCCCAGTGTGCAGAAGTTGTAAAAACGTGTTTTTCAGCTCGAGATAAACGTGTTTTTCAATCTGGAGCATCCCAATGTTACTGCTGGGCTCAGAAGAGCACACTGAGTCAGTACTTAGCCCCACTGTGCAGAAGTTGTCAAAATGTATTTTTTAGCCCAAGATAAACGCGTTTTTCAATATGAAGTTTCCCAATGTAACTGCTGGGCACAGAAGAGCACAGTGAGTCATCTCTTAGCCCCACTGTGCAGAAGTTGTCAAAACGTGTTTTTCAGCCCGAGATAAACGCGTTTTTCAATCTGGAGCAAACCAATGTAACTCCTGGGCTCTGAAGAGCACAATGAATCAGCTTTTAGCCCGACTGTGCAGAAGTTGTCAAAACGTGTTTTTCAGCCCGAGATAAACGCGATTTTCAATCTGGAGCAAACCAATGTAACTCCTGGGCTCTGAAGAGCACAATGAATCAGCTTTTAGCTCGACTGTGCAGAAGATGTCAAAACGTGTTTTTCAGCTCGAGATAAACGCGTTTTTCAGTGTAGAGCATCCCAATGTAACTGCTGGGCTCAGAAGAGCACACTGAGTCAGTACTTAGCCCCACTGTGCAGAAGATGTCAAAACGTGTTTTCCAGCTCGAGATAAACACGTTTTTCAGTGTGGAGCATCCCAATGTAACTGCTGGGCTAAGAAGAGCACACTGAGTCAGCTCTTAGCCCCATTGTGCAGAAGTTGTCAAAACGTGTTTTTCAGCCGAGATAAACGCGTTTTTTCAACATTGAGCACCCCAATTTAACTGCTGGGCTCAGAAGAGCAAACTGAGTCAGCTGTTAGCCCCACAGTTCAGAAGTTGTCAAAACGTGTTGTTTTCAGTCAAGATAAACGCGTTTTTGAAACCTTGAGCACCCCAATGTTACTGCTTGGCTAAGAAGAGCACACTCGGTCATCTCTTAGCCCCACATTGTAGAAGTTGTCAAAACGTGATTTTCAGCCGAGATAATGCGTTTTTGCAAACTTTTGAATCCCAATGTAACTGCTCGGCTCAGAAGAGCACACTGAGTCAGCTGTTAGCCCCACAGTTCAGAAGTTGTCAGAACGTGTTTTTCAGCCGATATAAACGCGTATTTGCAACCTTGAGCATCCAATGTAACTGCTTGGCAATGAAGAGGTCACTGAGTCAGCTCTTAGCCCCACATTGTAGAAGTTGTCAAAATCTGTTTTTCAGCCGAGATGAATGCATTTTTGCAATCTTGAGCACCCCAATGTAACTACTAAGGTCAGAAGAGCAAACTGAGTCAGCTGTTAGCCCCACAGTTCAGAAGTTGTCAAAACGTGTTGTTTTCAGTCAAGATAAACGCGTTTTTGAAACCTTGAGCACCCCAATGTTACTGCTTGGCTAAGAAGAGCACACTCAGTCATCTCTTAGCCCCACATTGTAGAAGTTGTCAAAACGTGATTTTCAGCCGAGATACTGCGTTTTTGCAAACTTTTGAATCCCAATGTAACTGCTGGGCTCAGAAGAGCCCACTGAGTCAGCTCTTAGCCCTGTTGTGCAGAAGTTGTCAAAACGTATTTTTCAGATCGAGATGAACGCCTTTTTCAATCTGGAGCATGCCAATGTAACTGCTGGGCTCAGAAGAGCCCACTGAGTCAGCTTTTAGCCCTGTTGTGCAGAAGTTGTCAAAACGTATTTTTCAGATCGAGATGAACGCCTTTTTCAATCTGGAGCATCCCAATGTAACTGTTGGGCTCAGAAGAGCACACTGAGTCAGCTCTTAGCCCCACTGTGCAGAAGTTGTCAAAACGAGTTTTTCAGCCCGAGATAAACGCGTTTTTCAATCTGGAGCATCCCAATGTAACTGCTGGGCTCATAAGAGCACACTGAGTCAGTACTTAGCCCCACTGTGCAGAAGTTGTCAAAATGTGTTTTTCAGCTCAAGATAAACGCGTTTTTCAATATGAAGCTCTCCAATGTAACTGCTGGGCTCAGAAGAGCACACTGAGTCAGCTCTTAGCCCCATTGTGCAGAAGTTGTCAAAACGTGTTTTTCACCCGAGATAAACGCCTTTTTCAATCTGGAGCATCCCAATGTAACTGATGGGCTCAGAAAAGCACACTGAGTCAGCCCTTAGCCCAATTGTGCAGAAGTTGTCAAAACGTGTTTTTCAGCACGAGATAAACGCGTTTTTCAATAGTAAGCTTCCCAATGTAACTGCTGGGCACAGAAGAGCACAGTGAGTCAGCTCTTAGCCCCACTGTGCAGAAGTTGTCAAAACGTGTTTTTCAGCCCGAGATAAACACGTTTTTCAATCTGGAGCAAACCAATGTAACTCCTGGGCTCTGAAGAGCACAATGAATCAGCTTTTAGCCCGACTGTGCAGAAGTTGTCAAAATCAGTTTTTCAGCCCAAGATAAACGCGTTTTTCAATCTGGAGCTTCAAAATGTAACTGCTGGGCTCAGGAGAGCACACTGAGTCAGCTGTAAGCCCTACTGTGCAGAAGTTGTCAAAGCGTGTTTTTCAGCCGAGATAAAGCGTTTTTGCAACCTTGAGCACCCCAACGTAACTGCTAATGTCAGAAGAGCAAACTGAGTCAGCTGTTAGCCCCACAGTTCAGAAGTTGTCAGAACGTGTTTTTCAGCCGAGATAAACGCGTATTTGCAACCTTGAGTATCCAATGTAACTGCTTGGCAATGAAGAGGTCACTGAGTCAGCTCTTAGCCCCACATTGTAGAAGTTGTCAAAACGTGTTTTTCAGCCGAGATGAACGCATTTTTGCAATCTTGCGCACCCCAATGTAACTACTAAGGTCAGAAGAGCAAACTGAGTCAGCTGTTAGCCCCACAGTTCAGAAGTTGTCAAAACGTGTTGTTTTCAGTCAAGATAAACGCGTTTTTGAAACCTTGAGCACCCCAATGTTACTGCTTGGCTAAGAAGAGCACACTCAGTCATCTCTTAGCCCCACATTGTAGAAGTTGTCAAAACGTGATTTTCAGCTGAGATAATGCGTTTTTGCAAACTTTTGAATCCCAGTGTAACTGCTGGGCTCTGAAGAGCACACTGAGTCAGCTCTTAGCCCTGTTGTGCAGAAGTTGTCAAAACGTGTTTTTCAGCTCGAGATAAACGCGTTTTTCAATCTGGAGCATCCCAATGTAACTGCTGGGCTCAGAAGAGCACACTGAGTCAGCTCTTAGCCCCATTGTGCAGAAGTTGTCAAAACGTGTTTTTCACCCCGAGATAAACGCGTTTTTCAATCTGGAGCATCCCAACGTAACTGCTGGGCTCAGAAGAGCTCACTGAGTCAGCTCTTAGCCCCATTGTGCAGAAGTTGTGAAAACGTGTTTTTCAGCCCGAGATAAACGCGTTTTTCAATCTGGAGCATCCCAATGTAACTGCTGGGCTCAGAAGAGCACACTGAGTCAGCTTTAACCCCACTGTGCAGAAGTTGTCAAAACGTGTTTTTCAGCCCGACATAAACGCCTTTCATAGATTTTTAATAGTGGTTAGAACAAATGTGTAAAGAATGTGGGGTTGTATGATGATGGGATGTGGGCTGGCACATACCGAACTGTATGACAAAGATGATCCCGTGATGTGGACTGCCCTGCCCCTTGGATACTGATCTAGGGGCATACTACACTGGGAAAGTGTGCCAGGCTGTAATTGCCTCACTAGGGGTAAGTTGGAAGTCACATTGCCCCCATCACCCACAGTCTGAAAGACCAACTAAGGAAATATCAACTGAAGGAACACCGTCGGTAGATGCTCTACATGCAGTCCTGTGCGGTTTGCGGGCTGGAGCAAACGGAACTGTGAGACTGAGCCCATTTGAGATCATCACGAGCAGCCAAAGAAACTCCCTTGAGGCCAAGTTTGGCTAACGCACTGATGAATTTACTAACTCTCTATTAAAGTGTTGTAGGTTTGTTAACTGAAGCGGTGCACAGGGCTCGTGAACAGGTTCCGGACGCTTGGGGACCTCCAGTAGAGGGGAGACACTACCGGATACCCGGCGAGTGGGTGTAGGTGAAGAAGAGATACCCTGCCAGACGTTGCAATCCTGCTGGGAGGGACCATATCAAGTGCCACCAACTACTGACTGTGCCATCTGAGTGACAGGATGAGATCGCTGGATCCGCGCATCGCACTTTCAGCGACCCACGGCACCAGAGACTGAGTGAACAGAAAGAAAGATGTTGTTACCGTTTCTGTGTCTGATGCTTCCTAAGACCAACAGTGTGCTTGTTAGGCCTGAGGAGCATTACTGGGGATATGGTATCAATACATTCCAGGTGTTGGCATATCTATTCAGCCAAAAAATTATAATCGGAGTTGGGTCAATATTGTTGTTCCAAGATCCTGACGATAGATCTCCACACTGCTGAGGTCTGCGTTTGGGTCCTGGGGTAGGACTTTATGTATTTGTAGGATTAGGATTGTTTTATGTGTATAATTGTAACTATCACTTGTACAAAAAGATCAATAACATCTTGTTGTAACCGTGGAATGCACAATGTCATGGTAATGCATGCCTGTACATCTAAAAAGGAAAGATCTGCCCTGATATTGTATGTGTAAAAATAGGCAGTCCTGACGTATGCCATATTTTATAAGGGGGGAATGAAGTAAGAGACAAGATGTTAAAAGGGTTAATAACTTAAGTCAGTTCTGCCTGAAAATTAGACTTCTAAGCAACAGGGGTTTATGGCAGGAAAGGGGGTTAACTGATAAGGATTCCAGATGCGAGCAAGGAACCCCCTGGGGGCATAATCTTAAACTGACCATTTGGCCAGGGCCTCTTAACTGGCCAAATACCATGACCCCCCCCCCCCTACCATAATATCGAATGACGTCTGAAGCAGCAAGCAAGGACTATATAACCTAAAAGTTTGTACCGGCACATCCAACAATACTTCGGTTTTGTTGTTTCTTGCGGGAAACAAGACTTCGGCTTTATTGTTCCTTGCATGCAATAAACTCATCTGTTTTACTTCATCTCGGGAACAAGAACCTTATTCTTTCTGTTACAACAGGGGTAACACTTCAAGGTGCCTTACAGTTGTAGGAAGTGATTAGAGACGATTCGTGGCGTGTGCTTGATCCCATATACTGTACGCCCCGGGTTGCAGTGCTAGGATGTAGTACAATACCGCTTCAGCACGTAACAGCGTCATATGCAAGTGCGGGACGTGAGGGTTTCATTTTGCAGACTCTACTTCTCTCCTGTAGAAGTAAAGCAGGGCTTGCTGGGTGAGCTTTTGTTCCGGTAAATTAGGTCACGTGTCATGTTCAATTACTTCTTCTAAACACAACATTTGCTGGTGCTAGCTTTCCCCATGAAAAGAGACATTTCCCTTACAGTACATGACATATCATTTTTTTTCTATCAATAAGTATAGAAATAAAACAAAAGAAAAAACGGTGTCGCCAAAGAATGCACAGCTCTGTCGACTTGGGGAGGTGTCAAGGGCATTGAGCTCCTTGGACATGAAAAGTGCCAGATAAAATGCCATTTCTCATCATTTCTCTTGGCGTCAGTTCTGCTATTAAATGGGACGGAGGCAAGGGGCTCAGAGAGCAGGATAAGTGCACACCGAACGCAGATGTGTCCAAGTGTCTGTAAAAGCGCGGTGCTCCGCTGGCGCTGTTCCCTAGTGGCTTAAAGTGCCTGCCTGGTAAGCAGGTGATCCTGGGTCTGAATACCAGCGGTGCCTCTCTCCGTGTCTTGTTGTGCTGAATGTATCATTTCAGACAAACATGTACAGCTTGGTTCAGTTTAATGCAAGAATTCATTTCCTTTCTGGAAGAACTTGTTTTTGAAGAAATCCATACAGCTTGTGAAAGATGAAATCCATTTCTTGGTTGTCAGTGGAAAATATTGCCGGCTGCAAGAAGCGCAAGTGATTGTTTTCCTTGACCATAAACCTGCAAATGTAGTGAGTGTAAAAGGCCCTCAGTTTCTGTGGTGCAATCGGTTAGCGCGTTTGGCTGTTAATCGAACAGTTGGTGGTTCAAGCCCACCCGGGGACGTGTGTCTCAGTTTTTCCAATGTAAACATCATCACCGCTAAAGAAGATGGCGCAGAAGGCTCCACAGCCGAAACGTTGTGCTTCTTTTCTTCTCTTCTCAGCATGGAGTAAACCTTTGCTTGATCCTTTGCAGCCTACGCATGCTGACGCAGCTACCTTTCTCTTAACGCGCCTCAATCATTATTCACCAAAACGATCAGCAGAATATGTCGCCTTTGTGGTGATGTCACTCCTCTGCTTCACAAATGTCCTTAGTGACGGGCCATTTCTTTCGGCCATTTTTCCGGAGCGGTTATTGATTGCTCCATCATTTCCCTCATGCTTTCCATCACTAGATTGAAAAAAAAAACAGAAACAGGCTGACAGGACGACAATCAAATTGCAAAAACTCATCAAAGCACTCGATAGAGTATTTGAATCCACAAGTAGCTACGAGCAACTTTGTCCTGGCTTGCATGAAAGTCGGAAAATGTCAAAAAGAAAAAGATGGTGGCTTTTTCATATTCGTTCTTTTATTTTTAGTTTGTTGGCTCTTCTGTCCATTGTCCTCCTGCCTGGCTCTTGACCTGTGACTGTCTGAATGCACACAGTAGACTTTCAGGCGGGGGATTTGTCCTGAGCCTCTGTGAAAGACCCACCCACCCCCATAAATAACTGTTCTTTCTACGACTGACCAATGCACCACGAGTGCCCCTGTCGGTCTACCAATCACGTACCACAGTATTGCGCGTCATCGTGTGTCACAATTTGCAAGGACGTAGCCAATTACCCGCGGTATGTGTCTGTGCCGCGCACTTTGAATGGCTCCATCTGTATGTCATTTTTAAGCCATTTTTTTGACCACGCACGAATATTCTTTTCTCCATATCTTCGCAATGGAAACTCAGAACGCCTTCAAACCAAATGCATTTTAAAGACCATGACTTATGAAAATTTTCACACTCTCTACATCAAACTATCAGTGAGCCAATTATCTTTTTTTAAACCTCCGATTTTTCAATGATGCATAATTACGCACTAACTGGAACCTGGTGGACCACTCTATACACATGTTCACAATGTGAGAAAGACTGCTCAATACGGTTTTGTGCGAAAAACCTGTATATCACCATAGGAAGCAGAACAGTGCAGTCTCCAATTCCCCAGACTGTAAGCATGGGACCAAAGCTTTGCTTGATTTCTGAAACCCTTTCTTTGTATCCTGTTTTCATTCAGGTAAGGGTCAACTATATACACAATACTGCTGACAGCAGGAAAATTAAAAATATTCTTTACTCAGCAGCATATTAAAAACAGCTCCCATGATGTACCAACCGATTTTTTACACAGAAGGCTGACACAGCTTTGCGTTCTGAATCTCTTTTTCTCATGCTTTTATTTAATGTGGCACTATGCACTGGGATAGGGGAATGCTGTTCAGAAGACAATAGCATTCAAACCACAGCACCCACAATGCTGCAAGTAAGTGTTTTACACACTAAGCAGGTCCTCTGACCTTTCCAAGCCTTGCTTTGGCTTGTGAAACCTTTTTGTTTTATATTGGCACCATGAGACATGAAATACACTGGGATAGTGGGGTCTTCTTCATGACTCAATTTCTTTTTAAGCACAACACCCACTTTGCTGCAGTTAAGTGTTTCACATACTAGGCCAGTCCTCTGACCTTTCCCAGCTTTGTTTTGGGTTGTGAAACTTTTCTTTATTTTTTAATGATTTTTTGAATATAGCACCACAGGTAATATACTGAAATAAGGGGGTCTTCTTTAAAATGCATCTTGTTTGAAGGCGTTCTGTGTTTCCATTGTGTTGATATGGACAAGAGAATATTAGTGAGTTGTCAAAAAAATGTCATAAAAACGACAAAGTGAAGGCTGTGAAAACAGTCACAATGTACTTTATACACAAAGCAAGTGTTCTCGTAACCCTAGGAGGTTTCGTGAAAACGCTACTGGCATGCCAAAATCGTTATCGAACTTTACCCTGGTGCATGCCGGGAGGAATTCATGCACTACAGATGAAAGGGGGCAGGCACGTACAGTTCACATTGAAGCCACAAGTACTCGTCTCGGATGTTGCACAAACAAATCCTAATGTCCTGAAAGCATTGCAGCATGTTTGTGTCTCTCTTCCTGTAGCTGCAGGACGACTGAAACGAATGGACAATCACAATCTGTGGCGTTTAGCGTGACATAGTCTTGCAGGCATCGTGCTGTCTCACTGCAATACTATACCACTCAAGGAAACAGTCCATCTGGCCATGAAACTCATTTGAACGTCTAGCTACAGTTACTAACAATATCATGATTTATTCACAATATGTGGAATCAGCACGTCCCAGAGACAGCTTCCGATATCGTGAGCATTCTCTGATGGTGTGCTGCATGGCTTCTGGGTGTGTACATTGGTGGTATAGTGGTGAGCAAAGCTGCCTTCCAAGCAGTTGACCCAGGTTTGATTCCCAGCCAACACATTGGTGAATATTTTCAAATGCTGTGATGAACCTAGGAATGCAACTAGCAAAGCCCAACCTTTTGAAAGAGCTAAAGCACTGCAAAACTGAATTGGGGAGAATCTTACTGGGGATTCTGAGCGATGACTGTGTAACCAGGTGGTTATGGAGGGGATATTTGAAATCTGACACTGAAATTGGTAGCTGTCTCTTTAAGACATGCACGTATGAGTGACATCAGCATGCCTGTAATTGTGGGAGTGGACATCGTACAGTTGAGCGTGGTCTGTGGCTACGCATGATGTGAATGCAAAGAGCATGTTAAAATAAGACTGATGTTCTGTGCATCTTGGATTAGGCGAGATCAAAGAGGAAATTGCCACTACCATATTTTTTGCTTTGTCTTTGTTATTATAGTATATATAATAACAAAGAGCTATAGTAGCTCTTTGTGCATCCTGGTGTGTGTATATCTCCAGGTATATCTATGTGAAGCTTTTGAGTTAAAGGTTATACTGCATCCAATCTAAGTTCTGTAACAGAAAATAATACAACCCCTCATTTTTATGATTTCATGCAGATCCAGAATTAAAAAATCCCCATTTAAATTCATTGTAGTACGGTGTGTACTAATTTTGGTACCAGAAATGGGGTATTCTGAGCATTTAGATGAAACTTTGGATGCCGTATAAGGTAAAATAAATAAAAAAATACGGTAGTGGTGAAGAGCTGCACTGCGGGTGTCTGGTCTGCCCAGAGAGGTGGGGGAAGGGACGTCCGGAGCAGGGACCCAGGAGAGGATCGCCAGCAGAACCAGCATTCTGGACTGTTCTAGTGCACGTTGGCAGATACTTTAGTGCTATTTATCACTTTCTGTAGTCAGTCACTGAGTTTGAGTTTGTAGGCATCCTTTCGTGAGGCACCAATAAATGTAGGGGTTTTGTGCATTACAGGGACAATTATTAATTGTAGCAGTAAGTCACAAAATGATTCTTTGATGGCTATTAGAAAAACAACCTTGCGGGATAACACACACACACACACGGATACTATTACACGACAATACATTTATTAAGGCATAAAATGTGTATATAAACATAACAGATCTTATAGCGAGGGTTAGCAGAATACAAAAGGTATATATTCGATCACGAAGAGTTACAAACCAAGAGGGACATACATTCAGTATACCATTCATTTATACCATTTCGTTAATGAGCTTTGATTTCAGCTTCTACACTAGATACTCAAAAGCAAGTACATCACTCATAGGAATTAAACTGATATCAACTGGGGTTGAGGTAACAATTGAATTCTCGAGCTGTAACTCAGAATGTTGAATACTCATCCAATCTGTGTAGATTCAGATCTCCCGCGGACACAAAGAAACAGTGGCAGGCTTGTTGCTGTGTCCAATCAGCATTCTCTGGCCTAGTGTCAGGCAGTGCTGGTTTGGCATGAGGGAAGTGGGAGAGATTCCTGCTGCGACGCTCTGGTAGTAGGCTCTCTGAAGACCGGCTAGTTAGTTCTGGCTTACTAGTGAGAGTTTGTGCACATGAGAAAAGCGACTGCGGGTCCAAGCAGGTCACACTCTTTAGACAGGAAGAAGACCGGTTCGTTCCTGATGTATTGCTAGTTCTGAATCCATACAAGAACGATTCTATAAAACGCTCACCAGATTACGTTTTAAGAAGGAACTGCAGCTCAGGTTCAGCCAAGATCTAAACTCGGATGGCAGGATTCAGAGTCCAGAGTGCGGACTGATGGCGCACGGAGGGTCCATATAGATCCCTCAGTGATCTTCCGCGTGTTTAAACCGCCAACGTGTGACTACCCTGTCCCCGTGACCTCATTGCTCTGCTCTCGCCTCTGTGCAGCCGAGCCCGACTCATGGTAAAGTGAAAAAAAAAATGCCCTCAACGTGTGATTTTCTCTGGAGCGAGGATAGATGTTACCTTTATATCACTGAACAGAATGTATGAGATGTGGCGGCTAGGTTCAATTTTTTATCCTCTTTAAAAGATTAAGGACTGGGGTGAGCGTGATTCACCACCCTAAGAGCCCGATGTGCGAACCAATTAAGCTGCATAGACTTGGTCATTTAACTATTCTCCATTTGCAGGGTTAAGGTTAATGAGAAAACATTGCTGACTTTTTTTTGCCAGCCACGAGCGCAGAGTAGCAAGGTTTGTATTTCATCTTTTGCAAGTTGCATCCATTTAAAAAAAAGTCGTTCAAGACAGGAAATTAATACTTGCATTTAATTAAGTCTAGCCGTAGGAGGTTATCCATAATGACCAGTTCTGTACGAGAAGACAGAAAAACAAAAAGGCACCGCTGGGATTCAGACCCAGGATCTCCTGTTTACGAAGCAGGCGCTTTAACCAACTAAGCCACAGCACCCCCGGAGTGCTGTCCTTTTACAACCACTTGGACACACCGCTCTGAGACATCTGCATTCGGTGCGCGCTCCGCCTGCTCGCTGAGCAAGTTGCCACCTTTACATACAAAAGCAACATCGACACCAAGAGAAAGGATGACAAATGGCTTTTTTCTGGAACTTTTCATGTCCAAGGAGCTCAATGTGCTTTCCGTGTACAACAGGGCCACTGAACTCCACACCGGCCACTGAAGCACAGCAGTGGCTTGGTGGCTTGACATCTCCCAAAGAAAATGTTGAAAGCGCATGTGGAACAGAAAAATGACCCTTCGAGTACAAGGGAAAAAAAAAAGATCATCTGGAGCACGCCAACACATGTACGGATAGCCCAGTTTTCTCGACGAGGTGGCCAAGTGGTTAAGGCAATGGACTGCTAATCCACTGGGCTTTGTATGCATGGGTTTGAATCCCATCCTTGTCACATTCAGCATCTGACACATGTGCCCATTCAAAGTTGGCCTTGCTTTCTTTTGCTCCGGTACTAGAGCAGTACAATTTCTAGCTGTGGCTGAAGATGGTATAGTAGGCTAACATCGGTATCGAGCAGTGACAGTAACAGTATTTACTGAGAGAGAGAGAGGCAGCTCAGAAGATGAGCTCCTAATTTCTTTGTGATTTTATTGTTTTCTGTAACTGAACAAATAGTCTAGGAATAAGGCAACATCTAACACAAACTAAAGAAAACCAAAGAAGTAAAGAAATAATTTATCATTGAAAGAAAAACAACAAAGCAAACATCTGAAAATCTGAAGACCAACTATAAGACACAGCTACACCTGAAGATAAAGGACCTGAGGAAAAACTTCAAAGAGAAAAATCTTCAAGAAATGAAGAGGAACAAACAGAAAAAAAGGAACAATTAAAACAAGGAAATAGAATAAGAAGACAAGAAAGAAATAAAAAGTACACCAAAGGAAACAAGAAGGAAAGGGAAAATACAAGCAGCATCAAGAGAAGCCAAGAACTCAGCCATAAGCACGAAAAACAACTGGTAAGCCCTGATCTTTCTTCTCCTTATTTGAAGAGGCCTCTAAAATTGAACTGATTTACTAAATAAAAGTAAAAAAAAAAGTCTTTAGAAAAAGTTACCTTAAAGTTTAAACTAAACCAAATACCACTTGGGCCCATTAAACTCAAAAGGCCAAAGTTGAAGAACCTGTTCCCAAGCAACAGTGGGGCTGATTGTATTCAAAACGCCCTAGCCAGGCTGTCTTTTTGCTCTTCTCACCTGAGCCGATTGTATTTAAAAGAAGCAAGATGAGTACAGAGCAGAAGACAGCCCCACTGGACCAGCCCTGCCCTCTCAGCACAGTACTCCAATACCCTGAGGACGTGAAAACCGTTAAGACCAGGAAACAGTACAAAGACACATGGATGAAGGAAAATCCAGAGACCCTTATCGCTGACTACTGCCAGGCAGGAGAAAAACACATTAAAACGTGCTCTTCTTTACTGAGCACCCAAATGCCTGGCACACAGCTGTGTGCAAGACATATACAAACACCACGAGAAGGGGCATCAGCAAAGGCAGGCAAATCTCCATAGGGGGTGACAGCGAGCTAGAAGACACTGTCCTGACCGTCAACACTTACCACAATGGTACAGTGATGATAAAGGGCAGTGAGGCTGCTCTGGAGCTATTTGAGGAAAAGTTCACCCACCTGAAATCACAGGCTGACCTGGAGAAACCTCCCCCAGAAACAGGAGAGAGACCCAGTAGCCTGATGCCTACCACACCGGAGAGTTCAGCTCCACCTGACTCTGAGCCCATGAACACAGCCACAGCTACAGAACAGATCAGCGAGAGTGTAGCCCTAGGCAACACTGAATCACACCACCCAGACACACACGGCCCACACCAACCCCACTATGACCACAGCACAGCGCGCCTCCTGAGAGAGAAACTCTCTGCTCTGGAGCTGGACTTCACTGAGTCCAAGGAACTGATGCTGGGGAGACTCACAGAGGGGCAGACAGCACAACAGCTAAGAGAGGAGGTTAACAAATACAGGAACGAATGCAAAACCTCCAACAAACAGCTCAGGGCACAGATGGAAGAGTTGCTGCAGGACAACAGTAAGCTGCAGTCGGAAGTAGCAGAGCTGAGAGAGGAGGTGCAGCTCGCGGAGAGGACAAGCAAGACCCTCAAAGAACAGCTGAGGAAACTCACTACTTCCCACTGCAGCCCCGACTGCAACAGAACAGCCCTGAGGCCCAGAACACACAACACACAACACCCACCCCCAACCCGCAAAGACACACCGACCCCCACACAACCTGACATCCCTACAACCCCCACCACCAACTCCCACTTACCCAGTACCCCCACCGTAGCAAACACCATACCCACTGCACCCCCCGGCATCCCAGATCCACTCACAACATCACTGCCCAAAAGCACATCCACCTTGCCAAACACTCAGGGTGACCCACACACACACCCAGCCCCAGAGACGGCCCCACCCAACACCTCCACCTCACACACTGCACCCCCCATGCAGCCCCCCGCCTGGCAGCACACCAGACACCAGAGGCAGATGCACGGAAGTAGCCCTTCTCATTGACTCCAACGGGAAGTACATCGATGAGCACAGGCTCTTCCCAGGACTACAAACAGCAAAGCTCTGGTGTCCGACGACGGAGAAGGCCCTGCAGCTGCTGTCCAGGTCTGTCCTGGGAGCCCCACGGCACATCATCATCCACACCGGCACCAACGATCTGAGGACCTGGAGGGAGCAGGTGGCCCAGTCCATTAGGAGAGTGGCAGAGAGGGCCATACAGGAGTTCCCTCGCGCCCAATTGTCATCTCCACCCTGCTGTCAAGACAGGACGAGCAGCACCACACCATCCAGAGAATCAAAGCTGAGATCTCACAGTGCTGTGCCCTGCTCCCAAACGTCTACCTGGCCCATCACCCCACCCTTGGATCACAGCATCTACATGACCATAAACACCTCAAAAAACAGACCATCGGACTCTTCACAAAAACTCTGAAAGACACTACACTGGGCAGACACCCAAACAACACCCCAGAGAGAAACAGCAGGACTACCAGAGGAACACCCCAAAACCCACACCCCCACCCCAGACCAGCTCAACCCACAAAGAACAGAACCAGCCCCATCCTACAGCCCTCCAACCCAGACCAACGACCGAACGGGACCAGAACCAGCGCCTCACCCCACGCCCCTCAGCCAGACCAGCAGCTGAACCAGGCCAATCCACAAACCCCCACCCAGCACAACAGCAGAGCTGGACCGAGCCCCTCCTGCACAGCTACGCCGCAGCCCTGGCCAGACCAGCAGTCCCGAGCGGTTTGGAGCTGGGAGAAATCTGGCAGCTCCTGAACCTCATCTGCACCCGGCTTATGAGCTAAACTACCACCACCCACAGCGACAAACAATACTGTTTTTGTTGATGATGTAAATGTCCGACACAAATTTGTTACAGTTCCAGAAAGCAAAAACAAACTGCAAAGATAATTCAAACGACAACAATGAGATCTCTAACGATAAGTATATGGAACATTTAGGGTCTGGGCTCGTCAGCATTTGGGCTGAAGAACACTGATCCTGACTTTATCAAGAATGTAAAGGAGACAGACATCATGATCCTACAGGAGACATGGTGTCGGGGAGACTTGGCTACCCACTGTCCCCCCGGCTACAAGGAGATCATGGTGCCCTTTGTCAAAAAAAATCACCTGGGGCAGAGACTCTGGGGGGATCATTGTGTGGTACAGAGTGGAGCTCAGTCACTCCATACAATTAGTTAAGAGAGAAGAGTCACAAGTTTGGCTTAAAATCAAAAGAAATACCATATGTACAGAAAATGAGGTTTTTCTGTGTGCTGTCTACATCCCACCCTCAGAATCCCCTTACTACAGTGAGGGAATTCTCCCCAGTCTCCACACGGAGATCGGTCATTTCCAGGGCCAGGGAAACGTGCTGCTCTGTGGTGACCTCAATGCACGAACAGGCACACTGGCAGACTTTACTAACACACAGGGAAACACTCATGTATTCGGACAATCCCCTCTGTACCACACACCAGTCACCTCACACAGGTGCAGCCATGACTCCACGGTCAACAGCACCGGGCGCGAGCTGCTCCAGCTGTCAAGGGCTGTGCCTGTACATCGTCAAAGGCAGCACTAGAGGGGACTCTCTAGGCAGGTTCACCTTCAGCTCAGCTCTGGGCAGCAGTGTGGTGGACTACGCCATCACCGACCTGGACCCCTCCTGTATCAGTGCCTTCACTATCAGGCCACAAACTCCTCTCTCCGACCATAGCCAGATCACACTCTACATGAAGAGAGCACACCAGCACAGAGACACACTGACACAGCCCAGCCAGCTGTACGACCTCAACCAGGCGTACAGATGGGACACAAACAGCCTAGACAGATACCAAACTGTACTGGGCGATGAAGAAATTCACATTCCTAAACACTCCGTATCAAACCAACAAATTAGGCATAAACTTGGCCACACAAAAACTAAATCACCTATTTCACAAACTGGCATCAAAATCTAAACTAAAAACAACTAAATCAAAAAACTACCAAAAAACAAAAGCAAAAGAAAAATGGTTTGATAGGGAGTGCAAAAACATCAGAAATGCACTACGAAAACTCTCAAATCAAAAACACAGACAACCACACAACACAAAACTACACCTCAGCTACTGTGATACGGTAAAACTTTACAAACACATGCTGAAAAAGAAAAGAAACACATACATAAACAAACAACTTGCAGAAATTGAGAAGTCACTAAATCAGAACTGTTTCTGGGAGAAGTGGAACAATTTAAACAAATCAAAACCAGAAGAATTGGCCATCCAAAATGGAACAATCTGGCAAACATACTTTGAAAATCACTATCAAAGGCTCCCAAATACAAATCAATCAGACCAAAACACCATTTATGAAAAACTCGAAATTTTTGAATTGGCTATCAAAGACAACCAAAACCCCTTAGACTCCCCTATCACTGAGCAGGAGCTACTGGACAAACTCCAGGCCCTCAGACCACGCAAAGCCTGGGGCCAAGATGGAGTCATAAATGAGATGCTGAGACACAGCAGCCCAAAGTTGCAACAAGCCCTGCTCAAACTCCTCAATCTTATCATGACAGCCGGATGTTTCCCCGAGGCCTGGAACCAAGGACTGGTCACGCCCATCTATAAGAGTGGAGATACTCTATCCCAACAACTATCGGGGCATCTGTGTGAACAGTAACCTGGGGAAGGTATTCTGCAGTATCCTAAATACACGAATAGTGGCCTTCCTTACCGAACACAATGTCCTGAGCAAGACTCAGATTGGCTTCTTACCAGATCACCGCACATCTGATCACATTTACACCCTACACACACTGATAGACAAACACGTCCACCAAAAACACAAAGGAAAATTTTTTGCCTGCTTTGTCGATTTCAAAAAAGCATTTGACTCGATTTGGCATAAAAGATTGTTTTATAAACTACTCCAAAGTGGCATAGGAGACAATGTGTACGACATAATTAAATCAATGTATTCAGAGAGCAAATGTGCAGTGAAAATTGGAAACAAAAGGACCAAATTCTTCACCCAATGCCGTGGGGTGAGACAGGGCTGCAGCCTGAGCCCAACACTGTTCAATATCTATATCAACGAATTAGCAGGAATGTTGGAAAAGTCTGCAGTTCCTGGTCTCACACTACACGACACAGAAACCATGTTCCTGCTCTATGCAGATGACCTGGTCCTGCTGTTGCCCACAGAACAGGGGCTGCAGCAGAACCAGGCACTGCTAGAGCAGTACTGTCAGACCTGGGCACTGACAGTCAATCTGGACAAGACCAGAGTTATGGTTTTCCAGAAGAAAGCCAGACCTCAGGGAAACAGGTACAAATTCACATTCAACAGCAACACATTGGAGCATACATCCAGCTACACATATCTCGGTCTCACCATCAGCTCATCTGGGAGTTTTGACCTGGCAGTGAAGGCACTGAGGGAGAAGGCTCAAACCCGGGACTTCCGCGTCTCTCTGCAGCGACCTAGCCCCGTGAGCTAAAGAGAGATCTCTCCACAGCCCAGTAGCTGTGGTCCTGCTATCACAGGGAAGGGCGGTGACGTCACCTGCTCTGGTACGCCGGCTCTTACACAGTACCTGTCGGCCGTAAGCGTTACAATATTTTATGACATGTCTCTGTTGTAAATGTCTGTTATATGTCTGTAGATTTTATTTTATGTTTTGTTCTATGTTAATTTTATTATTTTATTTGCTTTGGCAACACTGATTGTACCCATCGGTCATGCTAATAAAGCACCTTGAATTGAATTGAATTGAACAGTATTTACGTGCCACTGCTCCCAAGTGGCTCTGGGTTAAGACCGCTCTTTCACTTACTTGCAACGCAAACGGAGAAAGCAATTTTTGACAGTCTCTCGAGAGACTGCGCTAGGTGTTTAGAGATAGACTTTGTCAGTTCCCCCTGGAATGATGGCCTCTCAAATAGTTTGTGATTCCTCTAGACGTTATACAGTACAATCAAAAGCGCAACAAAAGTGTTTTCCGTGGAGCAGGTTTCAGACCCGTAGACCAGTTTTATTTGTACAGCAGGACGCATTCCCAAATGCGAATCTCCTGTTTTAGAAATGCTTTGGGCGGCGTGAAATGAAAATAAGAAATCAATTCCAGATGCACATGGAAGCAATCAAGTGTTTCATCCGAACTGTTTCAAAGACTGCTCAAGAGCTTTCCTTTCATAAACGCGCAACGATTAATGATGGGGGTGCACCCTTCAATGCGCCTTACATCTCTAGGTAGTGATTGAGACGATTCGTAGCGTGTGCTCATTTCCATATATACCCCGTGTTGCAGTGGTAGGATGACATAAAATACTGCTTCGACACGTAACGGCATTATATTCAACTGCAGGAGCTGAGGTCTTTCGTAAGCACGTAAATCAAAGGCAATTCCCGCGTCTAACACTAATGTAAATGCTTTCAAAGTGCAGTGTGGTGCAGCTTGTAAAATCCTTGTCCACATTTCTCATTTGTTGATGTTTTTTCTGTCTGCCAAAGTTGCATTTTGACATCCGGACGGGGAGACTTGATCATTCGAACGTGAAGCTGCCCTTAAACCCTCTGAGGCGTATCTGTCTGCCGGCATGTATTTTGTCAAAGATTTTTTTTTGAACGGAGAGCGACTTTGAAAAGGTTTCCGCAGCCACCTCGCACTCCATGTTAGATTGTAGGAGGAATGCAGCGGCAGCAGAGCTTGCTGTAGTCGTAGCCGAGTGGCTAAGGCGATAGACTAAAAATCTGTTGGGGACTCCCCGCGCAGTTTTGAATCCTGCCGACTACGGCGTCTGCCGTACGTCACCGTATGCCTGCGCGGCAAAGGCAAAGTGCCGCTTCCCCTTTTTCTGGTACTATAAAAACGCTAAATCGCTTGGACCCTCTGCCATGGAAATCAATTCTTCAGATAACAACACGTTTTGTGTTCGCACGACCGGTGTTCTACGTATGCCTTTGAAAACCTAATAAAGCTGAAACAACCGAAACGATAGGTTCTTGTAAAGCACGCCTGTAAAGAACTGTTAACATCAAAGGGTTTCAGTGTATTAACTGAGGAGAAGGCCTGATCGCTAATTGTTGACTTTTTGTTTGGTGTGAGAAACACTCTCACTGCGCATGAAGTGCAACAAATGTAGCCGCAGAAATTGCATAACGCTTTCATTTATGCTATTGCAGACACCAACGTTGCCTAGATAGAAAACCGAAATAGCCATGGGTTTGCTTGCTGGTCTGAAGGATCTCTCTTCGAATCTCTATCATTTGTCAATGGAAGTAAAAGGCGCTGCAATCCGATACATGTTCAGATTCAAACCCGCAGCTGTTCTTCGAGTTTATTTTTTGACTAATTACAACTGAGTGTCGCATGAGCAGTTACATAAACTTATCTGGCATATTTTAACACAAATGCCGTTCTTAAATTAAAACTAACAGTACATTGGCAGGGACATTCAGTTACATACAAACAAGAGACAGACAAGAGAATATTTCTACCTTTCATGTGGACTACAGATGCAGCCATTCAAAGTGCGCGGCACTGACACGTACCGGAGGTAATTGGCTACGGCCTCGTGGATCGTGACGCGCGATGACGCAATATACCGCGGTACGTGATTGGTTGACCGACAGGGGCACCTGTGGTGCGTTGGTCGGTCGTAGAAAGATTTAAATGTCTTTACTGTGCCCGTTTTAGTATTGAATATTTATATGGAATTTTACCACTGAAGGGAAATCTTAGTAGCTGAGCATAAAAAGAATAGGAGCATACTGTAACGCGTGTGAAGGCCATGAACGATATTAATTTTGGAACATAAACATACAGTATATGGCTGGTCTCGGTACTTTAAAGAAAAAATACACACCAGTATTCCATTTCTCCCTAAACATTTTAAGCATCGAAGACTTTAACTAACGTGATACCGGAGGTAACAAGCATACTTTTAGAATTTAATTAAAAGGGAATATACAGATGCAGCCATTCAAAACAAGTGGGGTATGCTGCGGTATAACACGGTGGGCGTGTCACAGTAAACCGCATCATACCGTATGCAAATTAGATTATGTTAATAGTATCCGGAATCACCTTGTAAAACCGCCAGGTGGAGCTAATAAAGGTTAACCTCTCCTGTACAGCATTTGAGCTGTCACCAGAAAACGTCAGTTTCGAATCACTGCTGAGGGACAATCTTTATTCAATTAAGAATTTAAGTTGTATACTCTTTAGATTTTTAAATTTAAACAGTGTATTACAGCATGTTAATCATAAACATTAAAAAGGTGGTATATTTTATAAAAGCAAGATTGTTCTTTTGGACAAAAGTACACAACCTACCACCTTTATCGTAAATACTTTAATTATGCAGGAATATTTTATGCATCAAAGTCTTTACCGAAGATATTACTAATAGTATTAATAATGAATGACCTTGGACAAGCTGTAAGCTCAAAATATTACCCTGGTCCACATTCTTTGTAACCATCTTTGTAAATGAAAAGAGTTTATTTTTTCATTGACAAAAAGTAACACCACAGCATTTAGTTGATCCGATCACGCATTCGTTTCCAATCATACAAAGTAATCCTTGAGAATCTCCGATTCACCATGCCTTTCACATGCTCATAAACGATATTAATTTAGGAACATAAACATATTACTGTATGTAAACTGCACTGTATATTGCTGGTCTTGGTAGTTTAAAGAAAAAATACACACCAGTATTCCATTTCTCCCTAAACATTTTAAGCATCAAAGTCTTACATGTTGTTATTTGGGAAACGTTTTTACGTGCTCCTTCTGACCATATTAGGATTATATACTTTGTGAAAAGTGATAGTCTTTTAACCTTTTCTGTGAATTCGCTTGTTATCTAACAAATGCATACTTTTAGAATTTGATCAACAGGGAATATAATATGGAATTGCGTATCTAAACAAATTAATAATGATATAATTATATTTATGTACTGTCTGGCGGAATAAACTGAAGAGGTTAGTTAATGCGACACGGAATTATTAAGAATTATCACCTCTTTTTACACTTGAGAACAAATGAGAACATTCCACTCAGTGGGCGGTGCATTGTTATCTCAATCACCTGCTAATTCGTTTTACACCACTGGACTACAGGAGAATGTGACTGTACTGTATCTGTACAGAATGTGTGTTTCAATCAATACAGTAATTGATTACAATAGCAATCACTAGTTTAATTAAATGCCTTTTTTGATTCACAATCTGAAAATGAAAACCGCGGTAAAGTCACCTTGAATTTAAAAAACGATTTTGGCACGCCTGTAGCATTTTCACGAAACCTCCAAGAGTTGTGAGAACACTTGCTTTGTGTATAAAGTACATTGTGAATGTTTTCACAGCCTTCACTTTGTCGTTTTTATGCCATTTTTTTGACCACGCACGAATATTCCTGTGTCCGTATCTTCGCAAGGGAATCAGTGCGAATTTTAATACTAATTAAATGACCGCGGGCACTTTCCACCCCCTCTACATTCTCAGAGTAGAACAGACTAACCTTCTAATGAAAGACGGTCCACCCCCCCCACGGACAGGAAAAGTGCCCACAGGCACTTAAACTTAATATGGTCAGTAACAGTAAACAGTAACATGGTCAGAAGGAGCACGTACAAACGTTTCCGAAATAACCACATGTAAGACTCTGATGCTTAAAATGTTTAGGGAGAAAGTGGAATACTGGTGTGTATTTTTTCTTTAAACTACCAATACCAGCCAAATACAGTCTGTAACGTAGGGATTTCTATGTGTCATTATTTAGTGGTTACATTAGTGACAAAGGCTAAACTTTTAGCTTCAGTAACGCGTACGCCGTATGGCATACATGTTTGTTTTGGGTTTTGCTTGTTCACATATCTTCCCTTTTTATAAAAAGACATGGTTGAAAACTGTTCCAGAGCCACTGTTTATTCATCAGTGAAAAGTACATCATGAAATGCCTCTCCCTGTTCAATCCACTGGAAAAAAGAAAAGGAGCATAAAGCGTCTGATGGTCATAAATGATATTCATTTAGGAACAGCATCAGAGATATGTTTTTAACAGCACTGCATCGGAGAGAATACCACAGTGTGTTTTTTTTTTACTCCCTGGCGGAAACTGGCTTCCATAAGAAATTAAATAAAACTTCACTCGCACCAAACAAATGTATATTTCTAAATATCACAACATGATCGAATTTAAGTCATTTTAATAACAATGAATAGTCACCTATGCGTTACAATATAAACATTTATATTGATTTAAATTGCGTTTAAATCGCCTTTATTTAAAACCCATAAATAAAGCTGATACTGTTTAGACTTTTAATTATTTAAAACTGTATTACAGCAGCACAATGCACAATGCAACGTAAATCGCTATCTTTGTCTTCTGTGTAATAATGTTCACCTCTCTGTCCAGCAAATTAACAATAGTAATAATAATGAACTTTATTGTATATGGCGCCTTTAAAGGTGGCTCCTCAAAGCGCTTTACAGGTTAAAAACAATAACAACAATACTGTTAGGCTGGGCAAACGATTTTTTTTTAAGAAATACAAAATGAGATATAATGATGTGTTCCGGCTTAGACATTAACGAAGAGCATAACACGTGGGCGGCGTAGCGGTCGGCTCTGGCTTTCCCATCTACTGTATACCGATACACTGCAAGTACAACCCCCCTCTCTGCGGGAGTGCTGGCTGTGACGAATTAAACCGGTTTCACAGGTATTTTCAAAGTAGAAGGGGGCGAGATTTCCAGCGAAAGACACCTCCCCCCCTCAAAAACCCAGTAAGTACAGTACTTACTAGTTAAGAAAGCTAGGCTCCTCAATGAAATCGCTTTAACATGCTAATACGTTGGTGTAACAGTCCGGGCATGGCAAGCTTCTAATGTCTCCCAACTACGGCGAAAGGAACATTTCTTTCATTGAAAGACAATGAACATATTCTAGCCCTAAATGAATTAATAGCAAACATGGTTTACATAAAAGACATTTTTCCAAGAAAGTTTAGCCTTTGTCACTAATGAAACCACTAAATAAAGACATAAATATAGAAATCTTAAGATTTTTAAAATACATGACTTTGCTAAAATTTATTTAAAAATAAAAACGATTACAAACGCCAGCGGAGAGAGAGAACAGGGGAGGGATATTGGTTTTGCATAAGGGGCGGGGAAATGAGGTCTATTTGGGAATGTGGAGTTACATGTTCTGGCTGTTTGTGAATTATCGTTGTTGAGTATGGAGTGTTGAGGTATTGATTTTGTGTAATGCTTTATGTTGAAAATTAAGGTGGATTTTGTTTATGATAAAGAGGATAAACTGGGATGGGAGGAGGGTTTGGTTTTGCATAAGGGGCGGGGTTATGATAATTGGAGGAATTTGAGAGAGTTTAATGGTTTGATATATTTGATTTTGTATTGTGGTTGTTATCTATGTTTTTGGTTGGTATTATGTTTATATGGTTGTTTTTGTTGGTTGGTCATTATTATCGTTATTAATAATACGATCTATAGTTGAAATCTGAGCCTAAATAAAAAGAAAAGGCATTTTCAGAGAGCAATTACGCTGTGTTTATGTAGAATAAGTGATTAGGTTTATGAGCGATCTAAATACTTATTCGTTTAAAACGCTATATAAAATAAAGTTTATTATTAATTTGCTGGACAGAGTGGTGAACATAATTATGCATAAGACAAAGATAACGATTTACGTTAAAAGACATTTAATTAAACACGGGTTTGTGATTTAAATGGGAATGGGGGTGATGGGAACTCTTAATCTAAATAAAATTAAAATAAATAAAACAGGTTTCGATAGTTAATAACCACTTTTTATGGACGAAACACGGGTGATTTTTCTTCCTCCTGATCAGTTTAGAAATCTGTGTACGCTGTAAGGTTTTTACTTCTTAATTAAACTTTTAAAATACACGATTCGAATAGAAAGAAATCCTCTTCCTGGTACAGTATGTATAGCAAACCAGCACGTCTTTTTTCTCCAATCAGAGGGGTTTCAGATGGTGTCAGCCAATCACCATTCTGAAGCCCTACCATAATCTCTGGTATAGGGAGAACCCAGAATTCTGTCCCAAAGTTTAAGTAGATAGATGATAGATAATTTTATTGATCCGGTGAGGGAAATAAAGTAAATCATTTTCATTTTAGGAAATTATTAAACGCTCGGTTAAAAGCAAAGGAGATTGTCTGTTATAGTGGACATAAAAACAAGAGTTTGCTGCGGCGTTATTGGAAACCCAAATTTAACAAAAAATCGCTGGCATTATATCCTAGAAGACACAGACCGGCACCAGACCGGGAGAATGCCCGCAGCGTAAAAGAAAATGCCTGATGAACTAGGGATTGGACAGTTTTCAAGTGCTTGTACAATCGATGGAAATGTTCAAATAAAAGTGCAAAAGAAATAAACAAAATAATCATTTATTTCTTTATCATATTGGCTAGCTAATGTCCTCTCTTTGCTAGTTAGTGGCTGTGTTTCTGCGTTGATTAGCAACGGGTGACTGTTCTCAGGCGGAAGATGTAAACAGCTTAATTTTCGTGTTAAATAATTTTTAAATAATTTTAAATTAAAATTCATTCTATACATCAATAGCATATTTGGGTACCATTTCATAACACTTTCATGCTTAAAATGTTTATGGAGAAATGGAAGACTGGTGTGTATTTTTTCTTTAAACTACCAAGACCAGCCATACACAGTACAGTTTATGTACATATAGTAATGTTTATGTTCCTAAATTAATATCGTTTATGACCTTCAGATGCGTTATGCTCCTCTTCTTTTTATGCTCAGCTACTAAAATTTCCCTTTAGTGGTAAAATTCCATATCAATATTCAATACTAAGCGGATTACAATGTGCACAGTAAAGAGATTAAATTATTAAATCTTTTCACTACCAACCAAATGCACCACGAGTGCCCCTGTCAGTCATTTTGGCCAGCCTATCACTTACCGCGGTGCCCTGCGGTGGCTTGTGGGTAGTTTACTGTACCGCGGGTTTGTACCGTGCATTTTGAATGGCTGCATCTGTAATATGGAATCGCGTATCTAAAGAAATTAATAACGATATAATTATATTCATGTACCACAACACAAGAATAGTACACGCTGTACAATGTCTGTTGATACTGTTTCTGTAGGGCTTTTTCAAAACTCCTCACGCGACCTTGCCAGTGGCGCTGTGGGTTAGGTTCCTGACTTCATCGCACGTTGTGTGTTCAAATCTAGCCGCAGCCATGACTTTTTTTTTAACAAACATTTCTTTGAAAAAATAAAACTTTTCCCTAGGTCAGAGATTAAATAAAACTTCACTCGCACCAAACAAATTACCACACACTGAACACTGAACATGTTAACCCAAATATGTCTAACAATACTTTTATGGTACATTACTTTGCTAAAATGTATTTAAAAATAAAAACTATTACAAACGCCAGCAGAGAGAGAGACACACACACACACAGTTCTTCATTGTCAAAAAGTAATTGTTTTTTACTTTGTCAGCACCCAGACAAATGCAAACGCAAACGCGTTATTAATGAAATGCTTTTATTCATTCTTAATCTAACTCACAAGTTGTCATCTGTTGTTGAAGCTCTGTGAGACTAGACTCACACATGGCTAGACTTGACTATTTAACCATGAGATTATGTTTATGTTTTGTGGCGTCTCCGGGGGAATAGATAAATGTAATAAGTACGAAAGTACTCACACCACAAACTCTTCTTTTATTTTCGCGAGGTTTCTTCCTTTTCTTTCGTTCGTCTGTCTTCCAAACCAGTCCGCAATCCGTTTTCTCTGTCCTTGTTCAGTCCGTGTTCCAAAAGTTCGTAAAATCCAACAAATCCGCGTCGAGTCCAAATCACAAGCCGTATACCGTTATCCTTTATTTATTCCGAAATCCGTTGTCCTTAAATCTTTATTCACTCCAACCAAACTCCCCTATCTTCTCCAACACGCATTCACCTACTGGCTTCCGCGCCGGTTCACTGTTTCCGGGGCATATATATTTTGTTTCCTGATGAGACCCACCTGCGTCTCGTTGTCTTTCAGCCTGAGCCCTTTCCATCTGCGGGTCAGCTGGTTTCTCTTAGCGGCCATCTTGGTCAGCTCTAAGTCAAGTACAGTGAGCAGATCGTTCCTAAAATACCTGTCCTGGATGACCCTCCCTCTGGTCCTCTTACATACCCTCCCCCTGAGATCAGCCCCGTCCTCGGGCTGTCTGGAAAAGAAACAATGCATTCGGGAGAGGGCATCGACATTACCTTGTTTTCTTCCTGGTCTATAAACCGTTTGGAACTGAAACCTCTGGAGACTAAGGCCCCATCGCGTAATCCGATCATTTTTGTCCATGTTCCTTAACAACCAGGTTAGTGGCGCATGTTCAGTATACAAGATGAATCGTCTTCCCAATAAATAATATTTTGAATAATCCAGGGCCCATTTGATCGCAAGACACTCCTTTTCGATTGTGGAATAATGTTTCTCCGCAGGGCTTAATTTACGGCTAATATACAAAATGGGGTCCTCTGATCCTTCAATTTCCTGCGACAGTGTGGCTCCAATCCCAATGTCCGATGCATCAGTTTGTACCATGAATGTTTTGTTAAAATTAGGTACCTGTAAGACCGGCTGCGATGACAAAGTCTTTTTTAATTCTTGAAAGGCCCTCTCTTCCCTTTCTGTCCATTTTATTTTTTTCAGGGCAACTCGTCTTTGTTAAGTCGTGCGATGGGGCGGCAATGGCGGCAAATCCTGAAATGAATCGACGATAGTAGCTTGCTAATCCCAAAAATGTTCTTATTTGCTTTTTTGTAGAAGGTCTAGGCCAGTTTCTAATTAACTGTACCTTCTGTTCTTGTGGCATGATCATTCCCCTCCCAATCGTATAACCGAGATAATTGGCTTCCTGGGTCCCTAGACAACATTTTTTTGGATTAGCAGTTAATCCTGCTTTCCGCAAAGCTCCGGTTACTGCTCCCAAGTGTAGTAGGTGTTGTTCCCAAGTCGTGCTATGAATTACGACGTCATCTAGGTAGGCAGCCGCAAAATCTCGATGAGGTCTGAGTATGCGGTCCATTAATCGCTGAAACGTAGCAGGAGCGCCGTTTAAACCAAACGGAAGGACCCGATACTGGTATAGCCCCTCCGGGGTGGCAAACGCGGTTTTGGCTTTAGCTTCTTCGGCTAGGGGTACTTGCCAATATCCCTTCGTAAGGTCTAGCGTACTGATATATCGGGCGTTACCTAATCGCTCGATTAGCTCATCTATACGAGGCATAGGGTATGCGTCAAACAACGAAATCTCATTTAATCTTTTGAAGTTATTACAGAACCTAATAGTTCCGTCTGGCTTGGGTATCAGTACTATGGGACTAGCCCACTCGCTATGGGATTCTTCTATTATCCCCATTCTTAACATTTTTTCTACTTCTTCCTTAAATAGTTTCCTTTTTGCTTCAGGTACTCGATAGGGGGCCAACCTTACCCTTTTTCCTGGTTCCGTGATAATCTTATGTTGAATGAGGTGGGTTCAGCCAGGACTTTGGGAAAAAACATCGTTGTTTTGCGACAGAAACTCTTGTAATTCTTGCTTCTGCACCGGAGCCAGGTCCCCCACGGCGACGGCACCCGTTTCTTCTTCCAAAGGATCAGGGGAGAAGTGGGTGAGCAAAACTTCTGCACCATGCCATCTCTTTAGTAAATTCACATGGTAGATTTGATGCTGTCGTCGTTTTTCAGGTTGCTTAACTTTATAAGTGACTGGACCCATTTTTTCCACCACCTCATAAGACCCCTGCCAGGAGGCCAGGAATTTACATTCCGGGGTCGGGACCAATAGCAATACTTTGTCCCCTGGCTGAAATTCTCGCACTATAGCTCCCCTATCATAAATTTGCTGTTGCTGCACCTGGGCCTTCTCCAGATTTTCCCTCACAATGGGAACAACAATGTTTATTCTTTCCCTCATTTGTTCCACATGTTCAATGACAGTCTGTAATGGTGAAGGCTGATGCTCCCAGGACTCTTTGACCAGGTCTAATAATCCCCGTGGTCTCCGAGCGTATAATAACTCAAAAGGAGAGAACCCAGTCGAGGCTTGCGGTACTTCTCGGATAGCAAACATTAGATAAGGGAGCAATTGATCCCAATTTTTGCCATCCTTTTGCATGGCCTTCCTCAGCATGCTCTTCAGGGTTTTATTGAAGCGCTCCACTTGTCCGTCTGTTTGTGGGTGATAAACAGAGGTTCTGATTTGATGAATACCCAAAAGCTTACTTAGGTCTTGCATGACCTTTGACATAAAAGGAGTCCCTTGATCTGTTAAGATCTCCTTAAGGATTCCCACTCTAGAGAAAACGTGCACTAGCTCTCTAGCTATGTTTTTGGCCGTAGCTGCCCTCAGAGGAATGGCTTCAGGGTATCACCAGTATATACTGATGTCCCTTTGTAGTTTTAATCAGGGGTCCCACTAAGTCCATACCAATCCGCTCAAAAGGAGTATCTATTATTGGGAGGGGAATCAGAGGGTTTTTATAATAAGGTTGTGGGGCAGTTTTCTGACAGGTTGGGCATTCCCGACAATATCTTTCGATGGCCTTGTATATTCCGGGCCAGAAAAATCGAGAAAGTAGCCTTTCAGCCATTTTCTTCACGCCCAGGTGTCCTCCCAAGAGGTGGCTATGGGCCAAGCTGAGGAGTTTCGACTGGTAGGCTCGGGGAATGAGAAGTTGCTCCACTTCTTCTTGTCCTCTCTTCTGGACCTGATAGAGGAGATTGTTTTTTACCATAAAGTAGGGGTAATTCTATTATTAACTATTATGTAACTATTATTATTACATAACTCCCCCTCAATTTTTCTCACATGTCCCCATGTATGTCTTAAATTCCCATCTTCCAGCTGGGCCGTTCCGAACCTACCTCGATGTTCGGGTGGCTCCCAGTCTGGTAAATTCATATTTAAGAACTCATCTCCAAGTTCCGAGCCTTCTCCTGGCTGGTTCGCCTCTCCAGGGGAATCTGTGTTATCATCTGAATCTCCTGGACAGGGGAGTGGTTCATGCCTAGCCAACTGGACAGTATTCAAAATTTGAAGAAAGTGGGGACAGTCACGACCCAACACCACAGGGTAAGGCAATTGTTCAACCACCCCTACAGTCGAACTATACATTCCCATTTCTGTAGTAATGGAACTTTCACAGATGGATACATCTTAGTTTCCCCATGAATGCACGTAATATGTATCCCCACCACTTGCCTGACCTTGGTTCCTTCAGGTAGGGCTGAAGAGGTCACCAGGGTCACCATACTTCCAGAGTCTAACAGGGCCTCGACAGGCTTTTCCCCTATCTTAATTTTAGCGATGTGGGGCGCCTCACAGGACGGAACGCTCGCCGTGAGGTAGTTGCATTTGGCTTCCTCTCTGGTGTCCACTTGCATAGGTTCACCCCAGTTGGGACACTTACTGGCCAAATGTCCCTCTTTATGGCACTTAAAACACCTACGGGACTCTTTCCGTGGTCGGGGCCTTTGAACCGATCTTTCCTGAAAAGATGTTGTAAATTGAGGAGGATCTCGATGGTCCCGGTACTTCAGTGACCTCGTTCCATTCCCTGAACTCTCAGGTTTCCTCCTCTCCTCTTCCTTAATCAAGGCTTCTGTGGCATGCTGTTGCTCCACTAAATCAACAGCCTGGTCTAAGGTCTGGGAATCCCCATCACTCACTTTTCTTTTCAAGTGAACAGGCAGACTCCTCACAAAGTGGTCCAATACTACTCTTTCTACCACTTGCCCCGAGTTTAGTTTTTCTGGCTGAAGCCATTTCTTCGCCAGATGAACCAGGTCAAACATCTGAGATCTGGCGGGCTTGTCCATCTGATACTTTCAGTTATGGAACCGGACTGCTCTTATCGCCATGGTTACCCCTAATCTCGCCAAAATCTCCTTTTTTAGAGTTTCATAGTTCTCCGCATCCTCTTCTTTTAAATTGTAATAAGCCTTCTGGACTTCCCCAATTAAATAAGGCGCTACTCTTCCTGCCCATTGCTCTCTGGGCCATGCATTCCTGGCAGCTGTTCTCTCAAAGGTGGTTAAATATGCTTCTACATCATCGAGCTCCGACATCTTTTGAAGCCCAATTTCTTCCATCTTACGGGGTTCTCCCCCTGTTACCGAGGACCGTCTAATTTCTTCTCCTAATCTTTGCAATTCCTCTCTCACCAAATTCTGCTCTTCTATAATTCGTTGATTCGTCTCCGTTTGAATCTTATTAGCCTCCTGCTGTGCCTGTATGGCTTCTTGTTGTGTCTTTAAAGCGTGGAACTGAGTTAGGGTGGCTTGGGACAATTGTTGTATTAATTGTTCCATTGTTCTTAGAGAGAGTTCTTACCCAAACCGAGAGAAGAAGAGGAAAAAAAATAAGTCAACTTTTTATTTCCACAAGTCTTAGTCACGATCAGCGATTGCCCGCATCCTCCACCAATTGTGGCGTCTCCGGGGGAATAGATAAATGTAATAAGTACGAAAGTACTCACACCACAAACTCTTCTTTTATTTTCGTGAGGTTTCTTCCTTTTCTTTCGTTCGTCCGTCTTCCAAACCAGTCCGCAATCCGTTTTCTCTGTCCTTGTTCAGTCCGTGTTCCAAAAGTTCGTAAAATCCAACAAATCTGCGTCGAGTCCAAATCACAAGCCGTATACCGTTATCCTTTATTTATTCCGAAAATCCGTTGTCCTTAAATCTTTATTCACTCCAACCAAACTCCCCTATCTTCTCCAACACGCATTCACCTACTGGCTTCCGTGCCGGTTCACTGTTTCCGGGGCATATATATTTTGTTTCCTGATGAGACCCACCTGCGTCTCGTTGTCTTTCAGCCTGAGCCCTTTCCATCTGCGGGTCAGCTGGTTTCTCTTAGCAGCCATCTTGGTCAGGTCTTAGTCAAGTACAGTGAGCAAATCGTTCCTAAAATACCTGTCCTGGATGACCCTCCCTCTGGTCCTCTTACAGTTTATTAATCTTCCTTGTTATGCACAGAATGATAAGCACCCCAAACACGAGGGCAACGTAGCGGTCGGCTCTGACTTTCCCATCTATACCGATTCACTGCAAGTACAACCCCCCCTCCTTCTCTTGAGTGATGGGCAACAGTTGGATATCTGGGAGAATTGTTTGTTCCACTGGCGTCTGTGAATTCCGCAGATTTTTATCGTCATTAATTTTGTTACATTATACATTTTAGAAACGTTTCATCTATACAAACACCACAAAACTATTTTCGATTGTATTTCTGAATGTTATGTTACACTTACAGTAGTTCACTGTTTTAAATACATCTAATTAAGAAAGTTAGGTGTTAGCATAAACTATTAGTAATCAATAATATTGAATTTAGCACTGTAATAAGTTGTTGCACTTTCCACCGCATCTTGTAAAAATATATTTTCATTGTTCAAATATACATTAAATCTGACTATCATATAATAAGTTAAATACAAAACCAAAGAAAAAACAGGGTAAAATATAATTCAAAATATTTTCCTAACAATGTTAACTGTTTATAAATAATCAATTGTATTAACTAAGGAGTAGGATGGCACAGTTATTAGTATACTTTTTGTTTTGTTTCTTTTTCATAAATACAACAGCAGTACCTGATGTCTCAGTGGCTTTCAAAATTAAATTTTGCATGCAAACCTGTGAACTGGCCTGTGATACTGGCCATGTAATATCCTGCATTGTGGAATAATAGTTTATTTTAAAGGATAGAGAAAGCACAGAAAACAGGCAGTTAGATTGATCGGATTAGTATGAAAAGCCATTTAGCAAAGAGGGAATGAGAAGAGTGACAAACTAGTATACTTTAGATCTTTTTTTCTGAACCAGGGAAAATCTGATCGTGTTTCTCTATAACAATAATAAAAAAAACTTTATTTTACATATCACCTTTAAAAGTGGGATCTCAAAGCAATACAGTAGATGTAAAAACAGTTAAAAGAACCACAGATTACAAAGTAAATACCCAACACTAATTGTACCCATCTGCCATGCTAATAAAGCACCTTGAATTGAATTGAATTGAGAGAGAGAGGGGAGGGCGAGCGAGAGAGCACAGCCAGGACAGGCAAATAAGATACACTCCACAGACATTCACAACAGCGACATATCATTAAACTTTTGCACATATTGTTAAATTATTACTTGTTTTTCAGGAAGTTTAAAAAAACACTTGAATTACTTATCCAGGTTCTCGAAATAAAATTATTTTTCAAACAATGCAACTAACGTCGGGCAACGTGTTTTCTTTAACCCAACAATGACAGCCACATCTTAAATCTTTTCAGTCAGCTCTTTTTTCTCTATTTGAATTGTGGCGATTCAAACAACTTGGGATAACAAGTGGTCTCAAAGTCACCGAGCTCACAGAGCTTCAACAACAGATGACAATTTCCTTAGTCCTTCCTTAGTCTTCCTGAAATTGTCAGATTATGAGTGAATAAAAGCATTTTATTAAAAACACATTTGCGTTTGTTTGGGAGCTATATTATGTATTTTTCATATGTTAGATATAATGATGTGTTCCTGCTTACACATTGCACGACTTTAAAAGCTAGAAAAACAGGTTTTGATTTACATTATCTCGCCCACCCCCTCTCTCTCTCTCTCTCTCTCGCTTGCCCTAAACAGACAATACACAGGGGGGAGGGCAAGCGAGAGAGAGAGAGAGTTTTTTGCCCTCTGTCAAAAAGTAACTGTACTTACTGGGCTTTGGAGGGGGGGGACATGTCTTTCGCTGTGAATACCTGTGAAACCGGTTTAATTCGTCACAGCCAGCACTCCCGCAGAGAGGGGGATTGTACTTGCAGTGCATCGGTATAGATGGGAAAGCCAGAGCCGACCGCTACGCCGCTCTCGTGTTTGGGGTGCTTATCATTCTCAGTGCATAACAAGGAAGATTAATAAACATAAATTATCTCATGGTTAAATAGTCAAGTCTAGCCATGTGTGAGTCTAGTCTCACAGAGCTTCAACAGCAGATGGCAACTTGTGAGTTCGATTAAGAATGAATAAAAGCATTTAATTAATAACGCATTTGTGTTTGTCTGGGTGCTGACAAAGTAAAAAACAATTACTTTTTGACAATGAAGAACTGTGTGTGTGTCTCTCTCTATGCTGGCGTTTGTAATCGTTTTTATTTTTAAATACATTTTAGCAAAGTAATGTACCATAAAAGTATTGTGAGACATATTTGGGTTAACATGTTCAGTGTTCAGTGTGTGGTAATTTGTTTGGCACGAGTGAAGTTTTATTTAATCTCTGACCCAGGGAAAAGTGTGGTGTGGACGGCTGAGGTGAGAATGTAGGCTCGCGCTGTTTCCGTTATTCTTTTTGTCTTCTTCTGGCTTGGTCGGATAGTTTTTGTTTTTGTTTTATCAATAAAGTTTGATAATCGGCCAGTGAAAGCTCTGTTGTCCTTCACATGAATACCTGAAACGTTGTGCCGAACCCAAGATTTTACAGTATTTTTTCTTTAAAATACCAATAACAGCAACATACAGTTTACATAATATGTTGATGTTCCAAAATTAATATCGTTTATGACCTTTATGACCTTCGTTATGCTCTTCGTTAATGTCTAAGCCGGAACACATCATTATATCTCATTTTGTATTTCTTTTTAAAAAAAAATAAAAATCGTTTGCCCAGCCTAACAGTATTGTTGTTATTGTTTTTATCCTGTAAAGCGCTTTGAGGAGCCGCCTTAAAGGCGCCATATACAATAAAGTTCATTATTATTACTATTGTTAATTTGCTGGACAGAGAGGTGAACATTATTACGCAGAAGACAAAGATAGCGATTTACGTTGCATTGTGCATTGTGCTGCTGTAATACAGTTTTAAATAATTAAAAGTCTAAACGGTATCAGCTTTATTTATGGGTTGTAATTTAAAAAAAGTCAAAAACCACACTCAAAATGCAATTTAGAGCTTTCTGGCAAGAGGAAACACCCAAATTAATAATGTAACATGCCACTGTTTGTTCATGAATAAGGTTATACTGCTATTTCCTTAGATATGCGATTCCATGGTTTTTTTTTTTTAATCCCCGGCGGAACCGGGCATCCATAAGAATCAAGTAATAGGTTTAATAGGTTGTCCAAGGTCATTCATTATTAATACTATTAGTAATATCTTCGTTAAAGACTTTAATGGCGACAGCTCAAACATGAGAGGTTGAGCTTTATTATCTCCACCTTGCGGAAATTCCTGATACTATTATTTTACTTGCGGTACCACGTGGTATTATGAGGTACTATACGAGATTTTACGGTAACTCGCGGTAGACTGCGTCAAGAGCACCACAAAATAATGCGGTATTGCCTGCTTGTTTTGAATGGCTGCATCTGTACTTGTTGATTTACTGATCGGAATAATTGAAAAGTCCGGGTTCATAGCTGATGCAGTGCGTGCTAATTAGAACGACAGCAACGCTGAGCTCTCAGCACCGTACTGAGCTCAGGTGTTTTTCTAAAGCTGTCAGGTGCAGTTTATTTACATGAAGGAAATCTCTTACTGGATACGATTACAATACAGTAAGTAGAACAGGCTACGTAGTGTGTAGCCTGATGCGTTTAAAAGCAACAGGAGCCAGGTAGGAGTCAAACCTACAACCTCCTAATCCATAGTCAAACACATTAACCATTGCGCCACTGGCTCTGGTGTTACACTGCTGGACTGTAACACAGTAAGCTCAGCACTGCTACTAGCACAATATTACCCCCGGTCCATTTTTTTCCAAAAGTGAGAAACACCTGTTTTCTACATTTTGTCTGTTTTAAAACCATATATCTTTAAACCAAACCAAGAGTTTGTCCTTTGCACTGATATTCTGATTCATTTTGATTTCAAAGAAAAAAAAATTACCACCCTTTCAGTTAAGAACCCGATGTGCGGACCGATTAAGCTGCATGGACTCAATCGTTTAACTCTTCTCCATTTGCAAGGTTAAGGTTAATGAAAAAACATTGCTGACTTTGTTTGCCAGCCACGAGTGCTGATTAGCAAGATTTGTATTTCATCTTTTGCAAGTTGCATCCATTTTAAGAAAAACAAGTCGCTTAAGACAGGAAATTAATACTTGCATTTAATTAAGGCTAGCCGTAGGCGATTGTCCATAATGACCAGTTCTGCTCGAGAAGACAGAAAAAAACAGCCACTGGTGGGATTCGGACCCAGGAGCTCCTATTTACTAAACAGGCATTTTAACCAACTAAGCCACACTACCCCCTGTGCTTCCCCTTTTTATAGCCACTGCCTTGGGACATCCTTGTTGTGAAAGGCACTATATAGAAATACATTGAATTGAATTGAATTGACAGTGTAAAATGTCGTGTGTGTTGTTTGTTAAATAAGACTGTCTTTATTGATTATTATGCCTCAGATGAAGATCAGATCACATTTTAGGAGCCATTCATGTAGAAATCCAGATCATTCCAAAGGGTTCACAAACGTTTTCTCGCAAGTGTGCAACATTCACTCCACAAAGAAAACGGGTCATGAAAGCCGACAGATTTTTCAAAGATTTCAGTACTGATGTCACTCCATGTAACTTTAATAACAGTGCAATGATCGAGGAACAGAGTGGGATCGCGGTGGTTTATCAGACCGGTTGGGGCTAGTGGCACACGTCAGGATGGCTGAGCGGTCCAAGGTGCTGTGTTTAGATAGCAATCTCCCCTGCAGATGTGGGTTCAAATCCCACTCCTGATAATGAGCTAGTTGGTCTTCCTTTCTCTGAGCTTTTTTGAAACAAATCAACACTAATCAAACACACAGGAATGTTTTCGAAAAGCATTGAGGAGTGGACAGGATGCCCCTTTGGAATAGGGCTCAGAAAATGACGGAGAAGGGAAATTACGTAAGATCCCACACTTTGGAATCTGATTGGACAAAAGGTACGTCGTCTCGCCGTCATGGAATCAAACACCGTTCTCTCACGTGACAGGCAGGAATACTCACCACTATACTAACGAGGAGCACTGGCGTGCCGCTCGGAGGTATTTCCTCTTACGGCCACTACTGTTTTCGGGTTTCGGCTTTTATTTGCATTCCTTCCAGAGGAGCGCGTAAAAATGAGTTTCCATCTGCGCCATTCTCACTCCTCCTCTGCTATCGCCACTGCTCGTCCTCGTGCACTAGGAAGACCTATGGAGTCGGTTCTTTCAGCTTTATTAATTGGGTTTTCAAAAGCTAGGAGTAGGGCACAAGACATGCAAACGCATAGAGAGTCATTATCTGCTCCCAGGTGCGAAATGTCATTGGTGGACACAGAATAATATATGCCTAAGGTAGCAGGTCCAAGTGATTTAGTGTTTTAAAAGTAGCAGAAAAAGCAAAACAGGTGCTTTTCCTTTGTTGTGCAGGCACACGACGACACCATAGTCAGCAAGACCTGAAGCTTTGTGGGGAGACCCCAACAGCCTTCTAGCCTGTCGCCCTAACCACTCAGCCACGCCTGCAGAGTACGCCACAGCTGCCGCCACTGCATTCTTGATACAGTCTAACATAGAGTGCTGGGCAGTGGCGGAAACCTTTTTCAAAGTCGCTTTCTGTTTAACAACAACAACAAAAAAAACTTTGACAAACGTGCCTCGCAGGACTTAATGCTGGCTTCAAGTTGGAATGATAAAGTCTCCCCGTCCGGTCAGGAAAAGGGAACTTTGTTAGACAAAATGAAGGACGTAATAATAACAGAGAATTGTGTGCAAGGAATTTAGAAGCTGCGCAGTACTGCAGTTGGAATAGCCTTTTATTAGTGTTAGATGCTGGAATTGCCTTTTTTTTACGCTCTTATGAATGCGATGTCAACGAAAACAGAACAAACGAAAACAGAACAAAGCACAAAAAACCCTCAAGTCCTACAGTTGAATAGAATGCCGTTACATGTCCAAGCAGTATTTGACTTCATCCTACCATTGCAACACGGGGCATATATGGAAACGAACACACGCAACGAATAGTCTCTAATCAGTCCCTACAGTTGTAAGGCGCCTTGAAGCGTGCACCCCCATCATTAATCTTTGCGCATCTGTGCAAGGTAAACTCTTGAGTAGTCTTTGAAACGGCTCAAAGGAAACACGTGATTGATTCCATGTGCATCTGGGGTTAATTTCTTATTTACATTTAATTCAAGGGAAAGGCTTGGGTCAGTTTCAGACGGTTTCAAACAGCGAGATTCAAGCGCCCCACCTTCAGAGCTGTCTGTACAGCGAGAACGCCAACGGCTCCTCTGTTCCGGGGTGCGGTTGTGACCCCACAACCTGAAGTGTTGGTGACAGACAAATGGAGACTAACAGGTGATGTCCTAGGACATGACTACATCGCAACGCTCTATGGGGGATGGGGTCCTCCGCTTGGAAAAGAGTGCGAGGCCCCTTTAGAAAAAGGCTTTGTTAACAGGCATTCCACCTCAGCCTAAACACCTATACTTCGCAAAGCGCATGCTATTAGACAGGCACCTCTGCAAGACCTTAAGAGTCTCTTAAACTAGTGATGGTAAGGTGTCCCCAATGGACGATGTTCGGCTTTCAAATCATCTCTCTGTGGAAGCGCTCAGATGCACCTGTTTAAGGCTTAGAAGCAGCTGACTGTTTCACTACCTAGCTGATCACTGTCAGTCAGGGAGCTCAGAGGTGAAAAGCCTGTCTGAGAGACAATTCACCATCGATCAGTTCAATATGCTCCGTAGCAGCTCGGCGCATCTGAGATCATCTTGGTTACCCTGTAGCTCAGATGAGTGAGAGCGTGTGTGTGTGTGTACCACCGTGATTGGATGCCGGTCCTTCTGCTGCCTAGCTTCCCTAATTTCGCAGATCGATGTAAAATAGCAAAAAAAATAAACTGTCTTTTCATCAGCGTGATCAACCCCAGCCAGTGTGCTTCAGTGGCCTAATGGATAAGGCACTGGCCTTCTAAGCCAGGGATTGTGGTTTTGAGTTCTCTCTAGGGTGCTCCTGTCCCATTATGAGTGTACAAATGTCCTTGCCATTTGCAAAGCTACAACCCCACCTTCCTCAGTGAGCGTCCCTGCTTTTCTCTCACATACACTTGTGAGAAAAACTTTTGTAAACAGCTCTTCGGAATGATGTGGATTTCTGCACGAATGGCTCCTAACATGTGATCTAATCTTTATCTAAGTCATAATAATTAATAAAGATAGTCTGATTTAACAAACAACACACGCCCAACATTTGACATTGCTGTTTCTTTATTGAACAAATGGTTTAAACAATCAAGGTCATTGATGGAAAAAGTATGTGAACCCTTATATTAAGGAGCTAGTGGAACCTCCTTTATTGACAAAAACCTCAACCCCCACTTTCTGTAGCGACCGATCAGACCTGAGCAGCGGTTAGGAGGTATTTTGGCCTATTCTTCTATGCAAAACTGTTTCAGTTCATGGATATTTTTGGGATGTCTTGCGCTGAACGGCCTGCTTCAGATCACGCCACAGCACTTCAATGGGATTGGGGTCAGGACTCTTACTTGGCCATCCCAAAATACAGAATTTCTTCTGTTTCAGCCACTCTGTTGTTGATGTACTCCTTTGTTTTTGTCATGTTGCATGACCCGGCATCTTTCGGGTTTTAGATCACAGGCAGACACCCTGACATTCTGCTGTAGAATTTCCTGATACCACTTGGAATTCATCGGTCCCTCGATGATTGCAAGCCGTACAGCCTCTGCCATGCTTCCCAGTTGGGATGAGGTTTTGGAGTTGGTATGCAGTGTTTTGTTATCTCCAAACATAACGCTGTGCACATTTACCAACAAGTTCAACTTTTGTCACATCTGTCCACAGAACATTGTTCCAGGAGTTGCTGTGGAACATCCATGTGGTCTTTAGCAAACTTGAGAGGGGCAGTGGTGGTTTTTTTTGGGGGGGAGAGCACTGGTTTTCTCCGTGGTGACCTCCCATGATCACCACTCCTGTTCAGATTTCTTCTTATGGTGGACTCATGAACACAGACGTAAGACAAAGTCAACCACCTGTTCGCTAGATCCCATCCCCACTCAGCTAGTCAAAGATTCCCTCGAAGGACTGGCAGGGCCTATATTTAGTATGATGAATGCATCCCTTGCGTCAGGCGTTGTACCTCATCAATTTAAGGTAGCGGTTGTTAGACCGCTCCTTAAGAAGTCAAATTTGGATCCCCAAGTTCTTAACAACTACAGGCCTGTCTCAAAGGTCCCATTTCAATCTAAAAGTCTTGAGAGAATAGTTGTGGCCCAACTTCAATCGTATCTGGATTCAAATAATATACTTGAGAAATTTCAGTCTGGTTTCAGCCCAGGCCACAACACTGAAACTGCATTAACAAGAGTCGTAAATGATATTCTCTTAGCTACTGATGCGGGGAATGCAACAGTGCTTGTGCTTCTAGATCTTAGTGCTGCCTTTAACACGGTTGACCTCTCTGTTTTGTCACACAGGCTTGAGTTTGAGGTTGGCTTATCTGGAACCGTCCTTAAGTGGTTTACTTCATATTTAACTCATCGTTTTCGTTCTGTTCAACTATCTAATAATTGTACTGCTTCATCAACGTCACCAGTTCAATTTGGTGATCAGTGCCGGGACCAATATTGCTCTCTCTCTCTACATGCTGCTGCTAGGTAGGATAACACGAAAACATAATTTGAACTTTCATTCATATGCTGATGACACTCAAATATACATTTCGTTTACACCAAACGACAACTCTTCTATTATCACTTTAGTTAAATGCATTAATGAAGGAAAGACTTGGATGTGTGAAAACTTTTTGTTACTCAAATCCGATAAAACTGAGGAGCTGTTGATTGGAGGCAACAATACTGATAGGACTACTATAACTTCAGAACTTAACTCAGAGGATTTAAACATTTGCCTCAATGAGTCAGCACGTAACCTAGGTGTCATATTAGACACAAGGCTTTTAACAACTTCCATTCTTAAGTGCCTTGGGACACCCTTGTTGTGAAAGGCGCTATATAGAAATACATTGAATTGAATTGAATTGACAATGTAAAATGTCGTGTGTGTTGTTTGTTAAATAAGACTGTCTTTATTTATTATTATGCCTCAGATGAAGACCAGATCACATTTTAAGAGCCATTCATGTAGAAATCCAGATCATTCCAAAGGGTTCACAAACTTTTTCTCGCAAGTGTGCAACATTCACTCCAAAAAGAAAACGGGTCATGAAAGCCGACAGATTTTTCAAAGATTTCAGTACTGATGTCACTCCATGTAACTTTAATGACAGTGCGATGATCAAGGAACGCAGTGGGATCGCGGTGGCTCATGGGACGGGTTGGGGATGGTGGTACACGTCAGGATGGCCGAGCGGTCTAAGGCGTTGCGTTTAGGTGGCAGTCTCCCCTGCAGGCGTGGGTTCAAATCCCACTCCTGACAAAGAGCTCGATCGGTCTTCTTTTCTTTGAGCTTTTTCGAAACAAATCAACACTAATCAAACACACTGGCAGGTTTTCGAAAAGCATCGAGGAGTGGACAGGATGCCCCTTTGGAATAGGGCTCAGAAAATGACGGAGAAGGGAAATTCCGTAAGATCCCACACATTGGAATCTGATTGGACAAAAGCTACGTCGTCTCCCGCGTGAAAGGCGGGGATACTCACCACTATACTATTTTTAATGGAGAATGACTTTGAAAAAGGTTTCCGCCGGCGCCTCGCGATCCATGTGAGATTATAGCAAGAAGGCAGTAACGGCGGTGCTTGCTGTAGTCGTTGCCGAGTGGTTAAGGCGATGGACTAGAAATCCATTGGGGTCTCCCTGCGCAGGTTTGAATCCTGCCGACTACGGTGTCCTCCTCACGTCGTCGTGTGCCGGCGCAAACAAGGAAAAGTGCCTTTCTGCTTTTCCTGGTGGTTTTAAAACGCGAGATCGCTTGTACCCGCTGCCTTGGAAAGAAATGCTTCAGCGTCCGCAAACGGCATTTTGCAGCTGGAAGAAGATGGCGACGCTTTTTGCGGTCGCGTGTCTTGTGCCCCATTTCCGGCCTTTAACATTGAATCAATAAAGCTGTTAGAACCGACATCATAGGTGCTTTTCTTACAACTTTTGATCTGACTCAGTTTCGGAATGCAATTCCTGAACACTGCGAGAGACAACCTAGGCTGCCAAAAGTCTCCGAAACCAAATTTTGATAGCAGAAAATTCTCACTCGTCCAGAAGTTCCCTTGGGACCCAACATCCAGCACAGAGTGGTAAAAAAGCATCTTTTTTGAAGACTTTTGCAGCGTGCATTAGTGGTTCAGTGGTAGAATTCTCACCTGTCACGCGGGAGGCCCGGGTTCGATTCCCGGCCAATGCAGTGGCTTTTGCAGCGAGCGGCTCCATCACTTGCATCCCCTTTCAAGTCGCAACTGAAAACCCACTGAATCTTAGAAGCTGTGAGCCAGGTCAGTACCCGGATGAGGGTGACCTACAGGGAAAAGCAAAGTTTACAGCTGGAAGCGGTGTTAATGGAGCCAGCGGTGGGGCGCTCACCCTGAGGTCTGTGCGGGTCTCAATGTCCCAGTATAGTGACGGAGACGCTGTGTGGTAAAAAGGCACCGTCTTTTGGATGAGATGTAAAACCGAGGTCATAGCTCTCTGTGGTCATTAAAAGTTATGAAAGCTATGTCTCCCCGTTCGGACAGGAAAATGGCACTTTGTTAGACACAAAAAAACAATCAACAACAGACAAATGTCTACAAGCATTTTAGAAGCCGCACTTGAAATAGCTCTTACATTCGTGTTAGACGCAGGAATCGCCTTTTTATTGACGCTCTTACGAACGCCATGGAAAGCAAAACAAAGCAAAGCAGAGCAGAACAAAACGAACAAAATAAAACCCTCACGTCCTGCACTTGAATATAATTCCGTTACGTGCCGAAGCGGTATTGGACGTCATCCTAGCACTGCAACCCGGGGCGTACGGTATATGGGAACGAGCACACGTCACGAATCGTCTCTAATCACTCCCTGCACTGTAAGGCGCCTTGAAGCGTGCACCTTCAACATTCATCTTTGCGCATCTGTGAAAGGTAAACTCTTGAGCAAACTCTGAACCAGACGCTCAAACTCCAGCTAGGATTAGGGGTAGCATTCCCATGCTACTTGAACACTTTGTTTACGCTCAGTGCTGGATTTTGGGAACTTTAGGACGAGTGGGACTTTTCTCCTATCTGTCAATTCGTTTTGTTTTGGAGACTCTTGGCTGTCTGTGTTGTATAGTGCAGCGTGAAGAAAACGTTTTCGAAAACTGTGCCGGCTCAAAAGTTGTAAGAAATCCTCTCCAGCTCTTTTAAGTCTCTTCAGTTTTGTCATTTAAAGTGAAACTAGATGTATAACTGGAGCCTCACTTATGCAAATGGTGAGGCTCCAGTTCGACATCTAGTTTCACTTTATTTGACAGAAGTACGTCAGACTGCGCCGGACTGGGGGATCACTTCCGGTTATTTTTACCATCTTAAACATTTGAAATCCTCCCCTATGCAATTGTGACACTTCATCTTGGCTCCACCTAGGACACTCTTCAATCTTCCATCACTTCTCTCTTCTCCCGCAACACTCTCGTCTGTCGGCAGTATGTGGCGTCTTTGCATTACCACCAATCTCACCACAGCAAGAAAGCAACGGGTTTTGGCAAGACAGGAGGAGACTGCCTGGCCCGAACCCGCGACCTTGGCGTTATTAGCACCACGCTCTAACCAACTGAGCTAACAAGCCTCGTGCCCGCTGTCCTCTCTGTGCTGCAAAAAAAGGAATTCAGGGAAGTTTCTTTTGTCCTTCTTTGAATAGAAAGCCCTGCGATTCAGTGTACGGGCTTTCTCGTGCTGTTTAATGGTTCTTGTAACCCAAATCCTACACTGGCCTGAAGTGCCCCCCCATTTCACAGCATTTTTCAGCTGATTTCAAATGTACCTAAAGGAGAAGCATTATTGAAGACCATCAATTACCAAGAGCTTTTGTCAAAAAGGCATACTGGGGCATTGGGACCAGCACAGACCTCAGGGTGAGCGCCCCACCGCTGGCTCCATTAACACCGCTTCCAGCTGTAAGCTTTGCTTTTCCCTGTAGGTCACCCTCATCCAGGTACTGATCTGGTCACAGCTTCTAAGCTTCAGTGGGTTTTCAGTTGCAAGTTGAAAGGGGATGCAAGTGATGGAGCCGCTTGCTGCAAAAGCCACTGCATTGGCCGGGAATCGAACCCGTCTTAACATATCTTAAGCAGCTCCAACAATTACAGCTACACATCAAAGGACAGGACTTGAGACAGGACCAACCGGTCAACTAATGCTACATATCAAAGGGCAAGACGAATACACATGAAGCTGAAACAAAACAACTTCCTGAAATCATACTGTATATAAGAGCTGGGAAACCCTTGCAGTTTGTCGGTCCTGCGGGGCAGACCCAACGCGCGTTGATGTCCTTATTGAGCTCAATAAAACAACTGAATCCACAAAGACTGTGTCCTGCTCCTGTGATGAAGGATTTCCCACAACAATTTGGCGTAGTCGGCAAGGATTCTCCAGGTCTCCGGTAATTCCCAGACGGCACACAGGGTGAGTATATTTTATACGTTACCACCCAATTAGGTTACCGTAAGGGAAGGGTTAGGGTTAGGGGGTTAGGGTTAAGGTAGGGGAACAAAGCTCTTTCTCCCAGATTTTCTCTAAGAAGGGACCATCTGGGACAAGGAGTGTTGCACTCTCCTTCCAACGACTGAAACCCTCCCAGTTTATTTTCTGATGTTCAGGCCATGTGGAAAGGTAGTCTGAAGTCTTTTGATCCACTCCGTTTCCTTTTTCTTTCTTTCCATCTCTGTCCAGTTGGGGTTGCTCTCCAGTCCTGTGGCCTCCAGCGCTTCCAGCTCGTGTTGTAGGAAGAGTGCCACCAGGTGAGTCCTCCTTTCCCGCTGGTTCCGGATGTTGTACCTGTGTTGTGCCAGTCGGGTTCGGATGGAGTTACCTGTTTCCCCCACATAGGTCACCCCGCACGTTTTGCACTGGATGCCATAGACAGCGTTATTGGTGTTTTCTGAGAGCGCCCTTTGCAACTGGAGGATTTCTTTGGTTTTGTTGTTTTGGATGGTTGTTTTTTGTTTGAAGTGTTTGGCTTTTGGTATATTTGGTCTGTTTTGTACCGGTTTTAGTTTGCTTTGGACTAAATAATCCTGTAGGTTTTTGTTGTTTCTATATGCAGATATGATTTTGTGTTTCCTCAGTAGGTTTGTGTTTTCTAATATCGTGGTGAATGTAGACTTTAGTGTTTGGTTGGTTATTATGCTGAGTTGGGAGTATGTTGTGATGAGGGGTATTATTTTGCTGTCATCAGGTGTTTTTCTGTTTAGAAATGTTTGTGCCACATTTTTGAGGAAACTTCGTGTGTATCCTCTCTGGCGTAGAGCTTGGAAGAGTATGTGTTTGGCTTCCTCAAAGTCTTGTTGTTGTGTGCAGATTTTGTGGAAGCATAGGAGCTGTGATTTTACCAGTCCTTTGAAAGTATGTTTTGGGTGGAAGCTGTCTTTGTGCAGTAAGCCGTGTGTGTCCGTGTCTTTGAAATATACCTTGATGTCCAGTTTGCCTGTGTTGTTGAAGGAGGAACCCTTGTATGTGGTGGTGTCTAGGAAGTCTATGTGGTTTTCATGCTTGGTGTATTTGAGTTTAATGGACCTGTGGTGTGTGTTGAGGGTGTTAATGAATTCTTGAAAGGCCTGTGGGCCGTGCGTCCAGGTTCCCCAGATGTCGTCAAGGTACCTGAAGTAGTGTGTAGGTTTGTGTGTACATTTTGGGAATACTGTGGCTTCCCAATGGGCCATATAGATGTCAGCATAGGCCGGAGCAAAGCGTTTCCCCATAGCAGTTCCTTTTATTTGTAAGTAGTATTGCTCTTCAAATTCAAAATCATTTTTGTTGAGGCTACTTTCCAATAGCTTCAGAATTTGTGTTTCTGGTCTGTTGCGGTCAGGGTATTTGAGAAAGCACTCCCGGACTGCTTTCAGTCCCTCCGTAGTTTCAATGTTGGTGTATAAACTATCAATGTCAATGGTGAACAGAAAGGGTCCCTGTTGTATTGTAGCATTTTTGACTTTGGCTACAAAGTCATAGGTGTCTTTGATGTAACTTGGTGTTTAGAAATGGGGTTGAGGAAATGGTCTAGATATTCTGCTATTCTGTAGGATTCACTGTTGCAGTCGGACACTATGGGCCTCCCAGGTGGAATTTCGTAGGGGAGTGGCCATGTTTCTGGGGCTTTATGAATTTTGGGGAGGAGGTAGAAAATCCTCGGTCGTGGTGATTCCTCTCCTCTTAGGTAGAATGCCTGTTTTTTTGTTAGGTGTTTTAGTTCAACCAGAGTTTGTAGGATTTGCCCTATTTCTAGTGCTGTTTGTTTGTACAGCGGTTCTTCCAAAGTAGTATAGTGTTCCTGATTATTTAATTGTCTGTGTGCTTCTGCAATTTATTGTTCTCTATCCATGATAACTATTGCACTCCCTTTGTCTGCTGGTTTTATGACTATATGTTTGTTTTCCTTTAAATGTTTTAAGGCTATGGTTTCCTCCTTTGTTATGTTGTGTGAGTCCCTGTATGGTCGGAGTTTTCATAGAATTCTGTTGTCCTCTTGAATGATTTCCTGGATTTCTGGTGGCAGTTGGTTTTCCCCTGGTTCCCAGCTGGATTTAGGCAGGAAGGGAACCCTTTCTGTGTCGGTGTCTTTATCCTCAAAGAAGGCGGTCAGTTTAAGGCGACGGTGGTATTGTCGGATTTTGCTTTTCAGTCTGATTTTCTGACCTCTCTTTGTCCCTACTGTGGGAAAAATGATAAGCCCTTATTGAGGAGGTTGATTTGTTCAGTTGTGGGGTGGAAGTTGTTGCTTAGATTTACAATATTTTTGTTGTTCTTGTCCCCCTCTTGTTCTGTAGCTTTGGGGCTTACCAGTTTAAATGTTGTGACCAGTGGTCTAGCAATTTTTGAGCTGTTGCGGTGGTCCAGTGAATTCCATCTCTTTCTGTCTTGAAAAGGGCTTCTTCCAGTTTGGGGAGGTATGGCATGTTTTGCTGTATGTGATTGTTTATTGTGTCCAGATTTTTCCTGAATTCTGGTTGCAGGTGTCATGGAAATATAACTATCAAGGAAGCCACAAGAGAGAGTTCTCACCTGAGTAAGGTCTTTATTTCAATATTGCAATATTGGGAGCCCTGCTGCCACTTCGCAAAGTGCAATCAGAGACTCAATTTGTTACAAGCAGTACAGGGTTTTTATAAGACGTTGCACTGTAAAAAAGCTCAGCGCTTTGTCCCTTCTAAAACTTCCCCTTTCCCTAAGACAAAACAGATTACATCATAGAGCGAGAGAAGAAGCACTAGATTTGTTATTCAAAGCTAATCAGTTACTTTCGGTTAATTCTAACGTCCCAGACAGCATATATTGTTTTGGAACATTGTCTTCTAAAGTAACCTAAACAGTGTACTTTGTTGACGCACTGTTTTCTAAAAGTCTGCACGTACTGTAGCACAGCAATTACATCCTTGAAATATATTATCTAAAAGCACCAATATATTTTTTGCAAAGCTCTCTACATTTTAAGAATCAATTTACTTATTAGATTTCCACTTCAATTCCCTCCTTTTTATTCTTGAAAATGATTAAAAGTTAGATTCTTCATATGGACTCCCAGGAGGCTCCCATACTTCGGATTCTTGCGTTCTTACCAGAACATACTGATGCGCAAACATATTCATTACCATATTTCAAAGCATTGGAATAATATATTTTGTACAGCAACACAAAAACAGAAAGACAAGTATCACAGCTACTATAATCGGTGTTAGTAACTTAAAGAAAAACATTCCCCCTAGCCCAAACAGTGATTCTAACCAGGAGAGATTTGGGTGAGGCTGTAGAATGAGGCATTAAAGCACATACATAACAAGATGCATTAAATTTCTTTAACTTTACAGTATGATTTATAAATTTGAACCACAAATTACTCATATCCCCCTCATTATCAGTTTCATTCAGCCAGTTTGTATACAAAGAGGCTTCGCGTTTAGATTCTTCCTCTTTCTGGGTGGTGACAGGCTTCCACATAAAAAGGAAAAAGGCTGTGCACATCAGTCCCAAGCATGTGATCCCCATCTGTCCTTGTGGAGACATCACTCCTGCTCTTTGCTCAGTTCGTTTGTGACCTTTTTACAGTGGGAAGCATGAATTCAGGGCACCTGGCACGGCCCCCTCCACCTGAGCGAACACCACCTCTTTTTCCTGTCTTTCACCAGAATCCAGTCTCCTTATTCACACATTAGTTCTTACAGCACAGGTTACTCCCTGTGGGCTGGAGCCCAGCATTTTTCTTAGGGTTTTTTTTTTACAAGATTGGTCAACAGCTGGGTAATAACTCTGGGAAAAATCTACACATTGTTCCACTGCCTCAGCTGTGCCGATTTGCAGAACAATTCTAGCTGAAGTTGTAAAATTTCTCTTTGGTCCGTTCCTGCAAAACATCTTATTATGAACAAACAAACCATAATAATAATTAGCATCTAGGGGAATCACTCCCAAGGGTAACCCCCCTTAAAACTATATTGTTCTACCCATCAGGTTCTGCCACTAGATAAGAGAACCTTTCCCATGAAATCATTTTTTGACCTTCATGATCCCTTCAGGGCGTAGAATTAGCACAGAAGCAGCAGCTTTAGTCCACATGTTTTTCAAGCAGGATATTAACAGTATGATCATAACGAATAATACCAGACACACAAATATGTATTGAACCAGAGACCCTCTCCAGGTTCCTAGCACAGACTGTAGCCATGCACCAATGCCCCAATTATCTGTATTATAATTATGATATATATTTTTCTTCATCATAGATGTGCTTTGCTAAGTCATTCATTTGCTAATAATTGTCTAGAATACAAGTACTGTTTAGTCTTTGCTCACCTAAACAGCTGTCTATCACCCTAATAGAGAATGGCCTAAAACTGTGATTATAGCGAGGAGCATACAGTTATTTCCATTCTAATACATCTGAGTTACACTCAGACTAAAAGCAGGGCTATTTACCCATGCCAATAAACCTAAATAATCACCTCTATCAAAGGGGATTACTCCCATGAGCATCTTTTATAGCAATACAATCCCAACATGAGCTCTGATTATTATTTGTGGCTGACTGATAAAGTATTGATTCCATATCCCCATTTATCAAAGTAAAACTCCTTACACTTAACAGGTACACTGTCGCCCCCCCTCAGGAAGCTCAACAAACACAGAAACAGTGACAATATAATAATTAATGTTCACTCAGTCTCTGGTGCAGTGGTTCGGTGTTGGCGCAATGCGTAGATCCAGCGATCTCATGATATCAAACAGGCTCTATTACATAGTTCTGTTTGATCCAGCCCGCATCCCATGGCGTTCCTTCAGTCTGATGTCTAGTCGATCTTTTAGACTTCTGTTCCTTCATTCCACTGTTCCAGCAGACTGAGGGTGATCTCAGTCCATCTCACCCCGAATAATGCAGCCACAGCCTGTCCCTTGATCATGATACAAGCGGTAGGGCAGTGCCCACCGAGGGCTTATCTCCATCATCAAGTGTTTGGTAGACACAGAGGCAGTGACAGCAACCCACTGGGAAAACAGATTATAAGAGCCAAGGTTTCCCTTTACAATTGTAAATTGTAAACATTTGCTTCTGCATGAAAGGTTTCTCAGGAGTAGGCCTTTTGAGCTGTAGCACCTGCACCTGAACTGTAGTTGAGTTCCTTTGATAAGCATCAAATTGAGATACCACATAAGTGGCTACTGCTTCAAACACGGTCCCCACCCAGGTTTGGGTAACCGGCACACCATTTGACTCACACCCAGGTGTCCGACAGAGTGCATTTGTCGAGCTACAAAGGGCATTAGGCTGTGAGTGCATGCAGAGCGTCCAGTGTGCTGGCAGCACCACACTCTTTTCTAACCATGTCCTTTTCTCTGCTTTAGAGGCCTCAGCCTGAATATCCTGTAGCTGTCCCCTTTTCACCAACAGAGGTTTCACAGGGGTCTCAGACTCCTGTTCTACAAGTACTGCTCACCTGACAGCTACATCTGCAAAGTTGTTCCCTCGAGTTACTGGAAACATTTCTTTATTATGTGATTTACACTTTACCACAGCTACTTCAGTCAGTAGCTGCAAAGCTTCTAACAGTTCAGAGACAAACCCAGCATTCTTAACTGGAGTCCCTGCCATGTTGGGGAAATCCCTATTCCTTCACTGCCATCCAAAATTGTGGCATACACCAAATGTATATATACAGTCTATATAAATTGCTACAATTTTCCATTTAGCATATTTACAAGTTTCAATTAAATCTTTTCATTCGGTCTGCTAGTTCTACACCAGATTATTCACAGTTTATACAGCCAGGCAGGTAGCCTGCACAACACATAAACACGGCCCCTTGGCCACCGCATCAAGGGGTCCTGAATAATAATAACCCACCAGACGATGCCTATCTCCATGCTCCTGCACCAGCACAACGGCTCACAACCCATTTCTTTCACTTACATACAGATTACATACAGATGATCCGTCTGAGGGAATCCAGTCCAGGGCCAGTGTCTGCAAGAAAGCTTGTTTCAAAACATCAAAAACGGTTTCTGCTGCAGGGGTCAAGGCAATTTTGTCTTTAGACTGCACTACCCCCCTTAAACCAATATGTCACTAGACAAGCTCGTTCTGAGAAGGCATTCACCCTGGCTTTATCATGTAGTTGGTTTTATACTCCTTTTTTTCCTCTCAAGATCCAATACTTGGAGTAGCCCGGCCTTATGGATTCCCTCATTAGGTAAAACAATCACAATATCACATAACTCTATTGAGTTAGTTTACATAAATGCTATTTCATGCAGTAATTCCTTATAAAATGCTGCAGTCTGGGCCTAAAATAGGTCTGGGGTGTCCCCCACCCACATCAGTAGTTGAAACTGTACATCTTTTCCCAAGCAGACTGTGACAGCTTATATTTGCTTTAAACACAACCCTTGCACCCCTTCTCCTGTAGCCTCCTGTTACCCGTTAGAAAACGTTATATCACATCTTTATGCTGTTTTAGTCTAAAAACAGGACAGCTGTGCTCCTGTGTCCCCCAGTTACTGCACACTGTAAGATTATTTCACTTTTATTTAAATCCTGAGATAAATTTAGGAAGGCTACAGAGGGGTTTACTAGATTAAAACTGTTAGTTCACACACGGCTCTCGTTTCAGCTTCTGACATGTTCTTTAATTGTGAAATCAAGCCTCTTTCTTACAATTTCTCCAAAAAACACCTTTTTTTTTTAGTAACTGCACACCAGCTTATTAGTAGTTTTGTCTTTGGGGTTTTATATCTCCGTATAACATTAAAGTCGCACAATAATTTCGACAAACTGGCGGCTCCCTTTTCTCCTCCTTGGGAGTCTTTTTACCTCCCATTTGCAGCGCTCGCACTTCTGCATGCATGCTTCGCGAGTTATTAAATCAAATCTGTCTCCGCTGTCCGTAATATCAGGAAAGCATAGTTGTACATTCTTGGCAACATCAGGTTTTAACCCACTCGAGTAAATTTGTTTTATTACTGTGGAAGTATCTTCATTCACTTCCTTTTCATCGGCTAACCCCGAGTATACTATCCATAAAGCTATAAACCTTTCTGTAAAATCTGAAACATCCTCACTTCCTTCTGCTGACATGCTGTTACTTTTCTCTAATCAGTTTTCGGTGGGTAATGCTCTTTCAAAAATCTCCACACTAATTCCCACCCTTCTCCCAGATTCTCTCTCAAGGCGTTCTATTTCTTCTTTTGCTTTTTCTTTTTCTACATATACAACTTCGTTTCGTTCAGCCATTGCTTTTAGCTTTTCCATCAGGGATTTTTGCGTCTCATCTATGATATTCTGTTGAATTCTCAAATATTCCTCTAACTATTGTTTATTTTTATCCAAATGTTCATACACTTTTCTACATTCCTGTTCAGCCTAAATTCCGTCTGACAGTCAATATTTCTTTTAAGTTTCACTTTGGATTAATCAAACTTTTTTTTTTTCTTCACACCAAACCATTTTCACGTCTCCCACGCGCCCCGCGGAATCCCCCAGTCGAGACAAACTGACGAACTATCACAATTCGGGAACACGGACCAGGTTCCAAATCCTGGCTTTAAACACACAGTTGAATCGAGTTACCATTTTCGGCTCTTCTGCGAGTACAGTTCTAGTTACTACCTTCAGCCGTACTACAGTCGTGTACCAGGATGCAACACCTGGATTTTTTCGCACGGGCAGGGCGAGACGCTATTCCTTCAGCAATCCCTCTTTTTCTACCCCACCTTCACAAAACAGGCATCTAAAAACACATACACCATTAACTCATTTTTCTGTTGTACTCACTTCAGCTTCAGGAAAACCCTGAACCCACCACAGCAACATGGAGAGGACAAGGGACTTTTTAGAAAAGAGGAGTCCTTACCTCTTTTTAGAAGCGGCCGCCTAACTTTTCCTCTCCATGTCCGTGTGGTTTAATTTAGATGGATACTTCTTCATCATTTGGGTCACGTATCCGCCAATCTGCCTCCTCCTTTTTAGAGGACGTTGTAAACCTTTAGGAACAATATGATCTAGCAACAAGGTTATGTCACTGTAATTAGGCTTAAGACAATCAAGAACAAGGCTTGCGTTTCTTCTAAATTCTTTACGATCATCAGGCAATTTAGGAAAATACTTAACTAATGCAAATAATTCACTAGGAGACCAATGTCAATGTACATATGCTGGAGTTCCTTCTGGACCTGGAAAAGTGCACATTGGCATTTCACGAACAAGTGAAAAGGCTTTGGCTCCGGACCGCTTTCTAATTTCGGTGGAGACTTTTTCTTTTTAGTACGCATGGCCATGACTTTAGCTGCAGCTTGCTGTTCTTTAGTTTCAAGACTAGTCTTTTTTTGAAGCTTCCCATTATTTCTGTGATTCCTCTTTCCATTACATAAGTTTTCCAATTCAATTTCTTTCCTTTCTTCTCTTTCTCTTCTAAGTTTCCCCTTCTTCAGGAAACTTCTTTTTTCTAATTCAACTTTCCTCTGTTCATTCTGATTCACTTACAAAGATCCTTCATAGTTATGGGCCCCTAATTATCATATATAAATTATGTGCAAGTTCCCTTACACCTATTACCCTAGCTTTACAGTTCATGAACATAAAAAATGTTTCTACTCTAACCCAGGCTATAATTGTTTCTCTGAATTTGTCGTACATGTACTTTTGCTGGACTGCTCGGTCCCATTTTCGTCTTTGAATTTTAATTTCCCAATTTTACCGATCGGTGCCTAACTTAGAACCTTATCACATTAACTACTCCGCAGAGCAAAAACCACACGTCTGTGTTAAGATAAGTTCTTTATATGAGTCCCAGACTCATCAAACCCGCGTGAGAACACCCCTGTGGCTCGCTTCTCAAACTATTAATTTTAAAGGATCACTTACTGACGTCAGACAGCTGCCAATTCTCCAGACGCGTCTCTGGAAGGATAAACAGTTTATCCTCCGAGGTTCGTCCAATTTTGCTAAAATTGTCCGGGTCCGGATGGAGTTTCAGCAGCCGTTCGCGTTCAGGTTTGTGATCCCGGACGAGCCCCCAAATTGTCATGGAAATATAACTATCAAGGAAGCCACAAGAGAGAGTTCTCACCTGAGTAAGGTCTTTATTTCAATATTGCAATATTGGGAGCCCTGCTGCCACTTCGCAAAGTGCAATCAGAGACTCAATTTGTTACAAGCAGTACAGGGTTTTTATAAGACGTTGCGCTGTAAAAAAGCTCAGCGCTTTATCCCTTCGAAAACTTCCCCTTTCCCTAAGACAAAACAGATTACATCATAGAGCGAGAGAAGAAGCACTAGATTTGTTATTCAAAGCTAATCAGTTACTTTCGGTTAATTCTAACGACCCAGACAGCATATATTGTTTTGGTACATTGTCTTCTAAAGTAACCTAAACAGTGTACTTTGTTGACGCACTGTTTTCTAAAATTCTGCACGTACTGTAGCACAGCAATTACATCCTTGAAATATATTATCTAAAAGCACCAATATATTTTTTGCAAAGCTCTCTACATTTTAAGAATCAATTTACTTATTAGATTTCCACTTCACAGGTCTCTGGAGTAATTAATCAGTGGGATGTATATTTCTGCAGATGGGAAGGATCCCTTAGCTTCCCATATCATCTGTTGTAGTTGTTTGATAGCTGTTTCCTTTGCTTTTTGTGCCTTGTTATTGATTCCAAAGGATAGAATGATTTTCTCCACTCCTGTGTTCCGGGGAGTGTGTTGTAGGAGGTTTGCTGCGTTGTAAAATGATGCTCCTGGGTAGCTTTCTATCTGTAAATCTGGATTTTCATAGGGGGGTATTCTTGATAAATTGGAGTCCCCTATGAAGAGCCAGCGTTTGTGGGTTTCCAGCTTCCAGTCCGTTAGCTTTCTTGTGGTCTTGTCATGCCGGTGTGGTCGGTATCTTGGTTGGGCTGGTGGTGGTGTGGGGGGGTAAAGGTCGGGGTCTGAGTCAGGGTTAGGGTTAGGATCAGGGTTGGGGTTAGGATCAGGGTTAATGTCAGGGTTAGTATTTGGGTTAGGGTTAGGATCAAGGTCGGGGTTAGGATCAGGGTTAATGTCAGGGTTAGGATTAGGGTTGGGGATAAGGTTAGGGTTAGGGTTGGTGTCGGGGTTGGTGTTAAGGTCAGTATAAGCGTTAGTGTTAGGGCTGAGGTTAGGGTCAGAATTAGAGTCCTGGGAAAGGTGTACCCTGGTGGTGCTGTTTGGGATACAGATTCCAGTTAGGGTGTTTCTCATGGTTCCCTCTGGTCTTCTCTGCTTTCTTCGGATCCTTTGTGGCATAGGGATCGGAGGAAAGTCATCTCTTTCTGGAGTATATGATCTGGATCTCATGGGGCCAGATTTCTGGGTTGGATGTCTGCTTTCCCAGTGTCTCTTCCTAACCCTAACACTAATCTTAACCCTGACACGAACCCTGATCCTAACCCCGATCCTGATCCTAACCCTAACCCGGACTCCAACCCCGAGCTTTACCCCTCCACACCACCACCAGCCCAACCAAGATACCGACCACACCGACATGACAAGACCACAAGAAAGCTAACAGACTGGAAGCTGGAAACCCACAAACGCTGGCTCTTCATAGGGGACTCCAATTTATCAAGAATACCCCCCTATGAAAATCCAGATTTACAGATAGAAAGCTACCCAGGAGCATCATTTTACAATGCAGCAAACCTCCTACAATACACCCCCCGGAACACAGGAGAGGAGAAAATCATTCTATCCTTTGGAATCAATAACAAGGCACAAAAAGCAAAGGAAACAGCTATCAAACAACTACAACAGATTCTACGGGAAGCTAAGGGAACCTTCCCATCTGCAGAAATATACATCCCACTGATTAATTACTCCAGAGACCTGCAACCAGAATTCAGGAAAAATCTGGACACAATAAACAATCACATACAGCAAAACATGCCATACCTCCCCAAACTGGAAGAAACCCTTTTCAAGACAGAAAGAGATGGAATTCACTGGACCACCGCAACAGCTCAAAAAATGCTAGACCACTGGTCACAACATTTAAACTGGTAATCCCCAAAGCCACAGAACAAGAGGGGGACAAGAACAACAAAAATATTGTAAATCTAAGCAACAACTTCCACCCCACAACTGAACAAATCAACCTCCTCAATAAGGGCTTATCATTTGTCCCCACAGTAGGGACAAAGAGAGGTCAGAAAACCAGACTGAAAAGCGAAATCCGACAATACCACCGTCGCCTTAAACTGACCGCCTTCTTTAAGGATAAAGACACCGACACAGAAAGGGTTCCCTTCCTGCCTAAATCCAGCTGGGAACCAGGGGAAAACCAACTGCCACCAGAAATCCAGGAAATCATTCAAGAGGACAACAGAATTCTACGAAAACTCCGACCATACAGGGACTCACACAACATAACAAAGGAGGAAACCATAGCCTTAAAACATTTAAAGGAAAACAAACATATAGTCATAAAACCAGCAGACAAAGGGAGTGCAATAGTTATCATGGACAGAGAACAATACTTTGCAGAACCACACAGACAATTAAATAATCAGGAACACTATACTACTTTGGAAGAACCGCTGTACAAACAAACAGCACTAGAAATAGGGCAAATCCTACAAACTCTGGTTGAACTAAAACACCTAACAAAAAAACAGGCATTCTACCTAAGAGGAGAGGAATCACCACGACCGAGGATTTTCTACCTCCTCCCCAAAATTCATAAAGCCCCAGAAACATGGCCACTCCCCTACGAAATTCCACCTGGGAGGCCCATAGTGTCCGACTGCAACAGTGAATCCTACAGAATAGCAGAATATCTAGACCATTTCCTCAACCCCATTTCTAAACACCACCCAAGTTACATCAAAGACACCTATGACTTTGTAGCCAAAGTCAAAAATGCTACAATACAACAGTGAGCCTTTCTGTTCACCATTGACATTGACAGTTTATACACCAACATTGAAACTACGGAGGGACTGAAAGCAGTCCGGGAGTGCTTTCTCAAATACCCTGACCGCAACAGACCAGAAACACAAATTCTGAAGCTATTGGAAATTAGACTCAACAAAAATGATTTTGAATTTGAAGAGCAATACTACTTACAAATAAAAGGAACTGCTATGGGGAAACGCTTTGCTCCGGCCTATGCTGACATCTATATGGCCCATTGGGAAGCCACAGTATTCCCAAAATGTACACACAAACCTACACACTACTTCAGGTACCTTGACGACATCTGGGGAACCGGGACGCACGGCCCACAGGCCTTTCAAGAATTCATTAACACCCTCAACACACACCACAGGTCCATTAAACTCAAATACACCAAGCATGAAAACCACATAGACTTCCTAGACACCACTACATACAAGGGTTCCTCCTTCAACAACACAGGCAAACTGGACATCAAGGTATATTTCAAAGATATATTTCAGTGCAAAACGTGCGGGGTGACCTATGTGGGGGAAACAGGTAACTCCATCCGAACCCGACTGGCACAACACAGGTACAACATCCGGAACCAGCGGGAAAGGAGGACTCACCTGGTGGCACACTTCATACAGTACGGGCTGGAAGCACTGGAGGCCACAGGACTGGAGAGCAACCCCAACTGGACAGAGATGGAAAGAAAGAGAAAGGAAACGGAGTGGATCAAAAGACTTCATACAACCTTTCCACATGGCCTGAACATCAGAAAATAAACTGGGAGGGTTTCAGTCATTGGAAGGAGAGTGCAACACTCCTTGTCCCAGATGGTCCATTCTTAGAGAAAATCTGGGAGAAAGAGCTTTGTTCCCCTATCCTAACTAGCCAGATCCTACAGGGACTGGAACTCTTCACAGTCACTGTTCCAGCACTCAGGCAACACACAAAAGAAGACCTGAAACCAATTGAAACTTGCACAGCCCACACACAAGTCCTACCAGGAAGGAAAACAAAAGACCCTAATGGCCCATTGAGAGGTTAACGGCCCATGCATAATCCCCAGCAGGAAAGCAGAAACCCATTCACCCACTGAAACTGCACCTACTAACACAGAAACAAAAGGAATACAGACAAAAATATACAAACCACCCCCCTGGGAGGAACTATACTCACCGCCCCTTCGAAAACAAGATAAAAACTGGCCAGCAGGGACACAGTGCCCCATAACAACGCCTGAAGAAGACCCAGGCAGGTCGAAACGTCGCGACACAGAGAAAAACAAGATTGCCTTTCCATGGAGCCACAGACTCTACAGAGGTAAAATTGCCTAACAGTGGAAACCGAACGGTGCCAACGAAGCTTTAGGCATTTTACTGGTAAGTATGGATCGTTATGGTATGCGTCAACCCAGAGTTGACAACGCACGCTACCATACGGTCACTCTCCACACCGCCGCCCACACCGCCTACACACCAAACCACACCACATCAAACATATCAAACAGACAGGATACCTTCCAACTAGGAACCAGGATCATCTACAAAATGATCCAGACAGACCACCACCTAAAAAACACAGCAGTTTCCGGAGGGGAGAACCAGGCACCCGCCAGCCTACGACGGAAGACAGAGGAACTCAAGCACCTCATAAGACTGGCCAACCCAACCGAACTCACATGTTTAAAGCTAGTAAGCAATGCCAAAAACTGGCTCCACACCACATTGCAGATCATCGAAGAGCACTACGAGGAAACTCTCACACATCTGTCCAGACGACTGGAGGACCTAGAGCTTCCCCGCTGGGAACAAGCTTTCGCGGTTGCCTCTAACTGGGCAAAGAAAAATGATGGGAGGAAAATACAGAAGGACACGTTGGACCATACACAGGCTATGGTTACTGCTACACTTAGCAACAAGGAATCCACTATCCCCACGTCTCCAAACAGATTCCAAATACTCGACACACTAACCAGGGAAGAGGTAAATGGCTCAGAAGAGACATACGTAACTCAGGCAGAATCCCATCCAGAACCAGTGAAGAGACACTGGGAAAGCAGACATCCAAGTCAGAAATCTGGCCCCATGAGAGCCAGATCATATACTCCAGAAACAGATGAATTTCCTCCGATCGCCATGCCACAAAGGATCCGAAGAAAGCAGAGAAGACCAGAGGGAACCATGAGAAACACCCTAACTGGAATCTGTATCCCAAACAGCACCACCAGGGTACACCTTTCCCAGGACTCTAATTCTGACCCTAACCTCAGCCCTAACACTAACGCTTATACTGACCTTAACACCAACCCCGACACCAACCCTAACCCTAACCTTATCCCCAACCCTAATCCTAACCCTGACATTAACCCTGATCCTAACCCCGACCCTGATCCTAACCCTAACCCAAATACTAACCCTGACATTAACCCTGATCCTAACCCCAACCCTGATCCTAACCCTAACCCTGACTCAGACCCCGACCTTTACCCCCCCACACCACCACCAGCCCAACCAAGATACCGACCACACCGGCATGACAAGACCACAAGAAAGCTAACGGACTGGAAGCTGGAAACCCACAAACGCTGGCTCTTCATAGGGGACTCCAATTTATCAAGAATACCCCCCTATGAAAATCTAGATCTACAGAAGAAAGCTACCCAGGAGCATCATTTTACAACGCAGCAAACCTCCTACAACACACCCCCCGGAACACAGGAGTGGAGAAAATCATTCTATTCTTTGGAATCAATAACAAGGCACAAAAAGCAAAGGAAACAGCTATCAAACAACTACAACAGATGTTACGGGAAGCTAAGGGATCCTTCCCATCTGCAGAAATATACATCCCACTGATTAATTACTCCAGAGACCTGGAACCAGAATTCAGGAAAAATCTGGACACAATAAACAATCACATACAGCAAAACATGCCATACCTCCCCAAACTGGAAGAAACCCTTTTCAAGACAGAAAGAGATGGAATTCACTGGACCACCGCAACAGCTCAAAAAATGCTAGACCACTGGTCACAACATTTAAACTGGTAATCCCCAAAGCCACAGAACAAGAGGGGGACAAGAACAACAAAAATATTGTAAATCTAAGCAACAACTTCCACCCCACAACTGAACAAATCAACCTCCTCAATAAGGGCTTATCATTTGTCCCCACAGTAGGGACAAAGAGAGGTCAGAAAACCAGACTGAAAAGCGAAATCCGACAATACCACCGTCGCCTTAAACTGACCGCCTTCTTTAAGGATAAAGACACCGACACAGAAAGGGTTCCCTTCCTGCCTAAATCCAGCTGGGAACCAGGGGAAAACCAACTGCCACCAGAAATCCAGGAAATCATTCAAGAGGACAACAGAATTCTACGAAAACTCCGACCATACAGGGACTCACACAACATAACAAAGGAGGAAACCATAGCCTTAAAACATTTAAAGGAAAACAAACATATAGTCATAAAACCAGCAGACAAAGGGAGTGCAATAGTTATCATGGACAGAGAACAATACTTTGCAGAACCACACAGACAATTAAATAATCAGGAACACTATACTACTTTGGAAGAACCGCTGTACAAACAAACAGCACTAGAAATAGGGCAAATCCTACAAACTCTGGTTGAACTAAAACACCTAACAAAAAAACAGGCATTCTACCTAAGAGGAGAGGAATCACCACGACCGAGGATTTTCTACCTCCTCCCCAAAATTCATAAAGCCCCAGAAACATGGCCACTCCCCTACGAAATTCCACCTGGGAGGCCCATAGTGTCCGACTGCAACAGTGAATCCTACAGAATAGCAGAATATCTAGACCATTTCCTCAACCCCATTTCTAAACACCACCCAAGTTACATCAAAGACACCTATGACTTTGTAGCCAAAGTCAAAAATGCTACAATACAACAGTGAGCCTTTCTGTTCACCATTGACATTGACAGTTTATACACCAACATTGAAACTACGGAGGGACTGAAAGCAGTCCGGGAGTGCTTTCTCAAATACCCTGACCGCAACAGACCAGAAACACAAATTCTGAAGCTATTGGAAATTAGACTCAACAAAAATGATTTTGAATTTGAAGAGCAATACTACTTACAAATAAAAGGAACTGCTATGGGGAAACGCTTTGCTCCGGCCTATGCTGACATCTATATGGCCCATTGGGAAGCCACAGTATTCCCAAAATGTACACACAAACCTACACACTACTTCAGGTACCTTGACGACATCTGGGGAACCTGGACGCACGGCCCACAGGCCTTTCAAGAATTCATTAACACCCTCAACACACACCACAGGTCCATTAAACTCAAATACACCAAGCATGAAAACCACATAGACTTCCTAGACACCACCACATACAAGGGTTCCTCCTTCAACAACACAGGCAAACTGGACATCAAGGTATATTTCAAAGACACGGACACACATGGCTTACTGCACAAAGACAGCTTCCACCCAAAACATACTTTCAAAGGACTGGTAAAATCACAGCTCCTACGCTTCCACAAAATCTGCACACAACAACAAGACTTTGAGGAAGCCAAACACATACTCTTCCAAGCTCTACGCCAGAGAGGATACACACGAAGTTTCCTCAAAAATGTGGCACAAACATTTCTAAACAGAAAAACACCTGATGACAGCAAAATAATACCCCTCATCACAACATACTCCCAACTCAGCATAATAACCAACCAAACACTAAAGTCTACATTCACCACGATATTAGAATACACAAACCTACTGAGGAAACACAAAATCATATCTGCATATAGAAACAACAAAAACCTACAGGATTATTTAGTCCAAAGCAAACTAAAACCGGTACAAAACAGACCAAATATACCAAAAGCCTAACACTTCAAACAAAAAACAACCATCCAAAACAACAAAACCAAAGAAATCCTCCAGTTGCAAAGGGCGCTCTCAGAAAACACCAATAACGCTGTCTATGGCATCCAGTGCAAAACGTGCGGGGTGACCTATGTGGGGGAAACAAGTAACTCCATCCGAACCCGACTGGCACAACACAGGTACAACATCCGGAACCAGCGGGAAAGGAGGACTCACCTGGTGGCACTCTTCCTACAACACGAGCTGGAAGCGCTGGAGGCCACAGGACTGGAGAGCAACCCCAACTGGACAGAGATGGAAAGAAAGAAAAAGGAAACGGAGTGGATCAAAAGACTTCAGACTACCTTTCCACATGGCCTGAACATCAGAAAATAAACTGGGAGGGTTTCAGTCGTTGGAAGGAGAGTGCAACACTCCTTGTCCCAGATGGTCCCTTCTTAGAGAAAATCTGGGAGAAAGAGCTTTGTTCCCCTACCTTAACCCTAACCCCCTAACCCTAACCCTTCCCTTACGGTAACCTAATTGGGTGGTAACGTATAAAATATACTCACCCTGTGTGCCGTCTGGGAATTACCGGAGACCTGGAGAATCCTTGCCGACTACGCCAAATTGTTGTGGGAAATCCTTCATCACAGGAGCAGGACACAGTCTTTGTGGATTCAGTTGTTTTATTGAGCTCAATAAGGACATCAACGCGCGTTGGGTCTGCCCCGCAGGACCGACAAACTGCAAGGGTTTCCCAGCTCTTATATACAGTATGATTTCAGGAAGTTGTTTTGTTTCAGCTTCATGTGTATTCGTCTTGCCCTTTGATATGTAGCATTAGTTGACCGGTTGGTCCTGTCTCAAGTCCTGTCCTTTGATGTGTAGCTATCCTTTGATATGTAGCATGAGATGACCGGTTGGTCCTGTCTCAAGTCCTGTCCTTTGATGTGTAGCTGTAATTGTTGGAGCTGCTTAAGATATGTTAAGACGGGTTCGATTCCCGGCCAATGCAGTGGCTTTTGCAGCAAGCGGCTCCATCACTTGCATCCCCTTTCAACTTGCAACTGAAAACCCACTGAAGCTTAGAAGCTGTGACCAGATCAGTACCTGGATGAGGGTGACCTACAGGGAAAAGCAAAGCTTACAGCTGGAAGCGGTGTTAATGGAGCCAGCGGTGGGGCGCTCACCCTGAGGTCTGTGCTGGTCCCAATGCCCCAGTATGCCTTTTTGACAAAAGCTCTTGGTAATTGATGGTCTTCAATAATGCTTCTCCTTTAGGTACATTTGAAATCAGCTGAAAAATGCTGTGAAATGGGGGGGCACTTCAGGCCAGTGTAGGATTTGGGTTACAAGAACCATTAAACAGCACGAGAAAGCCCGTACACTGAATCGCAGGGCTTTCTATTCAAAGAAGGACAAAAGAAACTTCCCTGAATTCCTTTTTTTGCAGCACAGAGAGGACAGCGGGCACGAGGCTTGTTAGCTCAGTTGGTTAGAGCGTGGTGCTAATAACGCCAAGGTCGCGGGTTCGGGCCAGGCAGTCTCCTCCTGTCTTGCCAAAACCCGTTGCTTTCTTGCTGTGGTGAGATTGGTGGTAATGCAAAGACGCCACATACTGCCGACAGACGAGAGTGTTGCGGGAGAAGAGAGAAGTGATGGAAGATTGAAGAGTGTCCTAGGTGGAGCCAAGATGAAGTGTCACAATTGCATAGGGGAGGATTTCAAATGTTTAAGATGGTAAAAATAACCGGAAGTGATCCCCCAGTCCGGCGCAGTCTGACGTACTTCTGTCAAATAAAGTGAAACTAGATGTCGAACTGGAGCCTCACCATTTGCATAAGTGAGGCTCCAGTTATACATCTAGTTTCACTTTAAATGACAAAACTGAAGAGACTTAAAAGAGCTGGAGAGGATTTCTTACAACTTTTGAGCCGGCACAGTTTTCGAAAACGTTTTCTTCACGCTGCACTATACAACACAGACAGCCAAGAGTCTCCAAAACAAAACGAATTGACAGATAGGAGAAAAGTCCCACTCGTCCTAAAGTTCCCAAAATCCAGCACTGAGCGTAAACAAAGTGTTCAAGTAGCATGGGAATGCTACCCCTAATCCTAGCTGGAGTTTGAGCGTCTGGTTCAGAGTTTGCTCAAGAGTTTACCTTTCACAGATGCGCAAAGATGAATGTTGAAGGTGCACGCTTCAAGGCGCCTTACAGTGCAGGGAGTGATTAGAGACGATTCGTGACGTGTGCTCGTTCCCATATACCGTACGCCCCGGGTTGCAGTGCTAGGATGACGTCCAATACCGCTTCGGCACGTAACGGAATTATATTCAAGTGCAGGACGTGAGGGTTTTATTTTGTTCGTTTTGTTCTGCTCTGCTTTGCTTTGTTTTGCTTTCCATGGCGTTCGTAAGAGCGTCAATAAAAAGGCGATTCCTGCGTCTAACACGAATGTAAGAGCTATTTCAAGTGCGGCTTCTAAAATGCTTGTAGACATTTGTCTGTTGTTGATTGTTTTTTTGTGTCTAACAAAGTGCCATTTTCCTGTCCGAACGGGGAGACATAGCTCTCATAACTTTTAATGACCACAGAGAGCTATGACCTCGGTTTTACATCTCATCCAAAAGACGGTGCCTTTTTACCACACAGCGTCTCCGTCACTATACTGGGGCATTGAGACCCGCACAGACCTCAGGGGGAGCGCCCCACCGCTGGCTCCATTAACACCGCTTCCAGCTGTAAACTTTGCTTTTCCCTGTAGGTCACCCTCATCCGGGTACTGACCTGGCTCACAGCTTCTAAGATTCAGTGGGTTTTCAGTTGCGACTTGAAAGGGGATGCAAGTGATGGAGCCGCTCGCTGCAAAAGCCACTGCATTGGCCGGGAATCGAACCCGGGCCTCCCGCGTGGCAGGTGAGAATTCTACCACTGAACCACTAATGCACGCTGCAAAAGTCTTCAAAAAAGATGCTTTTTTACCACTCTGTGCTGGATGTTGGGTCCCAAGGGAACTTCTGGACGAGTGAGAATTTTCTGCTATCAAAATTTGGTTTCGGAGACTTTTGGCAGCCTAGGTTGTCTCTCGCAGTGTTCAGGAATTGCATTCCGAAACTGAGTCAGATCAAAAGTTGTAAGAAAAGCACCTATGATGTCGGTTCTAACAGCTTTATTGATTCAATGTTAAAGGCCGGAAATGGGGCACAAGACACGCAACCGCAAAAAGCGTCGCCATCTTCTTCCAGCTGCAAAATGCCGTTTGCGGACGCTGAAGCATTTCTTTCCAAGGCAGCGGGTACAAGCGATCTCGCGTTTTAAAACCACCAGGAAAAGCAGAAAGGCACTTTTCCTTGTTTGCGCCGGCACACGACGACGTGAGGAGGACACCGTAGTCGGCAGGATTCAAACCTGCGCGGGGAGACCCCAATGGATTTCTACTCCATCGCCTTAACCACTCGGCCACGACTACAGCAAGCGCTGCTGTTGCTGCGTTCTTGCTACAATCTCACATGGATCGCGAGGCGCCGGCGGAAACCTTTTTCAAAGTCATTCTCCATTAAAAATAGTATAGTGGTGAGTATCCCCTCCTTTCACGCGGGAGACGACGTAGCTTTTGTCCAATCAGATTCCAATGTGCGGGATCTTACGGAATTTCCCTTCTCAGTCATTTTCTGAGCCCTATTCCAAAGGGGCATCCTGTCCACTCCTTGATGCTTTTCGAAAACCTGCCAGTGTGTTTGATTAGTGTTGATTTGTTTCGAAAAAGCTCAAAGAAAAGAGGACCGATCGAGCTCTTTGTCAGGAGTGGGATTTGAACCCACACCTGCAGGGGAGACTGCCACCTAAACGCAGCGCCTTAGACCGCTCGGCCATCCTGACGTGTACCACCATCCCCAACCCGTCCCATGAGCCACCGCGATCCCACTGCGTTCCTTGATCATCGCACTGTCATTAAAGTTACATGGAGTGACATCAGTACTGAAATCTTTGAAAAATCTGTCGGCTTTCATGACCCGTTTTCTTTGTGGAGTGAATGTTGCACACTTGCGAGAAAAAGTTTGTGACCCCTTTGGAATGATCTGGATTTCTACATGAATGGCTCTTAAAATGTGATCTGGTCTTCATCTGAGGCATAATAATAAATAAAGACAGTCTTATTTAACAAACAACACACACGACATTTTACATTGTCAATTCAATTCAATTCAATGTATTTCTATATAGCGCCTTTCACAACAAGGGTGTCCCAAGGCACTTAAGAATGGAAGTTGTTAAGAGCCTTGTGTCTAATATGACGCCTAGGTTACGTGCTGACTCTTTGAGGCAAATGTTTAAATCCTCTGAGTTAAGTGCTGAAGTTATAGTAGTCCTATCAGTATTGTTGCCTCCAATCAACAGCTCCTCAGTTTTATCGGATTTGAGTAACAAAAAGTTTTCACACATCCAAGTCTTTCCTTCATTAATGCATTTAACTAAAGTGATAATAGAAGAGTTGTCGTTTGGTGTAAACGAAATGTATATTTGAGTGTCATCAGCATATGAATGAAAGTTCAAATTATGTTTTCGTGTTATCCTACCTAGCAGCAGCATGTAGAGAGAGAGAGCAATATTGGTCCCGGCACTGATCACCAAATTGAACTGGTGACGTTGATGAAGCAGTACAATTATTAGATAGTTGAACAGAACGAAAACGATGAGTTAAATATGAAGTAAACCACTTAAGGACGGTTCCAGATAAGCCAACCTCAAACTCAAGCCTGTGTGACAAAACAGAGAGGTCAACCGTGTTAAAGGCAGCACTAAGATCTAGAAGCACAAGCACTGTTGCATTCCCCGCATCAGTAGCTAAGAGAATATCATTTACGACTCTTGTTAATGCAGTTTCAGTGTTGTGGCCTGGGCTGAAACCAGACTGAAATTTCTCAAGTATATTATTTGAATCCAGATACGATTGAAGTTGGGCCACAACTATTCTCTCAAGACTTTTAGATTGAAATGGGACCTTTGAGACAGGCCTGTAGTTGTTAAGAACTTGGGGATCCAAATTTGACTTCTTAAGGAGCGGTCTAACAACCGCTACCTTAAATTGATGAGGTACAACGCCTGACGCAAGGGATGCATTCATCATACTAAATATAGGCCCTGCCAGTCCTTCGAGGGAATCTTTGACTAGCTGAGTGGGGATGGGATCTAGCGAACAGGTGGTTGACTTTGTCTTACGTCTGTGTTCATGAGTCCACCATAAGAAGAAATCTGAACAGGAGTGGTGATCATGGGAGGTCACCACGGAGAAAACCAGTGCTCTCCCCCCCAAAAAAAACCACCACTGCCCCTCTCAAGTTTGCTAAAGACCACATGGATGTTCCACAGCAACTCCTGGAACAATGTTCTGTGGACAGATGTGACAAAAGTTGAACTTGTTGGTAAATGTGCACAGCGTTATGTTTGGAGATAACAAAACACTGCATACCAACTCCAAAACCTCATCCCAACTGGGAAGCATGGCGGAGGCTGTACGGCTTGCAATCATCGAGGGACCGATGAATTCCAAGTGGTATCAGGAAATTCTACAGCAGAATGTCAGGGTGTCTGCCTGTGATCTAAAACCCGAAAGATGCCGGGTCATGCAACATGACAAAAACAAAGGAGTACATCAACAACAGAGTGGCTGAAACAGAAGAAATTCTGTATTTTGGGATGGCCAAGTAAGAGTCCTGACCCCAATCCCATTGAAGTGCTGTGGCGTGATCTGAAGCAGGCCGTTCAGCGCAAGACATCCCAAAAATATCCATGAACTGAAACAGTTTTGCATAGAAGAATAGGCCAAAATACCTCCTAACCGCTGCTCAGGTCTGATCGGTCGCTACAGAAAGTGGGGGTTGAGGTTTTTGTCAATAAAGGAGGTTCCACTAGCTCCTTAATATAAGGGTTCACATACTTTTTCCATCAATGACCTTGATTGTTTAAACCATTTGTTCAATAAAGAAACAGCAATGTCAAATGTTGGGCGTGTGTTGTTTGTTAAATCAGACTATCTTTATTAATTATTATGACTTAGATAAAGATTAGATCACATGTTAGGAGCCATTCATGCAGAAATCCACATCATTCCGAAGAGCTGTTTACAAAAGTTTTTCTCACAAGTGTATGTGAGAGAAAAGCAGGGACGCTCACTGAGGAAGGTGGGGTTGTAGCTTTGCAAATGGCAAGGACATTTGTACACTCATAATGGGACAGGAGCACCCTAGAGAGAACTCAAAACCACAATCCCTGGCTTAGAAGGCCAGTGCCTTATCCATTAGGCCACTGAAGCACACTGGCTGGGGTTGATCACGCTGATGAAAAGACAGTTTTTTTTTTTTTGCTATTTTACAGCGATCTGCGAAATTAGGGAAGCTAGGCAGCAGAAGGACCGGCATCCAATCACGGTGGTACACACACACACACGCTCTCACTCATCTGAGCTACAGGGTAACCAAGATGATCTCAGATGCGCCGAGCTGCTACGGAGCATATTGAACTGATCGATGGTGAATTGTCTCTCAGACAGGCTTTTCACCTCTGAGCTCCCTGACTGACAGTGATCAGCTAGGTAGTGAAACAGTCAGCTGCTTCTAAGCCTTAAACAGGTGCATCTGAGCGCTTCCACAGAGAGATGATTTGAAAGCCGAACATCGTCCATTGGGGACACCTTACCATCACTAGTTTAAGAGACTCTTAAGGTCTTGCAGAGGTGCCTGTCTAATAGCATGCGCTTTGCGAAGTATAGGTGTTTAGGCTGAGGTGGAATGCCTGTTAACAAAGCCTTTTTCTAAAGGGGCCTCGCACTCTTTTCCAAGCGGAGGACCCCATCCCCCATAGAGCGTCGCGATGTAGTCATGTCCTAGGACATCACCTGTTAGTCTCCATTTGTCTGTCACCAACACTTCAGGTTGTGGGGTCACAACCGCACCCCGGAACAGAGGAGCCATTGGCGTTCTCGCTGTACAGACTGCTCTGAAGGTGGGGCGCTTGAATCTCGCTGTTTGAGACCGTCTGAAACTGACCCAAGCCTTTCCCTTGAATTAAATGTAAATAAGAAATTAACCCCAGATGCACATGGAATCAATCACGTGTTTCCTTTGAGCCGTTTCAAAGACTACTCAAGAGTTTACCTTGCACAGATGCGCAAAGATTAATGATGGGGGTGCACGCTTCAAGGCGCCTTACAACTGTAGGGACTGATTAGAGACTATTCGTTGCGTGTGTTCGTTTCCATATATGCCCCGTGTTGCAATGGTCAAATACTGCTTGGACATGTAACGGCATTCTATTCAACTGTAGGACTTGAGGGTTTTTTGTGCTTTGTTCTGTTTTCGTTTGTTCTGTTTTCGTTGACATCGCATTCATAAGAGCGTAAAAAAAAGGCAATTCCAGCATCTAACACTAATAAAAGGCTATTCCAACTGCAGTACTGCGCAGCTTCTAAATTCCTTGCACACAATTCTCTGTTATTATTACGTCCTTCATTTTGTCTAACAAAGTTCCCTTTTCCTGACCGGACGGGGAGACTTTATCATTCCAACTTGAAGCCAGCATTAAGTCCTGCGAGGCACGTTTGTCAAAGTTTTTTTTGTTGTTGTTGTTAAACAGAAAGCGTCTTTGAAAAAGGTTTCCGCCACCGCCCAGCACTCTATCTTAGACTGTATCAAGAATGCAGTGGCGGCAGCTGTGGCGTACTCTGCAGGCGTGGCTGAGTGGTTAGGGCGACAGGCTAGAAGGCTGTTGGGGTCTCCCCACAAAGCTTCAGGTCTTGCTGACTATGGTGTCGTCGTGTGCCTGCACAACAAAGGAAAAGCACCTGTTTTGCTTTTTCTGCTACTTTTAAAACACTAAATCACTTGGACCTGCTACCTTAGGCATATATTATTCTGTGTCCACCAATGACATTTCGCACCTGGGAGCAGATAATGACTCTCTATGCGTTTGCATGTCTTGTGCCCTACTCCTAGCTTTTGAAAACCCAATTAATAAAGCTGAAAGAACCGACTCCATAGGTCTTCCTAGTGCACGAGGACGAGCAGTGGCGATAGCAGAGGAGGAGTGAGAATGGCGCAGATGGAAACTCATTTTTACGCGCTCCTCTGGAAGGAATGCAAATAAAAGCCGAAACCCGAAAACAGTAGTGGCCGTAAGAGGAAATACCTACGAGCGGCACGCCAGTGCTCCTCGTTAGTATAGTGGTGAGTATTCCTGCCTGTCACGTGAGAGAACGGTGTTTGATTCCATGACGGCGAGACGACGTACCTTTTGTCCAATCAGATTCCAAAGTGTGGGATCTTACGTAATTTCCCTTCTCCGTCATTTTCTGAGCCCTATTCCAAAGGGGCATCCTGTCCACTCCTCAATGCTTTTCGAAAACATTCCTGTGTGTTTGATTAGTGTTGATTTGTTTCAAAAAAGCTCAGAAAAAGGAAGACCAACTAGCTCGTTAGCAGGAGTGGGATTTGAACCCACATCTGCAGGGGAGATTGCTACCTAAACACAGCACCTTGGACCGCTCAGCCATCCTGACGTGTGCCACTAGCCCCAACCGGTCTGATAAACCACCGCGATCCCACTCTGTTCCTCGATCATTGCACTGTTATTAAAGTTACATGGAGTGACATCAGTACTGAAATCTTTGAAAAATCTGTCGGCTTTCATGACCCGTTTTCTTTGTGGAGTGAATGTTGCACACTTGCGAGAAAACGTTTGTTAACCCTTTGGAATGATCTGGATTTCTACATGAATGGCTCCTAAAATGTGATCTGATCTTCATCTGAGGCATAATAATCAATAAAGACAGTCTTATTTAACAAACAACACACACGACATTTTACACTGTCAATTCAATTCAATTCAATGTATTTCTATATAGTGCCTTTCACAACAAGGATGTCCCAAGGCAGTGGCTATAAAAAGGGGAAGCACAGGGGGTAGTGTGGCTTAGTTGGTTAAAATGCCTGTTTAGTAAATAGGAGCTCCTGGGTCCGAATCCCACCAGTGGCTGTTTTTTTCTGTCTTCTCGAGCAGAACTGGTCATTATGGACAATCGCCTACGGCTAGCCTTAATTAAATGCAAGTATTCATTTCCTGTCTTAAGCGACTTGTTTTTCTTAAAATGGATGCAACTTGCAAAAGATGAAATACAAATCTTGCTAATCAGCACTCGTGGCTTGCAAACAAAGTCAGCAATGTTTTTTCATTAACCTTAACCTTGCAAATGGAGAAGAGTTAAACGATTGAGTCCATGCAGCTTAATCGGTCCGCACATCGGGTTCTTAACTGAAAGGGTGGTAATTTTTTTTTCTTTGAAATCAAAATGAATCAGAATATCAGTGCAAAGGACAAACTCTTGGTTTGGTTTAAAGATATATGGTTTTAAAACAGACAAAATGTAGAAAACAGGTGTTTCTCACTTTTGGAAAAAAATGGACCGGGGGTAATATTGTGCTAGTAGCAGTGCTGAGCTTACTGTGTTACAGTCCAGCAGTGTAACACCAGAGCCAGTGGCGCAATGGTTAATGTGTTTGACTATGGATTAGGAGGTTGTAGGTTTGACTCCTACCTGGCTCCTGTTGCTTTTAAACGCATCAGGCTACACACTACGTAGCCTGTTCTACTTACTGTATTGTAATCGTATCCAGTAAGAGATTTCCTTCATGTAAATAAACTGCACCTGACAGCTTTAGAAAAACACCTGAGCTCAGTACGGTGCTGAGAGCTCAGCGTTGCTGTCGTTCTAATTAGCACGCACTGCATCAGCTATGAACCCGGACTTTTCAATTATTCCGATCAGTAAATCAACAAGTACAGATGCAGCCATTCAAAACAAGCAGGCAATACCGCATTATTTTGTGGTGCTCTTGACGCAGTCTACCGCGAGTTACCGTAAAATCTCGTATAGTACCTCATAATACCACTTGGTACCACAAGTAAAATAATAGTATCAGGAATTTCCGCAAGGTGGAGATAATAAAGCTCAACCTCTCATGTTTGAGCTGTCGCCATTAAAGTCTTTAACGAAGATATTACTAATAGTATTAATAATTAATGACCTTGGACAACCTATTAAACCTATTACTTGATTCTTATGGATGCCCGGTTCCGCCGGGGATTAAAAAAAAAAACCCATGGAATCGCATATCTAAGGAAATAGCAGTATAACCTTATTCATGAACAAACAGTGGCATGTTACATTATTAATTTGGGTGTTTCCTCTTGCCAGAAAGCTCTAAATTGCATTTTGAGTGCGGTTTTTGACTTTTTTTAAATTACAACCCATAAATAAAGCTGATACCGTTTAGACTTTTAATTATTTAAAACTGTATTACAGCAGCACAATGCACAATGCAACGTAAATCGCTATCTTTGTCTTCTGTGTAATAATGTTCACCTCTCTGTCCAGCAAATTAACAATAGTAATAATAATGAACTTTATTGTATATGGCGCCTTTAAGGCGGCTCCTCAAAGGGCTTTACAAGATAAAAACAATAACAACAATACTGTTAGGCTGGGCAAACGATTTTTATTTTTTTTTAAAAAGAAATACAAAATGAGATATAATGATGTGTTCCGGCTTAGACATTAACGAAGAGCATAACGAAGGTCATAAAGGTCATAAACGATATTAATTTTGGAACATCAACATATTATGTAAACTGTATGTTGCTGTTATTGGTATTTTAAAGAAAAAATACTGTAAAATCTTGGGTTCGGCACAACGTTTCAGGTATTCATGTGAAGGACAACAGAGCTTTCACTGGCCGATTATCAAACTTTATTGATAAAACAAAAACAAAAACTATCCGACCAAGCCAGAAGAAGACAAAAAGAATAACGGAAACAGCGCGAGCCTACATTCTCACCTCAGCTGTCCACACCACACTTTTCCCTGGGTCAGAGATTAAATAAAACTTCACTCGTACCAAACAAATTACCACACACTGAACACTGAACATGTTAACCCAAATATGTCTCACAATACTTTTATGGTACATTACTTTGCTAAAATGTATTTAAAAATAAAAACGATTACAAACGCCAGCATAGAGAGAGACACACACACAGTTCTTCATTGTCAAAAAGTAATTGTTTTTTACTTTGTCAGCACCCAGACAAACACAAATGCATTATTAATTAAATGCTTTTATTCATTCTTAATCGAACTCACAAGTTGCCATCTGCTGTTGAGACTAGACTCACACATGGCTAGACTTGACTATTTAACCATGAGATAATTTATGTTTATTAATCTTCCTTGTTATGCACTGAGAATGATAAGCACCCCAAACACGAGAGCGGCGTAGCGGTCGGCTCTGGCTTTCCCATCTATACCGATGCACTGCAAGTACAATCCCCCTCTCTGCGGGAGTGCTGGCTGTGACGAATTAAACCGGTTTCACAGGTATTCACAGCGAAAGACATGTCCCCCCCCTCCAAAGCCCAGTAAGTACAGTTACTTTTTGACAGAGGGCAAAAAACTCTCTCTCTCTCTCGCTTGCCCTCCCCCCTGTGTATTGTCTGTTTAGGGCAAGCGAGAGAGAGAGAGAGAGGGGGTGGGCGAGATAATGTAAATCAAAACCTGTTTTTCTAGCTTTTAAAGTCATGCAATGTGTAAGCAGGAACACATCATTATATCTAACATATGAAAAATACATAATATAGCTCCCAAACAAACGCAAACGTGTTTTTAATAAAATGCTTTTATTCACTCATAATCTGACAATTTCAGGAAGACTAAGGAAGGACTAAGGAAATTGTCATCTGTTGTTGAAGCTCTGTGAGCTCGGTGACTTTGAGACCACTTGTTATCCCAAGTTGTTTGAATCGCCACAATTCAAATAGAGAAAAAAGAGCTGACTGAAAAGATTTAAGATGTGGCTGTCAATGTTGGGTTAAAAAAAACACGTTGCCCGACGTTAGTTGCATTGCTTGAAAAATAATTTTATTTCGAGAGCCTGGATAAGTAATTCAAGTGTTTTTTTAACTTCCTGAAAAACAAGTAATAATTTAACAATATGTGCAAAAGTTTAATGATATGTCGCTGTTGTGAATGTCTGTGGAGTGTATCTTATTTGCCTGTCCTGGCTGTGCTCTCTCGCTCGCCCTCCCCTCTCTCTCTCAATTCAATTCAATTCAAGGTGCTTTATTAGCATGGCAGATGGGTACAATCAGTGTTGGGTATTTACTTTGTAATCTGTGGTTCTTTTAACTGTTTTTACATCTACTGTATTGCTTTGAGATCCCACTTTTAAAGGTGATATGTAAAATAAAGTTTTTTTTATTATTGTTATAGAGAAACACGATCAGATTTTCCCTGGTTCAGAAAAAAAGATCTAAAGTATACTAGTTTGTCACTCTTCTCATTCCCTCTTTGCTAAATGGCTTTTCATACTAATCTGATCAATCTAACTGCCTGTTTTCTGTGCTTTCTCTATCCTTTAAAATAAACTATTATTCCACAATGCAGGATATTACATGGCCAGTATCACAGGCCAGTTCACAGGTTTGCATGCAAAATTTAATTTTGAAAGCCACTGAGACATCAGGTACTGCTGTTGTATTTATGAAAAAGAAACAAAACAAAAAGTATACAGATGCAGCCATTCAAAGTGCGCGTTACAGACACGTACCGCAGGTGACGTCGCTCAGTATGACGCAATATGACGCGGGGCACCGCAGTACGTGATTGGTTGACCGACAGGGGCACTCGTGGTCCGTTGGTCTGTCGTAGAAAGACAGTAAACGTCTTTGCTGTGCCCGTTGTAGGTATTGAATTTTACCACTGAAGGGAAATCTTAGTAGCTGAGCATAAAAAGAATAGGAGCATACTGTAACGCGTGTGAAGGTCATAAACGATATTAATTTTGGAACATAAACATACAGTGTATAGCTGGTCTTGGTACTTTAAAGAAAAAAATACACACCAGTATTCCATTTCTCCCTAAACATTTTAAGCTTCGAAGTCTTTAACTAACGCGATACCGGAGTCAACAAGCATACTTTTAGAATTTGATTAAAAGGGAATATAATATGGAATCGCGTATCTAAAGAATTTAATAATGGTATTCGTGAGCTGCGACAGGGCTGTGTAGGGCTGTTTCGCCTGCCTGTTCATGTGAGCTGTCTTGTAGACGTGACTACCAGCTGACAGGTTGTGTTTTCGAATCCAGCTGGTGCTGGTCTTTTCTTTTAACAAACATTTCTTCGAAAAAATAGAATAGCGATATTATGGACAATCAATTGACTTTTATATTTCAAAATATCGCAACATGATCGATATTTGCGATATTTTGAACATATCTTCCCTTCTGACAGCGGTGCCTGCTTCTATTGTGTGTGTGTGTGCGTGCAACAGAGTAAATTTTTAATAGCGTTTTAAGCGAATAGGTAATTAGATTGCTCGTAAACCTAATCGCTTTTTCTACATAAACACAGCATGATTACTCTCTGAAAATGCTTTTCCTTTATTTTTAAAGTAGGCTCAGATTTCAACTATAGATCGTATTATTATAAACTTTCTTGGAAAAATGTATTTTATGTAAACCATGTTTGCTATTAATTCATTTAGGGCTAAAATACGTTCATTGTCTTCCAATCGAGTCGAGTTGACATTGGAAGCCTGCCACACCCGGACTGTTAAACCAACGCATTAGCACGTCAAAGCCCATTGAGGGTATTGAGCCAGTATTGGCTTTAGTATTCCCCCCCTCTCCCCTCAATTCAATTCAATTCAAGGTGTTTTATTTGCATGACAGATGGGTACAAGCAGTGTTGGGTATGTATATTGTAACGCTTACGGCAGACAGGCACTGTGTAACAGCCGGCGCACCAGAGCAGCGCACCGAGGGAGCGTCTGCATTTATAACTTGGTTTTTAAAATTAGTCAAGCAATATGAAGCATCTTCTTTTACTTTTGAGTCCCTTAAATACATTGAACACAGCTTTCTCACCACTTAAGATTGCTCTTGATACCATCCTTACACAAAGCAGAAGGGAGATTTTAGTGCCTGAGCATAAAAAGAATAGGAGCATACTGCAACGCGTGTGAAGTCCATAAACGATATTAATTTTGGAACTTAAACGTTCAGTATATGGCTGGTCTCGGTACTTTAAAGAAAACATACACACCAGTATTCCATTTCTCCCTAAACATTTTAAGCATCGAAGTCTTTAAGTAACGCGATACCGGAGTCAACAAGCATACTTTTAGAATTTGATTAAAAGGGAATATAATATGGAATCGCGTATCTCAAGAAATTAATATGCAATAACTGAGTCAAGGGACTCAGAGGATCCAAGGCTAGACTGAGTATAATAGGCTTCGGGCTTCTATTGTGACATCTACTGTAAATTACAGAAATGTTAAAAGTAAACAAAATAAAGTAACTAAAATGTGGTCTAAAATCACCCCTTTAGACACCCCTTTTACTTCACTGGTGTCAGATATGAAAGGCAATAGTCTCCCGTTCTGTCTGCTGTGTGTTGCAGCAGAGGGACTCCCTGCCGCTGAAAGGGGCAGAGTAACTTGCATGCCCTCTAGTACAGTTTACACATGCACGACTTTAAAAGCTAGCAAGACAGGTTTCGATTCACATTAGCTGGCGAGCCTTGTTAAAAAAACGAATGATAATGTAACATGCCACTGTTCATGAACAAAGTTATACTGAGATTTCCTAAGATACGCGATTAAAAAATAAATAAATAAAAATTTGAATCTCCCGCGGAACACATTCCATAAGAATCAGTGGTTTTACAGTATATATCGCCTTTAAAGGTGGCTTCTCAAAACGCTTTACGGGATAAAAACAACCAGAACAGCAGCAACAACAATATTGTATTTCGTTGCACTTTGAAAACCAAGTAATAACTTAACTATACAGTACGTGCAAACGTTTCGTATGTTGCTGTCGTGAATGTCTGCGTACCCATAAGTATCTTATTTGCCTTGAGTCTGTCTACAGTATCTCTGTCCCACTACCCCCATCTCTCCCTCAATTCAATTCAAGGTGTTTTATTTGCATGACAGATGGGTACAATTCTTGTTGGGAATGTATACTTTGATATTTACACCCGGCGCGGCACCGAGGGAGCGTCTGCATTTATAACTTGGTTTTTAAAATTAGTCAAGCAATATGAAGCATCTTCTTTTACTTTTGAGTCCCTTAAATACATTGAACACAGCTTTCTCACCACTTAAGATTGCTCTTGATACCATCCTTACACAAAGCAGAAGGGAGATTTTAGTGCCTGAGCATAAAAAGAATAGGAGCATACTGCAACGCGTGTGAAGTCCATAAACGATATTAATTTTGGAACTTAAACGTTCAGTATATGGCTGGTCTCGGTACTTTAAAGAAAACATACACACCAGTATTCCATTTCTCCCTAAACATTTTAAGCATCGAAGTCTTTAAGTAACGCGATACCGGAGTCAACAAGCATACTTTTAGAATTTGATTAAAAGGGAATATAATATGGAATCGCGTATCTCAAGAAATTAATATGCAATAACTGAGTCAAGGGACTCAGAGGATCCAAGGCTAGACTGAGTATAATAGGCTTCGGGCTTCTATTGTGACATCTACTGTAAATTACAGAAATGTTAAAAGTAAACAAAATAAAGTAACTAAAATGTGGTCTAAAATCACCCCTTTAGACACCCCTTTTACTTCACTGGTGTCAGATATGAAAGGCAATAGTCTCCCGTTCTGTCTGCTGTGTGTTGCAGCAGAGGGACTCCCTGCCGCTGAAAGGGGCAGAGTAACTTGCATGCCCTCTAGTACAGTTTACACATGCACGACTTTAAAAGCTAGCAAGACAGGTTTCGATTCACATTAGCTGGCAAGCCTTGTTAAAAAAACGAATGATAATGTAACATGCCACTGTTCATGAACAAAGTTATACTGAGATTTCCTAAGATACGCGATTAAAAAATAAATAAATAAAAATTTGAATCTCCTGCGGAGCACATTCCATAAGAATCAGTGGTTTTACAGTATATATCGCCTTTAAAGGTGGCTTCTCAAAACGCTTTACGGGATAAAAACAACCAGAACAGCAGCAACAACAATATTGTATTTCGTTGCACTTTGAAAACCAAGTAATAACTTAACTATACAGTACGTGCAAACGTTTCGTATGTTGCTGTCGTGAATGCCTGCGTACCCATAAGTATCTTATTTGCCTTGAGTCTGTCTACAGTATCTCTGTCCCACTACCCCCATCTCTCCCTCAATTCAATTCAAGGTGTTTTATTTGTTTGACAGATGGGTACAATTCTTGTTGGGAATGTATACTTTGATATTTACACCCGGCGCGGCACCGAGGGAGCGTCTGCATTTATAACTTGGTTTTTAAAATTAGTCAAGCAATATGAAGCATCTTCTTTTACTTCTGAGTCCCTTAAATACATTGAACACAGCTTTCTCACCATCCTTACACAAAGCAGAAACTGTCCGATGACTCACAGTACAAGTGGAAAGATTACAGATTTTAATCGTCTTTAATTTTGTCTTTAATTTTGCCTGTGGAGTGTATCTTATTAAGCTCTAAATTGCATTTTGAGCGCGGTTTTTTACTTTTTTTTAATTGCATTTTGGGCGCGGACAGCACATACAAGGGTTAATGAACTGCGCCAAGAAATTTAAAATAGTATTCTTTAGGTGTGAGGGTAGGAGTGGACCGCAGCAGGCATAATCAGCAAACCAGGAAAACAAAGAACAGGACAGGTGAGATGTGTATCCAGAAAGCGAGTGATCAGAAAAAGGAAATGGAAAACGCAGAAAAAGAAAACGCTTTACAGGATAAAAACAATAACAACAGTAGTGGCTGGGCAAACGATTTTTTTTATCGAAATACAAATTGAGATACTGTACTGTATAATGATGTGCATGAACAAAGGTATACTGCAATTTTCCTTAGATACGCGATTAATGCTTCGTAGGAGGAGGCGGTCTTTTCCTCTTGTCTAACAGTTTGTCCACAAACAAAACATTCCTGTTAGACAAAAGGAATTGAAAAAAAACAATTTTGTCAATGAAAACCGGTGTGTGTGTCTCTCCCTGCTGGATGTTCCTCTCACAAACTGCTGAATGAATAAAATAATTTTATTGAAAATGCGTTTGCGATTGTCTGGTATTTAATCTGGTCCCTTTTAACTGTTTTTCGATCTACTGTATTGCTTTGAGATGCCACTTTTAAAGGCGATATGTAAAATAAAGTTTTTTTTATTATTGTTATAGAGAAACATGATCAGATTTTCCCTGGTTCAGAAAAAAGATCTAAAGTGCTACACATAACTTACTTAATTCGATGTATTTAAAGCAGTGAACTACTGTAGGTGTCACATAACATTCAGAAATACAATCACGTATTTGACAAATAAAAACGATTATAATCTAATCCTTCCACGTTTGATCCCAAAATCCCAAGAAATATAAATCTTGACGGGTAGAAAGCTATGCTGAAAGTTTATTAAGATGCTTAGAAGACAAAGATACTGTATCAATTTATGTTGCATTAGCCTGATTATGATTAAAAAACACATATAATTAAACACGCGTTTGCGATTTAAATCAGAACACGATTTAAATCAATATCGATTCCATATTATATTAGCAGAAAAGCTTAAAACTACCACTTTTTCACACGCTATTTCACATGCTAGTTAAATACTTCGATGCTTAAAATCGTTAGGGAGAAATGGAATACCGGTGTGTATTTTTCCTTTAAAGTGCCGAATCCTGGAATCTGACTGGCTGACACCCCTCTGAAGTGGTTCCATAAAATCTGGTATACGGAAAAGAAAGCGTTGATAAATACAAGTGTCTTTTAATACACTCTTTGCTGTGCTCTTGAGGATCCTTGTGATATTTTAAGCTCTAGTTGAATGATAAGTGTCGCATTTTAAATCATTTTCGTAGTTAGAAATTATGAAACGCCCTGTTAAAAGCAAGGAAGTTTTTATGCCCGTTGAAGTAAAACAAAATGCCTGACAAAGTATGGCTTGGACAGATTCCAAGTGCTTGTACAAATGTGCTAAAGAAATTATACTTTGAGTATACAGCTTGTCTAAAGTCATCCATTATTAATACTATTAGTAATATCTTCAGTAAAGGCTTTGATGCATAAATATTTATGATAAAGGTAGGCTGTGTACTTTTGTCCAACTGAGCAATCTTGCTTTCATAAAATATACCAACATTTTAATGACTGATGATTAACATGCTGTAATACACAGTTCAAAATTAAAGGCTCAAATGCTGTACATGAGAGGTTAAGCTCCCCCTGGCGGTTTTACAAGGCGACGCCGGATAGTTAACCACGTGACACCACGTTAACTGCGTCATACCGCGTGATACTGTGACACGCCCACCGGGGTATGCCGCGAAATACCTCACGCATTTTGAATGGCTGAATCTGTACTAATAACTGTGCCATCCTACTCCTTAGTTAATACAATTGATTATTTATAAACAGTTAACATTGTTAGCAAAATATTTTGAATTATATTTTACCCTGTTTTTTCTTTGGTTTTGTATTTAACTTATTATATGATAGTCAGATTTAATGTATATTTGAACAATGAAAATATATTTTTACAAGTTGCGGGGAAAAGTGCAACAACTTATTACAGTGCTAAATTCAATATTATTGATTACTAATAGTTTATGCTAACACCTAACTTTCTTAATTAGATGTATTTAAAACAGTGAACTACTGTAAGTGTAACATAACATTCAGAAATACAATCGAAAATAGTTTTGTGGTGTTTGTATAGATGAAACGTTTCTAAAATGTATAATGTAACAAAATTAATGACGATAAAAATCTGCGGAATTCACAGACGCCAGTGGAACAAACAATTCTCCCAGATATCCAACTGTTGCCCATCACTCAAGAGAAGGAGGGGGGGTTGTACTTGCAGTGAATCGGTATAGATGGGAAAGTCAGAGCCGACCGCTACGTTGCCCTCGTGTTTGGGGTGCTTATCATTCTGTGCATAACAAGGAAGATTAATAAACTGTAAGAGGACCAGAGGGAGGGTCATTCAGGACAGGTATTTTAGGAACGATCTGCTCACTGTACTTGACTAAGACCTGACCAAGATGGCCGCTAAGAGAAACCAGCTGACCCGCAGATGGAAAGGGCTCAGGCTGAAAGACAACGAGACGCAGGTGGGTCTCATCAGGAAACAAAATATATATGCCCCGGAAACAGTGAACCGGCGCGGAAGCCAGTAGGTGAATGCGTGTTGGAGAAGATAGGGGAGTTTGGTTGGAGTGAATAAAGATTTAAGGACAACGGATTTTCGGAATAAATAAAGGATAACGATATACGGCTTGTGATTTGGACTCGACGCGGATTTGTTGGATTTTACGAACTTTTGGAACACGGACTGAACAAGGACAGAGAAAACGGATTGCGGACTGGTTTGGAAGACGGACGAACGAAAGAAAAGGAAGAAACCTCACGAAAATAAAAGAAGAGTTTGTGGTGTGAGTACTTTCATACTTATTACATTTATCTATTCCCCCGGAGACGCCACAAAACATAAACATAATCTCATGGTTAAATAGTCAAGTCTAGCCATGTGTGAGTCTAGTCTCACAGAGCTTCAACAACAGATGACAACTTGTGAGTTAGATTAAGAATGAATAAAAGCATTTCATTAATAACGCGTTTGCGTTTGCATTTGTCTGGGTGCTGACAAAGTAAAAAACAATTACTTTTTGACAATGAAGAACTGTGTGTGTGTGTGTCTCTCTCTCTGCTGGCGTTTGTAATAGTTTTTATTTTTAAATACATTTTAGCAAAGTAATGTACCATAAAAGTATTGTTAGACATATTTGGGTTAACATGTTCAGTGTGTGGTAATTTGTTTGGTGCGAGTGAAGTTTTATTTAATCTCTGACCTAGGGAAAAGTTTTATTTTTTCAAAGAAATGTTTGTTAAAAAAAAAAGTCATGGCTGCGGCTGGATTTGAACACACAACGTGCGATGAAGTCAGGAACCTAACCCACAGCGCCACTGGCAAGGTCGCGTGAGGAGTTTTGAAAAAGCCCTACAGAAACAGTATCAACAGACATTGTACAGCGTGTACTATTCTTGTGTTGTGGTACATGAATATAATTATATCGTTATTAATTTCTTTAGATACGCGATTCCATATTACAGATGCAGCCATTCAAAATGCACGGTACAAACCCGCGGTACAGTAAACTACCCACAAGCCACCGCAGGGCACCGCGGTAAGTGATAGGCTGGCCAAAATGACTGACAGGGGCACTCGTGGTGCATTTGGTTGGTAGTGAAAAGATTTAATAATTTAATCTCTTTACTGTGCACATTGTAATCCGCTTAGTATTGAATATTGATATGGAATTTTACCACTAAAGGGAAATTTTAGTAGCTGAGCATAAAAAGAAGAGGAGCATAACGCATCTGAAGGTCATAAACGATATTAATTTAGGAACATAAACATTACTATATGTACATAAACTGTACTGTGTATGGCTGGTCTTGGTAGTTTAAAGAAAAAATACACACCAGTCTTCCATTTCTCCATAAACATTTTAAGCATGAAAGTGTTATGAAATGGTACCCAAATATGCTATTGATGTATAGAATGAATTTTAATTTAAAATTATTTAAAAATTATTTAACACGAAAATTAAGCTGTTTACATCTTCCGCCTGAGAACAGTCACCCGTTGCTAATCAACGCAGAAACACAGCCACTAACTAGCAAAGAGAGGACATTAGCTAGCCAATATGATAAAGAAATAAATGATTATTTTGTTTATTTCTTTTGCACTTTTATTTGAACATTTCCATCGATTGTACAAGCACTTGAAAACTGTCCAATCCCTAGTTCATCAGGCATTTTCTTTTACGCTGCGGGCATTCTCCCGGTCTGGTGCCGGTCTGTGTCTTCTAGGATATAATGCCAGCGATTTTTTGTTAAATTTGGGTTTCCAATAACGCCGCAGCAAACTCTTGTTTTTATGTCCACTATAACAGACAATCTCCTTTGCTTTTAACCGAGCGTTTAATAATTTCCTAAAATGAAAATGATTTACTTTATTTCCCTCACCGGATCAATAAAATTATCTATCATCTATCTACTTAAACTTTGGGACAGAATTCTGGGTTCTCCCTATACCAGAGATTATGGTAGGGCTTCAGAATGGTGATTGGCTGACACCATCTGAAACCCCTCTGATTGGAGAAAAAAGACGTGCTGGTTTGCTATACATACTGTACCAGGAAGAGGATTTCTTTCTATTCGAATCGTGTATTTTAAAAGTTTAATTAAGAAGTAAAAACCTTACAGCGTACACAGATTTCTAAACTGATCAGGAGGAAGAAAAATCACCCGTGTTTCGTCCATAAAAAGTGGTTATTAACTATCGAAACCTATTTTATTTAGATTAAGAGTTCCCATCACCCCCATTCCCATTTAAATCACAAACCCGTGTTTAATTAAATGTCTTTTAACGTAAATCGTTATCTTTGTCTTATGCATAATTATGTTCACCACTCTGTCCAGCAAATTAATAATAAACTTTATTTTATATAGCGTTTTAAACGAATAAGTATTTAGATCGCTCATAAACCTAATCACTTATTCTACATAAACACAGCGTAATTGCTCTCTGAAAATGCCTTTTCTTTTTATTTAGGCTCAGATTTCAACTATAGATCGTATTATTAATAACGATAATAATGACCAACCAACAAAAACAACCATATAAACATAATACCAACCAAAAACATAGATAACAACCACAATACAAAATCAAATATATCAAACCATTAAACTCTCTCAAATTCCTCCAATTATCATAACCCCGCCCCTTATGCAAAACCAAACCCTCCTCCCATCCCAGTTTATCCTCTTTATCATAAACAAAATCCACCTTAATTTTCAACATAAAGCATTACACAAAATCAATACCTCAACACTCCATACTCAACAACGATAATTCACAAACAGCCAGAACATGTAACTCCACATTCCCAAATAGACCTCATTTCCCCGCCCCTTATGCAAAACCAATATTCCTCCCCTGTTCTCTCTCTCCGCTGGCGTTTGTAATCGTTTTTATTTTTAAATAAATTTTAGCAAAGTCATGTATTTTAAAAATCTTAAGATTTCTATATTTATGTCTTTATTTAGTGGTTTCATTAGTGACAAAGGCTAAACTTTCTTGGAAAAATGTCTTTTATGTAAACCATGTTTGCTATTAATTCATTTAGGGCTAGAATATGTTCATTGTCTTTCAATGAAAGAAATGTTCCTTTCGCCGTAGTTGGGAGACATTAGAAGCTTGCCATGCCCGGACTGTTACACCAACGTATTAGCATGTTAAAGCGATTTCATTGAGGAGCCTAGCTTTCTTAACTAGTAAGTACTGTACTTACTGGGTTTTTGAGGGGGGGAGGTGTCTTTCGCTGGAAATCTCGCCCCCTTCTACTTTGAAAATACCTGTGAAACCGGTTTAATGCGTCACAGCCAGCACTCCCGCAGAGAGGGGGGTTGTACTTGCAGTGTATCGGTATACAGTAGATGGGAAAGCCAGAGCCGACCGCTACGCCACCCACGTGTTATGCTCTTCGTTAATGTCTAAGCCGGAACACATCATTATATCTCATTTTGTATTTCTTAAAAAAAAATCGTTTGCCCAGCCTAACAGTATTGTTGTTATTGTTTTTAACCTGTAAAGCGCTTTGAGGAGCCACCTTTAAAGGCGCCATATACAATAAAGTTCATTATTATTACTATTGTTAATTTGCTGGACAGAGAGGTGAACATTATTACACAGAAGACAAAGATAGCGATTTACGTTGCATTGTGCATTGTGCTGCTGTAATACAGTTTTAAATAATTAAAAGTCTAAACAGTATCAGCTTTATTTATGGGTTTTAAATAAAGGCGATTTAAACGCAATTTAAATCAATATAAATGTTTATATTGTAACGCATAGGTGACTATTCATTGTTATTAAAATGACTTAAATTCGATCATGTTGTGATATTTAGAAATATACATTTGTTTGGTGCGAGTGAAGTTTTATTTAATTTCTTATGGAAGCCAGTTTCCGCCAGGGAGTAAAAAAAAACACACTGTGGTATTCTCTCCGATGCAGTGCAGTTAAAAACATATCTCTGATGCTGTTCCTAAATGAATATCGTTTATGACCATCAGACGCTTTATGCTCCTTTTCTTTTTTCCAGTGGATTGAACAGGGAGAGGCATTTCATGATGTACTTTTCACTGATGAATAAACAGTGGCTCTGGAACAGTTTTCAACCATGTCTTTTTATAAAAAGGGAAGATATGTGAACAAGCAAAACCCAAAACAAACATGTATGCCATACGGCGTACGCGTTACTGAAGCTAAAAGTTTAGCCTTTGTCACTAATGTAACCACTAAATAACGACATATAGAAATCCCTACGTTACAGACTGTATTTGGCTGGTATTGGTAGTTTAAAGAAAAAATACACACCAGTATTCCACTTTCTCCCTAAACATTTTAAGCATCAGAGTCTTACATGTGGTTATTTCGGAAACGTTTGTACGTGCTCCTTCTGACCATGTTACTGTTTACTGTTACTGACCATATTAAGTTTAAGTGCCTGTGGGCACTTTTCCTGTCCGTGGGGGGGGTGGACCGTCTTTCATTAGAAGGTTAGTCTGTTCTACTCTGAGAATGTAGAGGGGGTGGAAAGTGCCCGCGGTCATTTAATTAGTATTAAAATTCGCACTGATTCCCTTGCGATGATACAGACATAGGAATATTCGTGCGTGGTCAAAAAAATGGCATAAAAACGACAAAGTGAAGGCTGTGAAAACATTCACAATGTACTTTATACACAAAGCAAGTGTTCTCACAACTCTTGGAGGTTTCGTGAAAATGCTACAGGCGTGCCAAAATCGTTTTTTTAAATTCAAGGTGACTTTACCGCGGTTTTCATTTTCAGATTGTGAATCAAAAAAGGCATTTAATTAAACTAGTGATTGCGATTGTAATCAATTACTGTATTGATTGAAACACACATTCTGTACAGATACAGTACAGTCACATTCTCCTGTAGTCCAGTGGTGTAAAACGAATTAGCAGGTGATTGAGATAACAATGCACCGCCCACTGAGTGGAATGTTCTCATTTGTTCTCAAGTGTAAAAAGAGGTGATAATTCTTAATAATTCCGTGTCGCATTAACTAACCTCTTCAGTTTATTCCGCCAGACAGTACATGAATATAATTATATCATTATTAATTTGTTTAGATACGCAATTCCATATTATATTCCCTGTTGATCAAATTCTAAAAGTATGCATTTGTTAGATAACAAGCGAATTCACAGAAAAGGTTAAAAGACTATCACTTTTCACAAAGTATATAATCCTAATATGGTCAGAAGGAGCACGTAAAAACGTTTCCCAAATAACAACATGTAAGACTTTGATGCTTAAAATGTTTAGGGAGAAATGGAATACTGGTGTGTATTTTTTCTTTAAACTACCAAGACCAGCAATATACAGTGCAGTTTACATACAGTAATATGTTTATGTTCCTAAATTAATATCGTTTATGAGCATGTGAAAGGCATGGTGAATCGGAGATTCTCAAGGATTACTTTGTATGATTGGAAACGAATGCGTGATCGGATCAACTAAATGCTGTGGTGTTACTTTTTGTCAATGAAAAATTAAACTCTTTTCGTTTACAAAGATGGTTACAAAGAATGTGGACCAGGGTAATATTTTGAGCTTACAGCTTGTCCAAGGTCATTCATTATTAATACTATTAGTAATATCTTCGGTAAAGACTTTGATGCATAAAATATTCCTGCATAATTAAAATATTTACGATAAAGGTGGTAGGTTGTGTACTTTTGTCCAAAAGAACAATCTTGCTTTTATAAAATATACCACCTTTTTAATGTTTATGATTAACATGCTGTAATACACTTTAAATTTAAAAATCTAAAGAGTATACAACTTAAATTCTTAATTGAATAAAGACTGTCCCTCAGCAGTGATTCGAAACTGACGTTTTCTCGTGACAGCTCAAATGCTGTACAGGAGAGGTTAACCTTTATTAGCTCCACCTGGCGGTTTTACAAGGTGATTCCGGATACTATTAACATAATCTAATTTGCATACGGTATGATGCGGTTTACTGTGACACGCCCACCGTGTTATACCGCAGCATACCCCACTTGTTTTGAATGGCTGCATCTGTATATTCCCTTTTAATTAAATTCTAAAAGTATGCTTGTTGCCTCCGGTATCACGTTAGTTAAAGTCTTCGATGCTTAAAATGTTTAGGGAGAAATGGAATACTGGTGTGTATTTTTTCTTTAAAGTACCGAGACCAGCCATATACTGTATGTTTATGTTCCAAAATTAATATCGTTCATGGCCTTCACACGCGTTACAGTATGCTCCTATTCTTTTTATGCTCAGCTACTAAGATTTCCCTTCAGTGGTAAAATTCCATATAAATATTCAATACTAAAACGGGCACAGTAAAGACATTTAAATCTTTCTACGACCGACCAACGCACCACAGGTGCCCCTGTCGGTCAACCAATCACGTACCGCGGTATATTGCGTCATCGCGCGTCACGATCCACGAGGTCGTAGCCAATTACCTCCGGTACGTGTCAGTGCCGCGCACTTTGAATGGCTGCATCTGTAGTCCACATGAAAGGTAGAAATATTCTCTTGTCTGTCTCTTGTTTGTATGTAACTGAATGTCCCTGCCAATGTACTGTTAGTTTTAATTTAAGAACGGCATTTGTGTTAAAATATGCCAGATAAGTTTATGTAACTGCTCATGCGACACTCAGTTGTAATTAGTCAAAAAATAAACTCGAAGAACAGCTGCGGGTTTGAATCTGAACATGTATCGGATTGCAGCGCCTTTTACTTCCATTGACAAATGATAGAGATTCGAAGAGAGATCCTTCAGACCAGCAAGCAAACCCATGGCTATTTCGGTTTTCTATCTAGGCAACGTTGGTGTCTGCAATAGCATAAATGAAAGCGTTATGCAATTTCTGCGGCTACATTTGTTGCACTTCATGCGCAGTGAGAGTGTTTCTCACACCAAACAAAAAGTCAACAATTAGCGATCAGGCCTTCTCCTCAGTTAATACACTGAAACCCTTTGATGTTAACAGTTCTTTACAGACGTGCTTTACAAGAACCTATCGTTTCGGTTGTTTCAGCTTTATTAGGTTTTCAAAGGCATAAGTAGAACACCGGTCGTGCGAACACAAAACGTGTTGTTATCTGAAGAATTGATTTCCATGGCAGAGGGTCCAAGCGATTTAGCGTTTTTATAGTACCAGAAAAAGGGGAAGCGGCACTTTGCCTTTGCCGCGCAGGCATACGGTGACGTACGGCAGACGCCGTAGTCGGCAGGATTCAAAACTGCGCGGGGAGTCCCCAACAGATTTTTAGTCTATCGCCTTAGCCACTCAGCTACGACTACAGCAAGCTCTGCTGCCGCTGCATTCCTCCTACAATCTAACATGGAGTGCGAGGTGGCTGCGGAAACCTTTTCAAAGTTGCTCTCCGTTCAAAAAAAAATCTTTGACAAAATACATGCCGGCAGACAGATACGCCTCAGAGGGTTTAAGGGCAGCTTCACGTTCGAATGATCAAGTCTCCCCGTCCGGATGTCAAAATGCAACTTTGGCAGACAGGAATAACATCAACAAATGAGAAATGTGGACAAGGATTTTACAAGCTGCACCACACTGCACTTTGAAAAGCATTTACATTAGTGTTAGACGCGGGAATTGCCTTTGATTTACGCGCTTACGAAAGACCTCAGCTCCTGCAGTTGAATATAATGCCGTTACGTGTCGAAGCAGTATTTTATGTCATCTTACCACTGCAACACGGGGCATATATGGAAATGAGCACACGCTACGAATCGTCTCAATCACTACCTAGAGATGTAAGGCGCATTGAAGGGTGCACCCCCATCATTAATCGTTGCGCGTTTATGAAAGGAAAGCTCTTGAGCAGTCTTTGAAACAGTTCGGATGAAACACTTGATTGCTTCCATGTGCATCTGGAATTGATTTCTTATTTTCATTTCACGCCGCCCAAAGCATTTCTAAAACAGAAGATTCGCATTTGGGAATGCGTCCTGCTGTACAAATAAAACTGGTCTACGGGTCTGAAACCTGCTCCACGGAAAACACTTTTGTTGCGCTTTTGATTGTACTGTATAACATCTAGAGGAATCACAAACTATTTGAGAGGCCATCATTCCAGGGGGAACTGACAAAGTCTATCTCTAAACACCTAGCGCAGTCTCTCGAGAGACTGTCAAAAATTGCTTTCTCCGTTTGCGTTGCAAGTAAGTGAAAGAGCGGTCTTAACCCAGAGCCACTTGGGAGCAGTGGCACGTAAATACTGTTCAATTCAATTCAATTCAAGGTGCTTTATTAGCATGACCGATGGGTACAATCAGTGTTGCCAAAGCAAATAAAATAATAAAATTAACATAGAACAAAACATAAAATAAAATCTACAGACATATAACAGACATTTACAACAGAGACATGTCATAAAATATTGTAACGCTTACGGCCGACAGGTACTGTGTAAGAGCCGGCGTACCAGAGCAGGTGACGTCACCGCCCTTCCCTGTGATAGCAGGACCACAGCTACTGGGCTGTGGAGAGATCTCTCTTTAGCTCACGGGGCTAGGTCGCTGCAGAGCGACGCGGAAGTCCCGGGTTCAAGCCTTCTCCCTCAGTGCCTTCACTGCCAGGTCAAAACTCCCAGATGAGCTGATGGTGAGACCGAGATATGTGTAGCTGGATGTATGCTCCAATGTGTTGCTGTTAAATGTGAATTTGTACCTGTTTCCCTGAGGTCTGGCTTTCTTCTGGAAAACCATAACTCTGGTCTTGTCCAGATTGACTGTCAGTGCCCAGGTCTGACAGTACTGCTCTAGCAGTGCCTGGTTCTGCTGCAGCCCCTGTTCTGTGGGCGATAGCAGGACCAGGTCATCTGCATAGAGCAGGAACATGGTTTCTGTGTCGTGTAGTGTGAGACCAGGAACTGCAGACTTTTCCAACATTCCTGCTAATTCGTTGATATAGATATTGAACAGTGTTGGGCTCAGGCTGCAGCCCTGTCTCACCCCACGGCATTGGGTGAAGAATTTGGTCCTTTTGTTTCCAATTTTCACTGCACATTTGCTCTCTGAATACATTGATTTAATTATGTCGTACACATTGCCTCCTATGCCACTTTGGAGTAGTTTATAAAACAATCTTTTATGCCAAATCGAGTCAAATGCTTTTTTGAAATCGACAAAGCAGGCAAAAAATTTTCCTTTGTGTTTTTGGTGGACGTGTTTGTCTATCAGTGTGTGTAGGGTGTAAATGTGATCAGATGTGCGGTGATCTGGTAAGAAGCCAATCTGAGTCTTGCTCAGGACATTGTGTTCGGTAAGGAAGGCCACTATTCGTGTATTTAGGATACTGCAGAATACCTTCCCCAGGTTACTGTTCACACAGATGCCCCGATAGTTGTTGGGATAGAGTATCTCCACTCTTATAGATGGGCGTGACCAGTCCTTGGTTCCAGGCCTCGGGGAAACATCCGGCTGTCATGATAAGATTGAGGAGTTTGAGCAGGGCTTGTTGCAACTTTGGGCTGCTGTGTCTCAGCATCTCATTTATGACTCCATCTTGGCCCCAGGCTTTGCGTGGTCTGAGGGCCTGGAGTTTGTCCAGTAGCTCCTGCTCAGTGATAGGGGAGTCTAAGGGGTTTTGGTTGTCTCCAGATTGAAAAACACGTTTATCTCGAGCTGAAAAACACGTTTTTACAACTTCTGCACACTGGGGCTAATAGCTGACTCAGTGTGCTCTTCTGAGCCCAGCAGTTACAATGGGAAGCTCCTGATTGAAAAAGGCGTTTATCTCAATGTTACTGCTGGGCTCAGAAGAGCACACTGAGTCAGTACTTAGCCCCACTGTGCAGAAGTTGTCAAAATGTATTTTTTAGCCCAAGATGAACGCGTTTTTCAATATGAAGCTTCCCAATGTAACTGCTGGGCTCAGAAGAGCACACTGAGTCAGCTCTTAGCCCCATTGTGCAGAAGTTGTCAAAACGTGTTTTTCAGCCGAGATAAACGCGTATTTGCAACCTTGAGTATCCAATGTAACTGCTTGGCAATGAAGAGGTCACTGAGTCAGCTCTTAGCCCCACATTCTAGAAGTTGTCAAAACGTGTTTTTCAGCCGAGATGAACGCATTTTTGCAATCTTGCGCACCCCAATGTAACTACTAAGGTCAGAAGAGCAAACTGAGTCAGCTGTTAGCCCCACAGTTCAGAAGTTGTCAAAACGTGTTTTTCAGCCCGAGATAAACGCCTTTTTCAATCTGGAGCATCACAATGTAACTGCTGGGCTCAGAAGAGCACACTGAATCAGCTCTTAGCCCCATTGTGCAGAAGTTGTCAAAACGTGTTTTTCAGCCGAGATAAACGCGTTTTTTCAACATTGAGCACCCCAATTTAACTGCTGGGCTCAGAAGAGCAAACTGAGTCAGCTGTTAGCCCCACAGTTCAGAAGTTGTCAAAACGTGTTCTTTTCAGTCAAGATAAACGTGTTTTTGAAACCTTGAGCACCCCAATGTTACTGCTTGGCTAAGAAGAGCACACTCGGTCATCTCTTAGCCCCACATTGTAGAAGTTGTCAAAACGTGTTTTTCAGCCGAGATAAACGCGTTTTTTCAACATTGAGCACCCCAATGTAACTGCTGGGCTCAGAAGAGCACACTGAGTCAGCTCTTAGCCCTGTTGTGCAGAAGTTGTCAAAACGTGTTTTTCAGCCCGAGATAAACGCCTTTTACAATCTGGAGCATCACAATGTAACTGCTGGGCTCAGATTAGCACACTGAGTCAGCTCTTAGCCCCATTGTGCAGAAGTTGTCAAAATGTGTTTTTCACCCAAGATAAACGCCTTTTTCAATCTGGAGAAAACCAATGTAACTCCTTGGCTCAGAAGAGCTGAATGAATCAGCTTTTAGCCCCACTGTGCAGAAGTTGTCAAAATGTGTTTTTCAGCCCGAGATAAACGCCTTTTTCAACCTGGAGCGTCCCAATGTAACTGCTGGGCTCAGAAGAGCACACTGAGTCAGCTCTTAGCCCCATTGTGCAGACGTTGTCCAAACGTGTTTTTCAGCCCAAGATAAACGCGTTTTTCAATCTGGAGCTTCCCAATGTAACTGCTGGGCTCAGAAGAGCACACTGAGTCAGCTCTTAGCCCCACTGTGCAGAAGTTGTCAAAATGTGTTTTTCACCCGAGATAAACGCCTTTTTCAATCTGGAGCAAACCAATGTAACTCCTGGGCTCATAAGAGCTTAATGAATCAGCTTTTAGCCCCACTGTGCAGAAGTTGTCAAAATGTGTTTTTCAGCCCGAGATAAACGCGTTTTTCAATCTGGAGCATCCCAATGTAACTGCTGGGCTCAGAAGAGCACACTGAATCATGCTGGGAGAGCGGGAGTCTGAGACCCCTGTGAAACCTCTATTGGGGAAAAGGGAGAATTCAGGTTGAGGCCTTTCATAGATTTTTAATAGTGGTTAGAACAAATGTGTAAAGAATGTGGGGTTGTATGATGATGGGATGTGGGCTGGCACATACCGAACTGTATGACAAAGATGATCCCGTGATGTGGACTGCCCTGCCCCTTGGATACTGATCTAGGGGCATACTACACTGGGAAAGTGTGCGAGGCTGTAATTGCCTCACTAGGGGTAAGTTGGAAGTCACATTGCCCCCATCACCCACAGTCTGAAAGACCAACTAAGGAAATATCAACTGAAGGAACACCGTGGGTAGATGCTCTACATGCAGTCCTGTGCGGTTTGCGGGCTGGAGCAAACGGAACTGTGAGACTGAGCCCATTTGAGATCATCACGGGCAGCCAAAGAAACTCCCTTGAGGCCAAGTTTGGCTAACGCACTGATGAATTTACTAACTCTCTATTAAAGTGTTGTAGGTTTGTTAACTGAAGCGGTGCACAGGGCTCGTGAACAGGTGCCGGACGCTTGGGGACCTCCAGTAGAGGGGAGACACTACCGGATACCTGGCGAGTGGGTGTAGGTGAAGAAGAGATACCCTGCCAGACGTTGCAATCCTGCTGGGAGGGACCATATCAAGTGCCACCAACTACTGACTGTGCCATCTGAGTGACAGGATGAGATCGCTGGATCCGCGCATCGCACTTTCACCGACCCACAACCAGAGACTGAGTGAACAGAAAGAAGGATGTTGTTACCGTTTCTGTGTCTGATGCTTCCTAAGACCAACAGTGTGCTTGTTAGGCCTGAGGAGCATTACTGGGGATATGGTATCAATACATTCCAGGTGTTGGCATATCTATTCAGCCAAAAAATTATAATCGGAGTTGGGTCAATATTGCTGTTCCAAGATCCTGATGATAGATCTCCACACGGCTGAGGTCTGCGTTTGGGTCCTGGGGTAGGACTTTATGTATTTGTAGGATTAGGATTGTTTTATGTGTATAATTGTAACTATCACTTGTACAAAAAGATCAATAACATCTTGTTGTAACCGTGGAACGCACAATGTCATGGTAATGCATGCCTGTACATCTAAAAAGGAAAGATCTGCCCTGATATTGTATGTGTAAAAATAGGCAGTCCTGACGTATGCCATATTTTATAAGGGGGGAATGAAGTAAGAGACAAGATGTTAAAAGGGTTAATAACTTAAGTCAGTTCTGCCTGAAAATTAGACTTCTAAGCAACAGGGGTTTATGGCAGGAAAGGGGGTTAACTGATAAGGATTCCAGATGCGAGCAAGGAACCCCCTGGGGGCATAATCTTAAACTGACCATTTGGCCAGGGCCTCTTAACTGGCCAAATGCCATGACCCCCCCCCCCCCCCCCCCTTACCATAATATCGAATGACGTCTGAAGCAGCAAGCAAGGAGTATATAACCTAAAAGTTTGTACCGGCACATCCAACAATACTTTGGTTTTGTTGTTTCTTGCGGGAAACAAGACTTCGGCTTTATTGTTCCTTGCATGCAATAAACTCATCTGTTTTACTTCATCTCGGGAACAAGAACCTTATTCTTTCTGTTACAACAGGGGTAACACTTCAAGGTGCCTTACAGTTGTAGGAAGTGATTAGAGACGATTCGTGGCGTGTGCTTGATCCCATATACTGTACGCCCCGGGTTGCAGTGCTAGGATGTAGTACTCAGCACCCCAATGTTACTGCTTGGCTAAGAAGAGCACACTCAGTCATCTCTTAGCCCCACATTGTAGAAGTTGTCAAAACTTTGGTTGTCTTTGATAGCCAATTCAAAAATTTCGAGTTTTTCATAAATGGTGTTTTGGTCTGATTGATTTGTATTTGGGAGCCTTTGATAGTGATTTTCAAAGTATGTTTGCCAGATTGTTCCATTTTGGATGGCCAATTCTTCTGGTTTTGATTTGTTTAAATTGTTCCACTTCTCCCAGAAACAGTTCTGATTTAGTGACTTCTCAATTTCTGCAAGTTGTTTGTTTATGTATGTGTTTCTTTTCTTTTTCAGCGTGTGTTTGTAAAGTTTTACCGTATCACAGTAGCTGAGGTGTAGTTTTGTGTTGTGTGGTTGTCTGTGTTTTTGATTTGAGAGTTTTCGTAGTGCATTTCTGATGTTTTTGCACTCCCTATCAAACCACTTTTCTTTCGCTTTTGTTTTTTGGTAGTTTTTTGATTTAGTTGTTTTTAGTTTAGATTTTGATGCCAGTTTGTGAAATAGGTGATTTAGTTTTTGTGTGGCCAAGTTTATGCCTAATTTGTTGGTTTGATACGGAGTGTTTAGGAATGGGAATTTCTTCATCGCCCAGTACAGTTTGGTATCTGTCTAGGCTGTTTGTGTCCCATCTGTACGCCTGGTTGAGGTCGTACAGCTGGCTGGGCTGTGTCAGTGTGTCTCTGTGCTGGTGTGCTCTCTTCATGTAGAGTGTGATCTGGCTATGGTCGGAGAGAGGAGTTTGTGGCCTGATAGTGAAGGCACTGATACAGGAGGGGTCCAGGTCGGTGATGGCGTAGTCCACCACACTGCTGCCCAGAGCTGAGCTGACTCAGTTTGCTCTTCTGACCTTAGTAGTTACATTGTGGTGCTCAAGATTGCAAAAATGCGTTCTTCTCGGCTGAAAAACACGTTTTGACAACTTCTGCACTGTGGGGCTAAGTGCTGACTCAGTGTGCTCTTCTTAACCAAGCAGTTACATTGGGATATCAAAGTTTGCAAAAACGCGTTCCTTTCCGCTGAAAAATAAGTTTTGAAAAATGTGCTGTTCCTGCCCCAGCAGTTACATTTGAGTGCCCAAAGTTACAAAAACGTGTTTATTTCTTGTGAAAAACACATTTTGACAACTTCTGCACAGTGGGACTAAGAGCAGATTCGGTGTGTTCTTTTGAGCACAGCAGATACATTGGGATTCCAAAGTTTGCAAAAATGCGTTTCTCTCAGCTGAAAAACACGTTTTGTCAACTTCTGCACTGTGGGGCTAACAGCTGACTGAGTTTGCTATTCTGACCTCAGCAGTTACATTTTGGTGCTCAAGATAGCAAAAATGCGTTCATCTCAGCTGAAAAACACGTTTTGACCATTTCTGCACTGTGGGGATAAGAGCTAACTCAGTTTGCTCTTCTGACCTCAGCAGTTACATTTTGGTGCTCAAGATAGCAAAAATGCGTTCATCTCAGCTGAAAAACACGTTTTGATAACTTCTGCACAATGGGGCTAAGAGCTGATTCAGTGTGCTCTTCTGAGCCCAGCAGTTACATTGTGATGCTCCAGATTGAAAAAGGCGTTTATCTTGGGCTGAAAAACACATTTTGACAACGTCTGCACAGTGGGGCTAGAGGCTGATTCAGTGTGCTCTTCTGAGCCCAGCAGTTACATTGGGATGCTGCAGTAGAAAAACGCGTTTATATCAAGCTGAAAAACATGTTTTGACAACTTCTGCACAATGGGGCTAAGAGCTGACTCAGTGTGCTCTTCTGAGCCCAGTAGTTACATTGGGATGCTCCACATTGAAAAACGCGTTTATATCAAGCTGAAAAACACGTTTTGACAACTTCTGCACAACAGGGCTAAGAGCTGACTCAGTGGGCTCTTCTGAGCCCAGCAGTTACATTGGGATTCAAAAGTTTGAAAAAACGCATTATCTCGGCTGAAAATCACGTTTTGACAACTTCTACAATGTGGGGCTAAGAGATGACTGAGTGTGCTCTTCTTAGCCAAGCAGTAACATTGGGGTGCTCAAGGTTTCAAAAACACATTTATCTTGACTGAAAACAACACGTTTTGACAACTTCTGAACTGTGGGGCTAACAGCTGACTCAGTTTGCTCTTCTGACCTTAGTAGTTACATTGGGGTGCTCAAGATTGCAAAAATGCGTTCATCTCGGCTGAAAAACACGTTTTGACAACTTCTACAATGTGGGGCTAAGAGCTGACTCAGTGACCTCTTCATTGCCAAGCAGTTACATTGGATGCTCAAGGTTGCAAATACGCGTTCATCTCGGCTGAAAAACACGTTCTGACAACTTCTGCACAGTACGGCTTACAGCTGACTCAGTGTGCTCTTCTGAGCCCAGCAGTTACATTGGGATGCTCCACACTGAAAAACGCGTTTATCTCGAGCTGAAAAACACGTTTTGACAACTTCTGCACAGTCGGGCTAAAAGCTGATTCATTGTGCTCTTCTGAGCCCAGCAGTAACATTGGGATGCTCCAGATTGGAAAAACACGTTTATCTCGAGCTCAAAAACACCTTTTGACAACTTCTGCACACAGGGGCAAATAGCTGACTCAGTGTGCTCTTCTGAGCCCAGCAGTTACAATGGGAAGCTCCAGATTGAAAAAGGCGTTTATCTCGATCTGAAAAACACCTTTTGACAACTTCTGCACAGTGGGGCTAAGTACTGACTCAGTGTGCTCTTCTGAGCCAAGCAGATACATTGGGAAGCTCCAGATTGAAAAAGGTGTTTATCTCGATCTGAAAAACACGTTTTGACAACTTCTGCACAACAGCGCTAAGAGCTGACTCAGTGTGCTCTTTTGAGCCCAGCAGTTACATTGGGATTCAAAAGTTTGCAAAAACGCATTATCTCGGCTGAAAATCACGTTTTGACAATTTCTGCACAATGGGGCTTAGAGCTGACTCAGTGTGCTCTTCTGAGCCCAGCAGTTACATTGGGACGCTCCAGGTTGAAAAAGGCGTTTATCTCAGGCTGAAAAACACGTTTTGACAACTTCTACAATGTGGGGCTAAGAGCTGATTCAGTGACCTCTTCATTGCCAAGCAGTTACATTGGATGCTCAAGGTTGCAAATACGCGTTTATCTCGGCTGAAAAACACGTTCTGACAACTTCTGAACTGTGGGGCTAACAGCTGACTCAGTTTGCTCTTCTGAGCCCAGCAGTTACATTGGGATGCTCCTGATTGAAAAACGCGTTTATCTCGGGCTGAAAAACACGTTTTGACAACTTCTGCACAGTGGGGCTAAGATCTGACTCACTGTGCCCTTCTGTGCCCAGCAGTTACATTGGGAAGCTTCATATTGAAAAACGCGTTTATCTTGGGCTAAAAAATACATTTTGACAACTTCTGCACAGTGGGGCTAAGAGCTGACTCAGTGAGCTCGTCTGAGCCCAGCAGTTACATTGGGATGCTCCAGATTGAAAAAAGCATTTATCTCAGGCTGAAAAACACGTTTTGAAAACTTCTGAACAGTGGGGCTAAGAGCTGACTCAGTGTGCTCTTCTGAGCCAAGCAGTTACATTGGGACGCTCTAGGTTGAAAAAGGCATTTATCTCGGGCTGAAAAACACATTTTGACAACTTCTGCACAGTGGGGCTAAGTACTGACTCAGTGTGCCCTTCTGAGCCCAGCAGTTACATTGGGATGCTCCAGATTGAAAAACGCGTTTATCTTGGGCTGAAAAACACGTTTTGACAACTTCTGCACAATGGGGCTAAGAGCTGACTCAGTGTGCTCTTCTGAGCCCAGCAGTTACATTGGGATACTCCAGGTTGAAAAAAGCATTTATCTCGGGCTGAAAAACACATTTTGACAACTTCTGCACAATGGGACTAAAAGCTGACTCAGTGTGCTCTTCTGAGCCCAACAGTTACATTGGGATGCTCTAGATTGAAAAACGCGTTTATCTCGAGCTGAAAAACAGGTTTTGACAACTTCTGCACAATGGGACTAAAAGCTGACTCAGTGTGCTCTTCTGAGCCCAGCAGTTAAATTGGGGTGCTCAATGCTGAAAAAACGCGTTTATCTCGAGCTGAAAAACACGTTTTGACAACTTCTGCACAGTGGGGCTAAGTACTGACTCAGTGTGCTCTTCTGAGCGCAGCAGTTACATTGGGAAGCTCCAGATTGAAAAACGCATTTATCTTGGGCTGAAAAACACGTTTTGACAACTTCTGCACAATGGGTCTAAGAGCTGACTCAGTGTGCTCTTCTGAGCCCAGCAGTTACATTGGGATGCTCCAGATTGAAAAAAGCGTTTATCTCGGGCAGAAAAACACGTTTTGACAACTTCTGCACAGTGGGGCTTACAGCTGACTCAGTTTGCTCTTCTGAGCCCAGCAGTTAAATTGGGGTGCTCAATGCTGAAAAAACGCGTTTATCTCGAGCTGAAAAACACGTTTTGACAACTTCTGCACAGTGGGGCTAAGAGCTGACTCAGTGTGCCCTTCTGAGCCCAGCAGTTACATTGGGATGCTCCAGATTGAAAAACGCGTTTATCTCGGGATGAAAAACACGTTTTGACAACTTCTGCACAGTGTGGCTGAGAGCTTACTCAGTGTGCTCTTCTGAGCCCAGCAGTTACATTGGGATGCTCCACACTGAAAAACGCGTTTATCTCGGGATGAAAAACACGTTTTGACAACTTCTGCACAGTGTGGCTGAGAGCTTACTCAGTGGGCTCTTCTGAGCCCAGCAGTTACATTGGGATTCCAAAGTTTGCAAAAACGCATTATCTTGGCTGAAAATCACGTTTTGACAACTTCTACAATGTGGGGCTAAGAGATGACTGAGTGTGCTCTTCTTAACCAAGCAGTAACATTGGGGTGCTCAAGGTTTCAAAAACGCGTTTATCTCGGCTGAAAAACATGTTTTGACAACTTCTGAACTGTGGGGCTAACAGCTGACTCAGTTTGCTCTTCTGACCTTAGTAGTTACATTTGGGTGCTCAAGATTGCAAAAATGCGTTCTTCTCGGCTGAAAAACACGTTTTGACTACTTCTACAATGTGGGGCTAAGAGCTGACTCAGTGACCTCTTCATTGCCAAGCAGTTACATTGGATGCTCAGGGTTGCAAATACGCGTTTATCTCGGCTGATAAACACGTTTTGACAACTTCTGAACTGTTGGGCTAACAGCTGACTCAGTTTGTTCTTCTGAGCCCAGCAGTTAAATTGGGGTGCTCAATGTTTCAAAAACACGTTTATCTCGGCTGAAAAACATGTTTTGACAACTTCTGCACTGTGGGGCTAAGTGCTGACTCAGTGTGCTCTTCTTAACCAAGCAGTTACATTGGGATTTCAAAGTTTGCAAAAACGCGTTCCTTTCCGCTGAAAAATAAGTTTTGAAAAATGTGCTGTTCCTGCCCCAGCAGTTACATTTGAGTGCCCAAAGTTACAAAAACGTGTTTATTTCTTGTGAAAAACACGTTTTGACAACTTCTGCACAGTGGGACTAAGAGCAGACTCGGTGTGTTCTTTTGAGCACAGCATTTACATTGGGATTCCAAAGTTTGCAAAAACGTGTTTAACTCGGCTGAAAAACACGTTTTGAAAAATGTGCTGTTCCTGCCCCAGTAGTTACATCGGAGTGCCCAAAGTTGCAAAAACGTGTTTATCTCTTCTGAAAAACAGGTTTTGACAACTTCAGCACTGTGGGGCTAAGAGCTGACTCAGTGTGCTCCTCTGAGCCAAGCAGTAGCATTGGGGTGCTCAAGGTTGCAAAAACGCATTTATCTCGGCTGAAAAACACATTTTTACAACTTCTGCACAGTGGGGCTAAGAACTGACTCGGTGTAATCTTCTGGCCCCAGCAGTTACATTGGGATTCCAAAGATTGCAATATCGCATTTATCTCGAATGAAAAACACATTTTGACAACTTCATCACAGTGGGGCTTAGAGCTGACTCAGTGTGCTCTTGTAGCCCCAGCAGTTACATTGGGGTGCCAATGTTTGCAAAAACGCATTTATCTCGGCTGAAAAACATTTTGACAAGAGTGCTCTTCTGACCTCAGCAGTTACATATGGGTGCTCAAGGCTGAAAAAACGTGTTTATCTCGGCTGAAAACATTTTGACAACATCTGCACAGTGGGGCTAAGAGCTGACTCAGTGTGCTCTTCTGAGCCAAGCAGATACACTGGGATTTCAAAGTTTTTAAAAACACGTTTATTTCGGCCGAAAAACATGTTTTGAAAAATTTGCTGTTCCTGCCCCAGCAGTTACATTGGAGTGCCCAAAGTTGCAAAAACGTGTCAATCTCGGCTGAAAAAGACGTTTTGACAACTTCTACACTGTGGGGCTAAGAGTTGACTCAGTTTGCTCTTTTGAGCCCAGCAGATATATTGGTAGTCCAAAGTTTGCAAAAACGCGTTTATCTCGGCTGAAAAACACGTTTTGAAAAATGTGCTGTTCCTGCACCAGCAGTTACATTGGAGTATTTTTGAAATATAAAAAATGTCAATATACTGTAGTGTCCATAATATTTGCTATTTTAGTTTTTCAAAGAAGTGTTTTGGTTAAAAGAAAACTCACAGTGATTGCTGGATTTGCACTCCTGCCTTCACTTTTATATTGTAAATCAGTCACTTAAGCCATCTCGCCACCAAGGTAAGTCCTATGACATCTACTGAAACAGCAATACAGATATTACAGTAATATGGTCGGCAGGTCAACCACGTAAGACTTTGATGCTTAAAATGTTTAGGGAGAAATGGAATATTGGTGTGTATTTTTTCTTTAAAATACCAATACCAGCAACATGCAGTTTACGTAAGATATTTATGTTCCTAAATTAATATCGTTTATGCTCCTCTGCGTTTTATGCTTAGCTTCTAAAATTTCCCTTTAGTGGTAAAATTCCATATAAATAAAAATACTAAGCAGGTTAAAATGTGCACAGTAAAGAGATTAAATGATTAAATCTTTTCACTAACAACCAATACACCACAATATCTTCCGTGTCGCATTAACATTGGAATGTTTTTTTTACAAGTGTCAAAAGAAGCGATACACAACCTGTCTCCTCTATAACTCTTCAGTTTACAGAGAAATTCCTCCAGAGCCTCACAACATTGTCCAATAATTCTCTTCTTGTGTCTAATTTTTAGTTAAGCAGGATTTGAGCTTCAGACCATAACAGACCAAAAAACAGAATCCACCTGCGATTCGGGTGTTAACAAAACGTGTTTACAAAGAAAGTGAAATACAGTAATACTACCAGCTATATAGATACATAGATTGAGATATTTAGATCCTTAAATTAATATCATTATTAATTTCTTTAGATACGTGATTCCATATTATATTTTCGATTATAAAACAGATCATTCCTGTCCTGGAATCAGACTGGCTGACACCCTTCTGAAGCGGTGCCATAATCTCTGGTATACGCACTCCCCAGGAATTTGACTTTTTACTGTGTGATGAATTTTAAAGACTGCTTCTTAGCTTAGATAAGAACACGTAAATAAAAAAGCTTGGATTCTCATGTATCTGATACACGTATCTTTTAATGCAATCTTTGTTGTGCTCTTGAGGATCCTTGTGATCTTTTGAGCTCTGGTTGAATGGTAAGTGTCACAGTTTAAATTATTTTCGTTGTTAGATATTATGAAACGCTCTGTTAAAAGCAAGGGAGTTTTATGTCTGTTATAGTAAAAGAAAATGCCTGACGAACTAGGGATTGGACAGTTTCCAAGTGCTTGCACAAATGTGCTAAAGAAATGAACAAAAAAAGTAATTTATTCCTTTATCATATTGGCTAGCTAATGTTCTGTCCTTGTTAGTTAGATCAACGAAATGCTGTGGTGTTACTTTTTGTCAATGAAAAAATAAAGTATTTTTGTTTTCCTGGCAGTTTTACAAAGTGATTCCGGATACTATTAACATAATCTCATTTATATATGGTAATTTCCTGTATGATGTCAAATGCGTCATACCGCGTTTTGATGCGATACGCCCACCGCGTTGTACCGTGGCGTGCCCCACACATTTTGAATGGCTGCATCTGTACATTACGAACTTCAAGCATTTCATTTTGAGTTGAAGACCCTCACACCTGAAGAAGGATTCACAGCCAAAATGTTGCAAGCTGACGTGGCTACCCACCAAAGTAAATGCATTGCAGTAAATGTTTATACCATTATATCAATTTTTTTTATTTCTTTTTTAAAAATTAAAAAAAAATCGTTTACCCAGCCTAAGAGGGGGGTCTGCTCTCATTGACAGCTGACACTCCTCTATACACTCAAGTGAAAAAATTAATAACACCAATGTAAATGTCGTATTCACAATTTGTTGATAATAGAAATGTTAAGTTCTCTTAAGCTTTGTGATAGTTTACCCAGGCAGCAAAAGATCAGCTACATTGGGAAGATGCAACACCAAAGATATAATTAATAACCTTTTAAATCTGAAGGGAGATCTAAAGGGATCCCCCCCCACACACAATAGAAGCAGGAAGCAGAAGCAGGGACCGTTGTCAGAAGGAAAGAAGGTGACTATTCATTGTTATTAAAAATGATTTAAATTCGAACATGTTGCGATATTTGGAAATATAAAAAGTCAATTGATTGTCCATAATATTGCTATTTTATTTTTTTAAAGAAATGTTTGTTAAAAGAAAAGTTGTAGTGTCAACTAGATTTGAATACCCAACCTGTGGTTCAGAAGTGGAGAACATAGACCATAGAAACACCTGCAAGGTCACATGAGGAGTGGTGAAACAGCCCTACACATACAGTATCAACAGACATTGTACAGCGTGTACTATTGTGTTGCAGTATATGAATATAATGATATCGTTATTAATTTCTTTAGATACGCGATTCCATATTATATTTGCAGAAAAGTTTAAAACTACCACTTTTTATACACGTTAATTCACGTTAGTTAAAGACTTCGATGCTTAAAATGTTTAGGGAGAAATGGAATACTGGTGTGTATTTTTTCTTTAAAGTACCGAGACCAGCCATATACTGTAATACTGTATGTTTATGTTCCAAAATTAATATCGTTTTTGGCCTTCACACGCGTTATGCTCCTATTCTTTTTATGCTCAGCTACTAAGATTTCCCTTCAGTGGCAAAATTCCATATAAATATTCAATACTAAAACGGGCACAGTAAAGACATTTAAATCTTTCTACAACCGACCAACGCACCACGAGTGCCCCTGTCGGTCAACTAATCACGTACCGCGGTATGACGCACGATGATGTAGCCAATTACCCGCGGTATGTGTCTGTGCCACGCACTTTGAATGGCTGCATCTGTATTTTATGAAAGCAAGATTCCTCAGTTGGGCAAAAGTACACAATCTACCTTTATCATAAATACTTTAAGTATGCAGAAATATTTTAAGCATCAAGGTCTTTACCGAAGATATTACTAATAGTATTAATAATGAATGACCTTGGACAAGCTCTAAACTCAAAGTATTACCCTGGTCCACATTCTTTGTAACCGTCTTTGTAAACGAAAAGACTATTTTTTCATTGACAAAAAGTAACACCACAGCTTTTCGTTGATCCGATCACGTATTTGTTTCCAATCATACAAAGTAAGTTTTGAGAATCTCCGATTCACCATGCTTTTCACATGCTCATAAACGATATTAATTTAGGAACATAAACATATTATGTAAACTGTATATTGCTGGTATTGGTAGTTTAAAGAAAAAAATGCACACCAGTATGCCATTTCTCCCTAAACATTTTAAGCATCAAAGTCTTACATGTGGTTATTTCGGGAACGTTTTTACATGCTCCTTCTGACCATATTACTGTATGTTTATATACTTTGTGAAAAGTGATCGTTTTAACCTTTTCTGTGAATACGCTCATTATCGGAGTAAACAAAGCATACTTTTAGAATTTGATTAATAGGGAATATCATATGGAATTGCGTATCTAAAGAAAATAATAACAATATAATTATATCATGCACTGTAACACAAACAGTAGTATGTGTGTGGCTGTTCCAGGGGTTGTCATGTGAATGTATCAGTGGTGTGATGGTTTAAGTGACTGACTTATACGTGAGAGGTTGGGTGTTCAAGTCCAGCTTTTGCCATGAGTTGTCTTCTAACAAACATTTATTTGAAAAACTAAAATAGCAATAGCAAAATGATGGACACTCTACTGACTTTTTTATATTTCTAAATATCACAACATGTTCATACTGTATGTACACAGCAGTACCACAACGTGTAGGGCGCAAATCCACATGAACCCGAAAGCCCTACATCAATTTTGTGCATTCGCCAGGCGCTGCGCAGTTTTCACATGCATCTCTCTCTCTCTCTCTCCCCCCCGGGAGTGCTGCAAAAAACAGATTCACAATGCGAAGCTGTGTCAGTCTTCAGTGTAAAAAAAAATCCGTTTGAACACCATGGGTGCTGTTTTTAAGACGCTGCTGAGTAAAGTATAGGAATTTTCCTGCTGTCAGTAGTATGGTGTATATAGTTGACCCTTACCTGAATGAAAACAGAACATAAAGAGGGTTTCAGAAATCAAACAAAGCGTTATTCCTGTGCTTACAGTCTGGGTAATTGGAGGCTGCGTTGTTATGCTTCCTATGGTGATATATGGGTTTTTCGCACGAAGCCGTATTGAGCGGCATTTCTCGTGTTGTGAACGTGTGTACACAGTGATCCCTTCGGGTTTCATTTAGTGCATAATTACGCATTGATGAAAAACCAGAGGTTTAAAAAAAGAGAATTAGCTCACCGATAGTTTTATGTGCAAGCTGTGAAAATTTTCACAAGTTGTGGTCTTTAAAATGCATTTGGTTTGAAGGCATTCTGTGTTTCCCTTCAGAAGATATGAACAAAAGAATATTCGAGCGTGTTAAAAAAAATGGCTTACAAATGACATAGTGAAGGCTGTGAAAACAGTCACAATGTACTTTGTACACACAGCAAGTGTTTTCATAACTTCAGGAGGTTTCATGAAAAAGCTACAGGTGTGCCAAAATCATTTTCGAACTTCAAGCTAACTTTACCCCAGTGTGGGCACTGCATTGTTATCTCAATAACCTGCTAATTCATTTTACACCATGGGAAGACAGGAGAATGTGATTGTACTGTATCTGTATGGAATGTGTGTTGCGTTTTCAAAATTAAAGTGTTCAAAATGTATAATTAAAAAAGAAAAACTTGCAGCTTACTCAAAGATTCTAAGATGATCACGAGGAAGTGTACTGCATGTCTAATGGTCTAACAAAAACTACAGTATGCTTAAGAGTTGGTAAACCGGTTTTTATTTTTCAGCACAGCCAGCCAGCCAAACCACACAGACACCAGCAAGCCTGCTAGAGCGCCACAATTCACACTCAACCACGTATCACAGATCACAGATCAGTCCCAGTGTATGAGATATTGCTGTTTGATCTTTGATCTGAGCTTTAATAGAGAGCTTATCTCTATTAATATAACTATCGAGTGGTATTGAATGCAACTTTTTTGTATAAAAGAAACTTTTCTAAAATGTATTTAAAAAACAAAAACGATTACACTCTAATCTTTCCACATTTGATCCCATGAGGAAGTAGTATACACTTCTGCTTTGTTTAACGAAATAAATGGTATGACAAATAAATCTAGTGAGAAAGATATGCTTAAAGTGAATTAAGGGACTTAGAATGCAAAGATAACGGTTTACATTGCATTGTCAGATTGTGAATCAATAAAGGCATTTAATTAAAAACGCATTTGCGATTTTAATCAAAATGGGGAAAATGGGGTTAGACCATTAGACATGCAATACACTTCCTCGTGATCATCTTAGAATCATTAAGTAAGCTGCAAGTTTTTTTTATACATAGCATTCAGAAATACAATCGAAAATAGTTTTGTGGTGTATGCATATGCAAAATGTATAACAAAATTAAAGACAATTAAAATCTGTAATCTGTAATCTTTCCTCGTGTAATGTCATTAGAAAGTACAATAAATTCCTGCTTTGTCTAACGATGGTATCAAAAAAGAAACCTGTGCTTAATGATAATTAAGGGACTTAGAAGTCAAAGAAAATGATTTACGTTGTTTAATTTTAAACACTAAGTTATGAACGCAGACACAATTGGTGCTATACAGTCATTGTGCAATACTGAGCTCCGCGCTTCCTCCTTCCCGGTGCTACCTCCCCCTCTGACGCAGCGCAGTGGGCGGCACGCTGTTTTCAGAGCCTCTGATTGGGGAAAAAAGACCTGCTGATCTGTTCTACATCCTAGGAAGACAACAGAATATGATTTTTTCTATTCGAAACGTGTGTTGTTTTTATGAAATTCGTGTATTTTAAACATGTAATTAAGAAGTAAAAACCTAGACCTTAGAAATCCCTACATTACAAGCTCCAAGTGTTTCATTTATGAATGTACAAAAGCATTTTATTAAAAACGCGTTTGCGTTTGTTTGGGTGCTGTACCAGCTGTATAATAATGCCACAATATGTCTTTTATGTGTCACAAAAAACTGACTTGCTTTAACAAAATATATTTACTAATCCTTTCATCTGGCAATTTACCTGAATGCCCAACTATCTGAGAAGCCCTCCGTGAAACCAAAAGAACCACAATTGAACGAATTTTGACAATAAGAGAGAAGAGAGAAATAATACGTGAGTCCCCATTAGCCCCATTTTAAATTAAAACATAAACGCGTGTTTAATTAAATGCCTTTATTGATTCACAATCTGACAATGCAACGTAAATCATTATCTTTGTCTTCTAAGTATCTTAATCAACTTTCAGCATAGCTTTCTTTCCATTTAGATTTATTTTTCATACCTTTGCTAAACAAAGGGGCGTATTGTACTTCCTCTTGGGATCAGATTAGATTGTAATCGTTTTTATTTTTAAAATGCATTTTAGAAAAGTGCAATCTATAATAAAAAGCTGTATTTATGTAATACCACTTGATAGTTATATTAATAAATATAAGAATTCAAGTTGATACTGTTTAGACTTTTAATTATTTTAAACTGTATTACAGCATCGTACACATTAAATAAGTCGGTATATTTTATAAAAACAAGATTGCTCAGTTGGACAGTATAAAGCAAGTATGATTTTAATGTTTGTAATCGCTGTTCTTGCAAGTACAAACCCAACATAAACTGGAATGCTACAGAACCCTTAACAGATAATACACACTTTTAGTTTAGCAGGATTTGCGCGATAAGCACATTGTTTAATGGGGATGACATTACCAACGTCTGTTATCGCTGTACAACACTACTTCAGCCTGCGTAGTCTGTAAAGGAACAAGTAATAGGTTTATTCCATGTTGAAAAGAGAAGAGAGAACGCAATGTTTTGACTGTGAAGTCTTCTTCAGGTGTGAGGGTCTTCAGCTCAAAATGAAACCCTAAAATGTAATGTAGGCTCTGAACGGGTTAAACTTTGATTTGGACTTGCTTGACGTCACTGCCTTTCATCTGAAATCCTGCTTGAATCCTGCTAAACTAAAAATTAGACACAAGAAGAGTATTATTGGACAATGCTGTGAGGCTCTGGTGAAATTTCTCTGTGAACTGAAGAGTTAAAGTGTAAAATGTCTCCTCCTTTTAAACTTGTTAATGCAACACGGAAGATATTACTGTATTAATAATGTAGCGTTTTCGGCTCACGTGGATTTGCGCTCTACACCCTGCGGTATCGCTGTGAAAAGTAACATACAATACGAACATGTAGTATTATGTAGAAAAATAAAAAAAATGTCAATATAATGCCAATAATATTTGCTATTTTAGTTTTTCAAAGAAATGTTTATTTGTTAAAAGAAAGCTCATAGCAATTGCTAGATTTGAACACCCAACCTCACACTTATAAGTTGAGCACTTAAACTGTCACACCACTGACCCAGTCGTATAACATGCACTGAAACAGCCGTACACATACAATGGAAAGTTTTATACCACTGTTTGTGCTTCAGAACCTGAATATAATTATATCGTTATTAATTTCTTTAGATATGCGATTCCATATTATATTCCCTATTAATCAAATTCTGAAAGCTTTTTAAAATTAATCAAGCAAAATGAAGCATCTCTTTTTACTTTTAAGTCCCTTAATTATCATTAAGCACAGCTTTCTCACCACTTAGACTACTTTTTGATACCATCCTTAGACAAAGCAGAAACTTGTTGTACTTTCTAATGACATTACAAGTGGAAATATTACAGATTTTAATCGTCTTTAATTTTGTTACGTTATACATTTTAGAAACGTTTCATCTATACAAACACCACAAAACTATTCTCGATTGTATTTCTGAATGTTATGTCACACTTAGTTCACTGTTTTAAATACATCTAATTAAGAAAGTTAGGTGTTAGCATAAACTATTAGTAATCAATAATATTAAATTTAGCACTGTAATAAGTTGTTGCACTTTCCCCCGCATCTTGTAAAAATATATTTTTCATTGTTCAAATATACATTAAATCTGACTAAATGATTAAATTATATAATAAGTTAAATACAAAACTAAAGAAAAAATAGAGTAAAATATAATTCAAAATATTTTGCTAACAATGTTAACTGTTTATAAATAATAAAATATATTAACTAAGGAGTAGGATGGCACAGTTGTTAGTATGCTTTTTGTTTTGTTTCTTTTTCATAAATACAACAGTAGTACCTGATGTCTCAGTGGCTTTCAAAATTAAATTATGCATGCAAACCTGTGAACTAGAAAGATAACTAAAATATCCATAATTTCTAATGGTGGCGAAGTGGTTAGCATTGCTTACTTGCAGCAGTGGGGTCCTAGGTTCAATTCTTGCTGTCCTGTGTGTGTGGGGTTTGCATGTGCTCTCTGGGTTACATGGTTTTTCTCCATATGTGTGATATGACTCCCTCTCGCACTCCAAAACATACTGGTAAGTTAATTGGTTTATGGGAAAACTGGCCTGGTGTGTGTTTGTGTCTGTCTGTCCTGTGATGGACTGGCGCTATGTCCAGGGTGTATTCTGCCTTGTGTCCGTTGCTTACTGGGATAGGCTCCAAATCCTCTGTACTGGATAAAGAGATTAGAAAATGGATGGAAGTAAAGGCACTGTGTGGATGGAACTATACACAGTGTTAGAAACCCACTATGAAATGGCAGCATCTCACTGAGAATAAAATATTTTATATTGCTGGCTTAAGAAAACAGCCTTTCCACCTCTCTTGCACATCAGTATCCATACCTAGTTATTTAAACAAATTGCCTCTAATTATAAACATCTTAATATGCTGGGTCTGTGGATCAGCATCAGCTGTTTGCCCATTCCTTCAATTCATGTGCATCCAACACACAGTTCAATGCTAGCAACTACACAAAATCTAAAATGCAATCCTCATTTCAGTATCTATGTAAACGTACTGTCTGTTAACTTCATCATCTTCATCAAAAGTATGCCTAACCCCATTAGGAAGTGTTCTTGTTATCAGTGTATTCCTCAACTTTCCCAAAATTCTTTTTCTTACCAACATCTCTAGTCTTTTATCCTGCAATAACTCAGCCAACACTTAAATCCCCAAAAGCTGCTTGTGTTAATTTCTTTAAATCACAAATATCATATGTAAATACTGACCATGTAATACTCTGCATTGTGGAATAATAGTTTATTTTAAAGGGAACTAGAGAAACTAGGAACTAGAGAAATCAAGAAAGGCTTTTTTTTCTAGAATTAATAAATGCACATCCTGTTCACTGGGGAAATTAAATCCACACTGAGCAATCTTCAATATGTTCAGAATATGACAGCGAGAATCCTAACAGGGATGCATTACACATGTCTTCAAGTCCTTGCACTGGCTTTCTATCAGGTTTCGAGTCAACTTCAAAATCCTCATCCTCATTCGGTACCTACTGTAGATCACTGGCTTCACACAGGCTGGGGGTGCAATGGAGGGGAGCCTGGAGATGGCCAACGAGTTGAACCAGTTTTTTAACAGGTTTGATTCAGGGTCATCTGTGGCTCGACACCCATCCCCCCACAGCTACATGCTCCCTAAACCTTCACAGCTGCAACTGCCCAACACCTCCTCCATCCCCCCACAATCATGGCCGCCTACAGCTACAACCCCCGACAGCTACTCACCCCCCCATCCCCCACAGCTGCCACTCTCCAACACCTCCGCCATTAACACCTGCAGCACTGACAGCGCTATGAGCACCATCCCCCAGGCCAGGCTGACCATCACGGCTGACCAGGTGAAGAGGGAGCTGAAGAGGCTCCACCAGGGTAAGGCTACAGGACCAGACGACATCTGTCCCAGAGTTCTGAGGGCTTGTGCTGATCAGCTGAGTGGAGTGCTCCAGAGACTGTTCAACCTGAGCCTGCACTTGGAGAAAGTCCCTGTGCTCTGGAAGACATCATGCCTGGTCCCGGTACCAAAGAAAGGGCGCCCCTCTGTCCTCAATGACTACAGACCAGTTGCACTGACTTCTCACGTCATGAAGACACTGGAGAGGCTGGTCTTATCCCACCTGAGACCCCTGGTTAGCTCATCACTGGACACCCTACAGTTCGCCTACCAGCCCAGTGTTGGTGTGGAGGATGCAATCATCTACATGCTACAAAGGGCCTACTCACACCTGGACAAGGCTGGCAACACCATAAGGATTATGTTTTTTGACTTCTCCAGTGCCTTCAATACCATCCAGCCCTTACTTCTAAGAAGGAAGCTGGAGGAGATGCAAGTCGATGCCTCCATGATCTCGTGGATCACTGACTACCTGACAGGCAGACCACAGTGTCTGTGAGACTTCAAAACTGTGTGTCTGAACAGGTAGTAAGTAACACAGGGGCTCCTCAGGGGACGGTTCTTTCTCCATTCCTCTTCACCCTCTATAGCTCAGACTTTAAATACAACTCAAAGTCATGCCACCTGCAGAAGTTCTCAGATGACTCTGCAATTGTGGGATGTATCAAGGGTGGGCAGGAGGAAGAGTACAGAGGACCGGTCAGCAGCTTTGTGGAGTGGTGTGGGGAGAACCACCTGCAATTGAATGTAGCAAAGACTAAGGAGTTGGTGAAAGACTTCAGGAGGAAGAGGGTCCAACCTACTCCTGTCTACATCCATGGGAGTGGCGTGGAGATGGTGGACTCGTACAAGTACCTGGGAGTGCACATCGACGATAGACTGGAATGGTCTAAGAACATCGAGGCCATTTTCAAGAAGGGTCAGAGCCGACTTTACTTCTTGAGGAGGCTCAGGTCCTTCAATGTGTGTAGTAAAATGCTACATATGTTCTATCAGTCGGTGGTGGCGAGCGCCATTTTCTACGCGGTGATATGCTGGGGCTCTGGGATTAGAGCAGTGGATTCCAACAGGCTGAACAAGCTCATCAGGAGAGCAAGCTCTGTCATTGGGTCTGGCCTGGACCCCCTGGAGGTAGTGGGTGAGAGGAGAATGGTGTCCAAACTAGAGGCCATCATGGACATCGTCTCCCATCCCCTCTATGACGTGCTTGTAGAAATGAAGAGCACTTTCAGCAATAGACTGATTCATCCATGGTGCGACAGGGAGCGCTACAGGAGGTCATTCTTGCCTTTTGCCATAAGACTGTACAACGCATCCACCTTGTGTCTGGGCAGAGGCAACATTGACAGTGACCTGTATCTGGACTGAACAGTAAACTGCATCTGTTCTTTTTCTTTTCCCGTTTTAAACTGTTTTTGTGCAATATATGCCAGGGATCTGTGCAATACATTTATATATATTTATAGTCATATTGTGCAATACGACTTTTTTGTGTACTGTTCTGTTCTGGTTTTGTTCTGTTCTTTGTGTGTTCTGGACTGCAAGGAACTCTTCTACTGATTGTATTGTATGTATTGTATTATGATTATTGTATCATTCGTTACACTGTGTCTGTGTTGTCTGTGTTAAGCTGCTGTTGCACTGCAATTTCCCTCACGGGATCAATAAAGTATCTATCTATCTATGGCTTATTATCTGTCTACTCCCCACCTTTGTCCGTCTGACTCTGGTGTTCTAGCTGTCCTCAAGAACATCTACATTTTGTGGGTGACAGGACCTTCTCTAGCTGCACCCCAGAGCTCTCGATTTGTATCCCCAGTGATATCAGTCACATACCCTGAGTGCATTTAAATCTAATCTCAAAACCTTTCTTTTCAGAAGACTTAGTCTCTGTATCTGCTTCATTTTCTAATTTTGGTAGCACCTCTAACTGCTTGTCTTTCTTATATGTATTTACTTTGTAATCTGTGGTCCTTTTAACTGTTTTTACATCTACTGTATTGCTTTGAGATGCCACTTTTAAAAGTGATATATAAAATAAAGTTTTTTATTATTGTTATAGAGAAACATGATGAGATTTTACCTGGTTCAGAAAAAAAGATCAAAAGTATACTAGTTTGTCACTCTTCTCATTCCCTCTTTGCTAAATGGCTTTTTATTCTAATCTGATCGATCTAACTTCCTATTTTCTGTGCTTTCTCTATCCTGCTAGATTTGCAATTATTCTGAAATTTTTCTTCTTGAAATAACTGATTTCTAAATACCTTTTTTCACTGTTAACATCTTGCAGCAACTCTGCGACAAAATATACACTTAGCTCAACCTGACAGTTCATCCTGCTACCAACATTGAATAAAAAAAAATCTTAAGATTTCTATATTTATGTCTTTATTTAGTGGTTTCATTAGTGACAAAGGCTAAACTTTCTTGGAAAAATGTCTTTTATGTGTTGCGGAAAAACTGACTTGCTTTAACAAAATATATTTACAAATCCTTTCACCTGGCAATCTACCTGAATGCCCAACTATCTGAGAAGCCCTCCATGAAACCATGTTTGCTATTAATTCATTTAGGGCTCACAGACAGAATTGCTGTTTTTTATGCATGCCAAAAAATTTCGGTGCCGTCATCTCCACTTTAAAGGTACCCTCGTGCTGGAAGAATTTGACCTCGGAACGTTTGGCCAGTGTACTAATATAGGCACATCCCGGAAGTTTGACTTCACTGTGTAATGAAGAAATTTTAAAGACTACTTCTTAGCGTAGATAAAAAAGCTTGGATTCCCATGGACAGTATCTTATACACATATCTTTTTCTGTTGTCTTTGTTGATCTCTTGAGGATCCTTGTGATATTTTGAGCTCTCATTTTCATTGTTAGAAATTATGAAACGCTCTGTTAAAAGGAAGGGAGTTTTTATATCTGTTATAGTAAAAGAAAATGCCCGATGAACTAGGGATTGAACAGTTTTTCAGTGCTTGTACAATCGATGGAAATGTTCAAATAAATGTGCTAAAGAAATAAACAAAAAAGTAAGTTATTCCTTTATCATATTGGCTAGCTAATGTCCCATCCTTGTTAGTTATATCAACGAAATGCTGTGGTGGGTGTTACTTTTTGTTGATGAAAAAATAAAATCTTTTCATTTAAAATGACGGTTTTAAATAGTGTGGACCAGCGTAATACTTTGAGTTTTACTGGTGGAGCTCATATAGCTGTGTCTTGATATCTTGGTCAAAGATTCGGCTAGTGTGTATTGTCTGTTTAGGATTCTGTAGCATTCCACACAGCTGGGCAGCTTGTTCCCCCCTCCCGCTGAAGACTCAACCCCTTCTACTTTGAAAATACCTGTGAAACCGGTTTAATTAGTCACAGCCAGCACTCCCGCAGAGAGTGATGAAAACCACATGTAAGACTTTGGTGCTTAAAATGTTTAGGGAGAAATGGAGTATTGGTGTGTATTGGTGTGTGACTTGCGGAGTTAAAAGCTGCCTTTATTTTCTTCTCCATCACCACCTGCCAGCAAGGTGCCTCTGCCTCTGGTTTACAAGTCGGGAACATAGACCACAGTACCACCCGCAAGGCAACATGAGGAGAGGTGAAACAGCCCTACACATACAGAATCAACAGACATTGTACAGCGTGTACTACTGTGTTGCAGTACATGAATATAATTATATCGTTATTAATTTCTTTAGATAAGCGATTCCATATTATATTCCCTATTAATCAAATTCTAAAAGTATGCTTGTTGACTCCGGTATCGAGCGTATTCGCAGAAAAGCTTAAAACTACCACTTTTTATACACATTATTTCACATGTTAGTTAAAGACTTCGATGCTTAAAATGTTTAGGGAGAAATGGAATACTGGTGTGTATTTTTTCTTTAAAGTACCGAGACCAGCCATATACAGTTTACATGCTGGAATACTGTATGTTTATGTTCCAAAATTAATATCGTTTATGGCCTTCACAAGCATTACAGTATGCTCCTATTCTTTTTATGCACAGCTACTAAGATTTCCCTTCAGTGGTAAAATTCCATATAAATATTCAATACTAAAACGGGCATAGTAAAGACATTAAATATACATACACTGTACATACTACAGTACAGTTTGCATAAAGTAATATGTTTATGTTCCTATATTAATATCGTTTATGACCTTTATGACCTTAGTTATGCTCCTCTTCTTTTTATGCTCAGCTACTAAAATTTCCCTTTAGTGGTAAAATTCCATATAAATATTCAATAGTAAGCGGATTAAAATGTGCACAGTAAAGAGATTAAATGATTAAATATTTTCACTACCGACCAATGCACCACGAGTGCCCCTGTTGGTCATTTTGGCCAGCCAATTACGTATCACAGTACGGCGCGGTGGCGCACGCTTAGTTGCCAGCGGTACGGGTTTGTACTGTGCATTTTGAATGGCTGCTTCTGTATGTGTGACAACAACTATGCAAACCCGTCCCTTTGGTAGCTCTATTGGTAGAACGGAGGACTGTAGTAGAAACAGCTAGGAGTGTTTAGGTTGCTGGTTTGATTCCAGCTTGAAGGAAGGCCTTTTTTGTGTCCTTTAATCAAAACGTACAAATAGGGAATTGCTTTCACTTAGACGTTGATCGAAAGCTCAATGAACAATGAAGCAGAGACTCCTGTTCCGAATTCTCCACTCCTCTGAGTGTCCTATTTTCACCAAGATCAATCTAAATCAGTACGAGGGATTCTAACATACTTTAATGATTCAAAGACTCTGTAACTGCGTATTTATATCATACATTCAAGCCTGTGATCTAAAAGAAGAAATATAACAAATATAAGAAATATAACCTCTGTGATGTCACTGGTAAACACATCAACACTTTGGGTTGAAGATCCAGGTTTGCTTCTGTTTTTTCATGGCATCATCGTTTCAGCATCTCCAGTGTGTTACTCGGACAGAAATTGCGTTCATATGGTTTTTTCCAAATTCATTACCTACAGCTTTCTTCGAACAAAAGTAGGAAGTTGAAATAGAAAACTAAAGAAAGTGCTATTTTAAGGACTTTCTGAATTGAATGGAATAAGTGACAGAACGTTTTGTTTTACTGTTATTTAGTAGCAGGTGGTTTTTTTGTATTTGGATTTCTCTACAGAAGAACGCAACGTAAAGAATGACGTTCAGTTCCATACTGTTGGGTGTAATACTCTTCCGTATCAGAACACTATCGAAGTGTCCCACCCATTTACACTGAACTGATCCCTGATACCTCACCCTATCACCTTTTGCCTTTCTTTTCCTTTTCACATCCCATGTGAAGAAAGATATTAGATGTGAAGAAGGGGTTAACTGATTCCTTTCTGCACAAGGATTGGACTTCTTGTGACACCAGACATTCCAGGCTTAGAGTTATGGCAGGAAAGGGGGATAACTGATAAGGGTTCCAGATGCCCACCTTCTCAAGGAAGGAAACCTAACCCTGACCATTTGGCCAAAGTCTGTGAACTGTCCGAACACCGTGACCTCCCTCCATTACCATAATAATGAGCTACATCAGAAGCGGCAGAAAAGGGCTATATAAACTGAAAGTTTTGTACCGGCACTTTGAACAATACTTCGGTTTTATTGTTCCTTGCATGAACAATACTTTGGTTTTATTGTTCCTTGCATGCAATAAAACTCATCTGTTTAACTTCATCTTGGGATCCATAACTTATTTTTCTGTTACAACAATTTTTGGCGTAGTTGGCAGGAGTCTCCAGAAGGCGCAGAGCTTCCCATCGGCAGGAGAGATGGTCAGCGCGCATAATACAAAGAGGTAAGGACTCCTCTTTTATTAAAAGTCCCACCTCTCTTGTCTGACCGATTGGGAAGTCTCTGTTTCCTGCGAGGATCGTCCAAGATGATGGAGTAAACGTGAGTTTCGGGATACCTCTGGCCCGGGAAAGACACCGGTGTATGTAATGGGTGGTTGGCTGTAAGCCCAGAATTTGGTCTGGCAGGCGGTGATCCACGGTATTGTGTGCAGGCATTCGAAACTGGTGTATGCCTTAATTCCGCTCGGAGTTCTGTGGTCAGAACCGGTGTGGGCCTTAATTGCGCCCAGGGTTCTGAAGCTTGAGTGGTGCTTTAATTGCACCTATAATCTAGGACTGGTGTGGGCCTTAATTGTGCCCGGGGTCCTGAGATTAGCTATGCCTTGATCGTGCACGGATTGGTGTGGCGTGTTTTTTTTTGTTTTAAAGGGAACAGGAGAGACGTAGATGAAATATGTATGTTTTTATGTGTTTTCCTTGTTTGTGTACATGCACACACGCACAACACTAACATAAACACACCTCATAATAAAAGAGCAAAGCACTAAGTAGCAGGATTTAAAAGACGTTGAGATCCGAGAATAGCTCTGACTGAAGCCCAGTGCGTAAGTCCACCCCGGGGCAAAAGCAGCAATGCTGGCGTTCTGGGGATGGTGAATTACTGATCCAGGAAGGGAGTCCTCGAGGTCTTGTTTCTTACGTGTGAACAGTGCGGTGTAAGTCCTCTCTAAAGACTCTGAGAGGTATTTAGATGATGCCGGTAAGAAAGCGTATGAGTATTGGTATAAGCACAAGGATGTAGCTGCAGCCCTGGTGTGTGGCCGACACCAGTGGTGGCAGATAAACGCGAAAGAGAAATCGGAATGTGATAAAAAAGAAAGTTTGAACAAACGCGAAAAGAAGCTGTGCAGGAGGATCAAAAGCTGAAAAAGGGGTACAGACTGTCAGACGGTGTTTGGTCGGAGCAGTGGTGAAAAAATAAACAGACGGATAGTGGAATAAGTGATGTCGTGTTTATGAGAAGTTACGCTGTTAAAAAAAAAAGATACATGTAGAAGTGAAACCAAATACAGCACATTGTAGTACGAAGAGAAAAAATATATTCTTGATGTGTATGTGTGTTTTATGAATTTGTGTGCCGGAATGTACGTGCGTGTGTGTGTGTAAAAGAGGGCAGTGCGTAACTGTGAGTTTTGGTATAGTAAATGACGGTGCGAGTGTTTAGCCAGCCGGACTGGCTAGACTTAACTAAAGAGACCTGACGAAAGCAAATGATGAAAAGCAACTTAAAGAGACTGGAAAATATAAGAGCGTCTGAAATGTATAAGTACAGTACAGGTGGACCTAAATGAGTAAGATAAACAGTTTTTGTAGTTATATACAATTTGTTGAAACAAAAGTTTGATTTATTTGAATGGCTTGAAACCAGGTATCGCTGAAACGCTGTAGGTTTAGAATCATGGCTGGTGGATAACACCACTGTGAAATTTGCAGAACTGAATAATCTCCGCTGACAGATAGGGAGAAATATGAACAGAAAGGCGCATGCAGTTTACATGGGTTGTATTCCACAGAAATTGGATAAATCCTAGAAACAAAATAGACAGACTGACCGGGGGAAATCTCGGGTTTACAATTAGTGTAAACAAGAATATACACATCATTTTAAGAGAAACTGCAGAAAGCGCATGCAGGATCAAATAAGCAGGGACCTGCCCTGTGGTTCAACTGACAGGGAAGAACAGTGAAAAATTGATCACCCAGCTAAGAACTTTGTCTTAGGAGGCCACAAGAGTACTGGGGCAGTGAGTTTTACTTGTTGAGTACCAGATTTTAACATTGGTTTTAACATTTACATGCACTTATCACCTGAATGTGGGTGGTTCTATCCCAGATCTATTGGGCTGGGATGTTATTCAGCATTTACAAGGAATGACTATACAGAACAGGGTATCACGTGGCTTCAACTGACCTCTGTGATCATTCAGTATGTTGTTGATATTCTGAGTGCTTCCCCTGATGAAGAAACCCACAAGTCTGAGCTGCTTCAGGTTTTAGAGTTTCTAATACTAAGCAGTTACGATAAAGCCCTTGTGTTTCTAGGATTGTGTAATTTTAACAGGGTCCGGGTGGAATGTTTTTACGGGATGAGCACAACTTTTAAGAGATCTGCTTAAGGGGGGAGTGCAGTCCAAGGACAAGATTGCCTTGGTTCCAGAAGCAAAAACCATCTGTAATAATTTGAAACAAGCTCTCTTACAGGTGCTGAGGCTGGGGTTTCCTCAGATGAATCAACTATTCCTTTGTATGTAAGTGTGGAAAATGGGTTCTGGGCAGATGTGCTGACAGAGGAGCATGGAGGAAGGCACCGTCCGGTGGGATACTATTCAGGACCATTAGATGCTGTAGCCAACGGGTGGGGGACCGTGAAAATTTAAGAAGCTGTAATACTGTTTACTGATGGGTCCTCTCTGGTGCATGAGGAAGAACAGAGAACAGGCTGAGCTGTTATGACAGAATGTGACATGCTCATGACCGGAAAAATGCCCCTCCACTGCCTCAGCGCAGCAAGCCAGTTTAGAGCACTGACTGAAGATTGTAAAAGGAAAGATGTTAAAAGGTTATATATATATACTGTATGTATTTGGTGTATGTATGCCACAATTCTGGATGGCTGTGGAGGAGAAATAGGATTCCCTCACCACGGCAGGGACTCCAGTAAAGAATATTGTGTTTGTCTCTGAACTGATTAGAAGCTTTGCAGCTGCCACCTGAAGTAGCTGTCATAAAGTGTAAATAACACAATAAAGAAATAATTCCAGTAACTCAAGGGAACAACCGTGCAGATGCAGATGCCAGACGAGCGGCCCTGGGAGACAATGAGTCTGAGACCCCTGTGAAACCTCTGTTGGTGAAAAAGGGTCAGCTACAGGACATTCAGGCTGAGGCCTCTAAAGCAGAGAAATAGACATAGTTAGAAAAGAATGTGGGGCTGCATGATGATGGGGTGTGGTGCTGCCAGCACACCAGATGCCCTGCAGGCAATCACAGCCTAATGCCCTTTGTAGCCCGACAAATTCATGCCGTCAGACACCCAGGTGAGAGTCAAATGGTGTGCCAGTTATCCAGAAACTGGGTAGGGACTGGGTTTAAAGCAGCAGCCACAGATGTTGTATTTCGATGTGATGCTTGGCAAAGGAACTCAACTACAGCTCAGGTGCGGGTGCGATGCCTCAGAAGCCCAGCCCCAAAGGGACCTCTCATGCACTGGCGAATTAACTATTGTAGCTTGCCGAGATGTAAAGGAAACACTGGACTCTTAATGATGGTGAATCTGTTCTCCTGGTGGGCTGAGGCCACTACCTCTGTAACTCACAAACATTTGATGACGAAGATAATCCCGTGGTGCGGACTGCCCTGCCACTTGGATACTGATCTAGGGGCATACTACACTGGGAAGGTGTGTCAGGCTGTAATCACCTCACTGGGGGTTTGCATTGTTACATTGCCCCCATCACCCACAGTCTGTGGGGATGGTGGAATGAATGGAGCTCTGAAAGACCGACTGATGAATTATCTACTGCAGGAACACCATGGGTAGATGCTCTACCTGCGGTCCTGTGCAGTCTGTGGGCTGGAGCAAACGTAACTGTGAGACTGAGCCCATTTGAGATCATCACGGACAACCAATGAAACTCCCTGGAGGGACAAGTTTGGCTAACAGACTGTTGAATTTGCTAACTAATTCTCTGTTACAGTATTATACAGATGAAGCCATTCAAAGTGCGCGGCACAGACACATACCGTGGGTAATTGGCTACGTCATCGTCCGTCATACCGCGGTACGTAATTGGTTGACCGACAGGGGCACTCGTGGTGCGTTGGTCAGTCGTAGAAAGTTTTAAATGTCTTTACTGTGCCCGTTTTAGTATTGAATATTTATATGGAATTTTACCACTGAAGGGAAATCGTAGTAGCTGAACATAAAAAGAATAGGAGCATAATGCGTGTGAAGGCCATAAACGATATTAATTTTGGAACATAAACATACAGTATTACAGTATATGGCTGGTCTTGGTACTTTAAAGAAAAAATACACACCAGTATTCCATTTCTCCCTAAACATTTTAAGCATCGAAGTCTTTAACTAACATGTGAAATAACGTGTGTATAAAAAGTGGTAGTTTTAAGCTTTTCTGCAAATACACTCGATACTGGACAAACAAGCATACTTTTAGAATTTGATTAATAGGGAATATAATATGGAATCGCGTATCTAAAGAAATGAATAATGATATAATTATATTCATGTACTGCAACACAAGAATAGTATATGCTGTACAATGTCTGTTGATACTGTTTGTGTAGGGCTGTTTCACTACTCCTTGTGTTACCTTGTGGGTGGTCCTGTGGTCTAGGTGCTTGACTTGTAAACCACAGGTTGGGTGTTCAAAGCCAGCAGGTGCTGTGACTTTTATTTTAACAAACATTTCTTTGAAAAATAGAATAGCAATATTATGGACAATTAATTGACAATAAATATAGAAAAGCACATTTGGGAAATTTGGTTTCTGTCAAAGCGATCTGTCAAAGCGCAATGAAACCTATTACTTGATTCTTATGGACGCCTGGTCCCGCCAGGGATTAAAAAAAACATAACATATCGAGTATCTAAAGAAATAACAGTTTAACTATGTTCATGCACAAACAGTAACATGTTACATTATTAGTTTGGGTGTCTTCTCTTGCCAGAAAGCTTTAAATTGCATTTTGAGTGCGTTTTTTTACTTTTTTTAAATTACAACCCATAAATAAAGCTGATACTGTTTAGACTTTTAATTATTTTAAACTGTATTACAGCAGCACAATGCACAATGCAACGTAAATCTCTACCTTTGTCTTCTGCACAATAATGTTCACCGCTCTGTCCAGCAAATTAACAATAGTAATAATAATGAACTTTATTGTATATAGCGCCTTTAAAGGTAGCTCCTCAAAGCGCTTTACAGAATAAAACAATAACAACAATACAAGGCTGGGAAAACGATTTTTAATTTTTTTTAAAAAAGAAATAAAAAATGAGATATAATGATGTGTTCCAGCTTAGATATTGCATGACTTTAAAATCTAAATAACCACTTTTTATGCGCAAAAAACGGTTGATCTTTTGCAGCTGTTTCACTGTTTTAAACGAATAAGAAATTAGATTGCTCATAAATCTAATCACTTATTCTACATAAACACAGCGTAATTCCTCTCTGAAAATGCTCTTTTTCTTGTACGTTTTGGAGCTACAGGCGTGCCAATTGCAATAGTTTTTATTTTTAAATACATTTTAGGGAAGTCATGTACCATAAAAGTATGGTAATTAAAAACCATTAATACTTTCGCTTGGGTTTAAATAAAGTCGATGTTTTCTCTTTTGGCTAGACTTGACTATTTAGCTATGAGATATACAATAGATTGTCATTAAACAACCTTATGTTTATTAATCTTCCTTGTTATGCACAGTGGGAATGATAATGTAATGAGAATTAATTTAATCACAGAGTGCTCATAAGCTGATACTCTGGATTCTCTCCAGACACAGCTGTATGAGCTCCACCAGCCAGGACAGGAGGCTCTACTGTACACAGAGAGGGGCGGGAGGGGGGAACAAGCTTGCCCAGCCATGTGGTTGAAGCTGATACCCTGGATTCTCTCCAGACACAGCTGTATGAGCTCCACCAGCCAGGACAGGAGGCTCTACTGTACACAGAGAGGGGCGGGAGGGGGGAACAAGCTGCCCAGCCATGTGGTTGAAGCTGATACCCTGGATTCTCTCCAGACACAGCTGTATGAGCTCCACCAGCCAGGACAGGAGGCTCTACTGTACACAGAGAAGGGCGGGAGGGGAACACCCAGCCGTGTGGAATTCTACAGAACCCTAAACAGACAATACACACTAGCCGAATATTTGACCAAGATAAGAAACAACAAAAAGAAACAGACCCTGACAAAATACAGGCTCAGTGAACACAGCCTGGCCATAGAAACTGGATGACACAGGCAGACCTGGCTGCCCAGAGAGGACAGGCTGTGCTCCCACTGCGAGCAGGGAGAAATAGAGACAGAGGTGCACTTCCTACTGCACTGTGACAGATACTTTGGGATTAGAGAAACATTCTTCCCTAAATTCAGAAATCTAATCCCAGAGTTCCCATTGTTTGTGCATGAACATAGTTATACTGTAATTTCTTTAGATACGCAATTGCATGTTTTTTTAATCCCTTGCGGGACCGGGCTTCCATAAGAATCAAGTAATAGGTTTCATTGCTCTTTGACAGATTGTCTTTAAACCAATTGTTGATTTAAAGTTTGACAGTAAATGTTTATATTGTAACACATACTGTACAGCCTCCATTTCTCTATAAAAATCTAAAAGATCGTTTGCGCAGCCTAAGAGGGGGGGTCTGCTCTCAGTGACAGTTGACAATCCTCCATACACTCAAGTGAAAAATTAATAACGCCAATGTAAACGTCGTATTTACAATTTGTTGTAATAGAAATGATAAGTTCTCTAAAGCTTTGTGATAGTTTACCCAGGCAGCAAAAGATCAGCTACACTGGGAAGATGCGACACCGAAGATATATTATTAATAACCTTTTAAATCTGAAGGGAGATCTAAAGGAGCAGGTAGCAGAAGCAGGGACCGTTGTCAGAAGGAAAGAAGGTGACTATTCATTGTTATTAAAAAATGACTTAGATTCGAACATGTTGTGATATTTAGAAATATAAAAAGTCAATTAATTATTCAAAATATTGCTATTTTATTTTTTCAAAGGTATGTTTGTTAAAAGAAAAGTCATGGCATTGGCTAGATTTGAACAACCTGTCTGTCATTTACAAGTGCAGCACCTCGACCACCAGACTACCCACACAATTGTATGAAGAGTGGTGAAACAGCCCTACACATACAGTATCAAAAGACATTGTACAGCGTGTACTATTGTGTTGTAGTACATGGATATAATTATATCATTATTAATTTCTTTAGATACGCGATTCCATATTATATTCCCTATTAATCAAATTCTAAAAGTATGCATGTTTGCTCCAGTATCGAGCGTATTCGCAGAAAAGCTTAAAACTACCACTTTTTATATACACGTTATTTCACATGTTAGTTAAAGACTTTGATGCTTAAAATGTTTAGGGAGAAATGGAATACTGGTGTGTATTTTTTCTTTAAAGTACCGAGACCAGCCATATACAGTTTACATGCTGTAATACTGTATGTTTATGTTCCAAAATTAATATCGTTTATGGTCTTCACATGCATTATGCTCCTATTGTTTTTATGCTCAGCTACTAAGATTTCCCTTCAGTGGTAAAATTCCATATAAATATTCAATACTTAAACGGGCACAGTAAAGACATGTGGACATGTGGACCAGGGCAATACTTTGAGTTTACAGCTTGTCCAAGGTCATTCATTATAAATACTATTAGTAATATCTTCGGTAAAGACTTTGATGGCGACAGCTCAAACATGAGAGGTTGAGCTTTATTAGCTCCACCTTGCGGAAATTCCGAAAACTATTATTTTATTTGCAGTACCACGTGGTATCATGCGAGAATTTACGGTATTAATACGGTAACTTGCGGTACACCGCGTCAAGTGCACTGCAAAATAATGCAGTATCACCTGCTTGTTTTGAATGGCTGCATCTGTAGGTTGTTAGCTGAAATGGTGCACAGGGCTTGTGAACAGGTGCTGGATGCTTTGGGACCTCCAGTAGAGGGAAGACATGACCTGATACCTGGAGAGTAGGTGTGGGTGAAGAAGAGATACCCTGCCAGACGTTGCAACCCTGCTGGGGAGGGACCATATCAAGTGCTACTTATTACCAACTCTGCCATCTGAGTGAGAGGATGAGATCGCTGGATCCACGCATCGCACTGTCACCGAGCCACCACACCGGAGACTGAGTAAACAGAAAGAAAGATGTTGTTACTGTTTCTGTGTCTGATGCTTCCTAAGGTGGGCCAACAGTGTGCTTGTTAGGCCTGAGGAGCATTACTGGGGAATATGGTATCAATACATTCCTGGTGTTGTCATGTCTATCAGCAAAAAATGATAATCAGAGTTGGGTCTATATTGCATTTCCAAGATCCTGATGATAGATCTCCACGTGGCTGAGGTCTGCGTTTGGGTCCTGGGGTGGAACTTTATTACAATATTTATTTGAAGGGTTAGTATTGCTTATATGTATACAGTAATTGTAATCACTTGTACAAAGACATTAATCACATCTTGCTGTAACTGTGGAACTCACAATGTCATGGTAATGCATGCCTGTACACCTAGAAAGGAAAGATCTGCCTTGCCATTGTTTGTGTATAAAAATAGGCAGCACTGACGTATGCCGTATTTTATAAGGGGGGTATGAAGAAAGATATAAGATGTGAAGAAAGGGTTAACTGATTCCTTTCTGCACAAGGACTGGACTTCTTGTGACACCAGACATTCCAGGCTTAGAGTTATGGCAGGAAAGAGGGATAACTAAAAAGGATTCCAGATGCCCTCCTTCTCAAGGAAGGAAACCTAACACTGACCATTTGGCCAAAGTCTGTGAACTGTCCGAACACCGTGACCTCCCCCCATTACCATAATAATGAGCTACGTCAGAACAGGCAGAAAAGGGCAATTACCATAATAATGAGTTACGTCAGAAGCAGCAGAAGAGGGCTATATAAACTGGAAGTTTTGTATCGGCACTTTGAACAATACTTCGGTTATATTGTTCCTTGCATGCAATAAAACTCATTTGTTTAACTTCATCTCGGGATCCAGAAGTTCTTTGTCTGTTACTACATTTCCTACAGCTTTCTTTGAACAAATGAAGGAAGTTGTAAAAGAAAACTAAAGAAAGTGCTATTTTAAGGACTTTCTGAATTTAGTGGAATAAGTGACAGAACGTTTTGTTTCACTGTTATTTAGTAGCAGGTGTTTTTTTTTTGTATTTTGATGTCTCTACAGAAGAACGCAACGTAAATAATTGCATTCAGTTCCATACTGTTGGGTGTAACACTGTTTGTATTCAGAACACTACCGAAGTGTCCCACCCATTTCCGCTGAACTGATCCCTGCTACCTCACCCTATCACCTTTTGCCTTTCTTTGCCTTTTCACATCCTGTGTAAAAACAATTCTTGTAGTTGGACACATGGCGGTATTGGAATTAACACACAGAGTATGTTTTCAGTAGAAATGTAGAAATTTGATGTTGAACTACACTACATCGGGCTTTACAGACGCAGCCATTCAAAACAAGCGGGGTATGCTGCGGTACAATGCTGTGGGCATGTCGCATCATAACGCATCATTTTGCGTCATACCGAGCTGTACCGTATGCAAATGAGATTATGTTAATAGTATCCAGAAACACCTTGCAAAACTGCCAGGTGGAGCTAATAAAGTTTAACCTCTTATATACAGCATTTGATCTGTCACCAGAAAACACTCCATTTCAAATCCCAATCACTGCTGAGGGACGATCTTTATTCAATTAAGAATTTAAACTGTATACTCTTTAGACTTTTAAATTTAAACTGTGTATTACAGTATTTTAATCATTATACATTAAAAAGTTGGTATATTTTATGAAAGCAAGATTGCTCAGTTGGACAAAAGTACACAACCTACTACCTTTATCATAAATATTTTAATTATGCAGAAATATTTTATGCATCAAAGTCTTTACCAAAGATATTACTAATAGTATTAATAATGAATGACCTTGGACAAGCTGTAAACTCAAAGTATTACCCCGGTCCACATTCTTTGTAACCGTCTTTGTAAACGAAAAGACTTTATTTTTTCATTGGCAAAAAGTAACACCACAGCATTTCGTTGACCCAATTACACATTCATTTCCAATCATACAAAGTAACTCTTGAGAATCTCCTATTCACCATGCCTTTCACTGCTCATAAAAGATATTAATTTAGGAACATAAACATATTACTGTATGTAAACTGTACTGTATATGGCTGGTCTTGGTATTTTAAAGAAAAAATGCAGACTAGTGTTTCATTTCTCCCTAAACATTTTAAGCATCAAAGTCTTACATGTGGTTATTTCGAAACGTTTTTACGTGCTCCTTCTGACCATATTTCTGTACGTTTATATACTTTGTGAAAAGTGATCGTTTGAACCTTTTCTGTGAATACGCTCGTTATCGAATTAAACAAAAGCATACTTTTAGAATTTGATTAATAGAAAATATAATATGGATTCGCGTATCCAAATAAATTAATAATGGTATAACTATATCCATATCGTGTTGCACAAACAAGTATAAGACTTTCCATTGATATGTGTATGGCTGTTTCAGAAGATATCACATGACTTGCCTTGGTGGCATGATAGTTTAAGTGGCTGATTTGTAACCTTGAGGTTGGGTGTTCAAACCCCGCTGTCACCATGAGTTTTCTTTTAACAAATAAACATTTCTTTGAAAAACTAAAATGGCAAATATTGTTTTAAAATTTCTAAATATCACAACATGTTTGTACTGTATGTACACAGCAGTACCGCAGAGTGTAGGGCGCAAATCCACGTGAGCCCAAAAGCCCTACATTAATGTTGTGCATTCTCCTGGTGCTGCGTGGTTTTTGCATCTCTCTCTCTCGCTCTTAGAGTGCTGGCTGTGCCAAATTTCACTCCACTGCCTGACTCTCTGTGTCTACATTGTTTAAAAACAAACCAGTTTCATAGGTATTTTCAAAGTAGAACAGGGCAAGTCTTCCAATGACAGACACTCCACCTCCCCCCAACGGACATGTTTTCTTAGAAAAACAGATTCACAATGCGAAGCTGTGTCAGTCCTCTGTGTAAAAAAAATAGTTTCGAACACAATGGGTGCTGTTTTTAAGACGCTGCTGAGTAAAGTACAGATGCAGCCATTCAAAATGCACGGTACAAACCCATAACGGACGCAACTACCCACAAGCCACCGCAGTCTACCGCAGTAAGTGATTGGCTGGCCAAAATGACCAGCAGGGGCACTCGTGGTGCATTGGTCGGTAGTGAAAAGATTTAATCATTTAATCTCTTTACTGTGCACGTTTTAATCCGCTTAGTATTGAATATTTATATGGAATTTTACCACTAAAGGGAAATTTTAGTAGCTGAGCATAAAAAGAAGAGGAGCATAACGCATCTGAAGGTCTTAAACGATATTAATTTAGGAACATAAACATATTACTGTATGTAAACTGTATTGTATAGGGCTGGTCTTGGTAATTTAAAGAAAAAATACACACCAGTTTTCCATTTCTCCCTAAACATTTTAAGCATCAAAGTTTTATGAAACTGTCCCCAAATATGCGATTGCTGTATAGATTGAATTTTAATTAAAAAAAAATTATTTAACATGAAAATTAAGCTGTTTACGTTCCTCCGCCTGAGAATATAGTCACTCGTTGCTACACAACGCAGAAACACAGCCACAGGTAACTAGCAAAGAGAGGACATTAGCTAGCCAATATGATAAAGGAATAAATGATTTTTTTATTTCTTTTGCATATTTATTCGAACATTTCCATCGATTGTACAAGCACTTGGAAACTGTCCAATCCCTAGTTCGTCTGCATTTTCTTTCTGTGTCTTCTAGGATATAATGCCGGCGATTTGTGTTAAAATTGGGTTTCCAATAACGCCGCAGCAAACTCTTGTTTTTATGTCCACTATAACGGACAATCTCCTCTGTTTTTAACCGAGCGTTTCATAATTTCCTAAAATGAAAATGCGACAGCATTCTGGACTACCCCTATACCAGAGATTACGGTAGGCTTCAGAATGGTGATTGGCTGACACCATCTGACACCCCTCTGATTGGAGAAAAAAAACTTGCTGATTTGTTCTACATAGCAGGAAGACTTGAGCATATGCTGCTTCTATTGGAAACGCGTATTTTAAAAGTTTAATTAGGAAGTAAAAACCTTACAGCATACACAGATTTCTAAACTGATCAGGAGGAAGAAAAATCACCCGTGTTTCGCACATAAAAAGTGGTTATTAACTATCGAAACCTGTTTTATTTATTTTATTTTTATTTAGATTAAGAGTTCCCGTCACCCCCATTTCCATTTAAATCGCAAACCCGTGTTTAATTTAATATTTTTATTGATTCACAATCTGGCAATGCAACATAAATCGTTATCTTTGTCTTCTGCATAATGATGTTCACCTCTCTGTCCAGTAAATTAATAATAAACTTTATTTTTAAAGGTACCCCCGTAATATTGTATTTCATTGCACTTTGACAGATTGTCTTTAAATCAATTGTTGTCAGAATATCCCCACCTCCAAACAAGAACAAAATTGCAACGATTTTATTAACTGTCCGTTTCAGTAACTTAAAGTATATATTTAAAGTAATAATTTAACAATATATGTCAATGTTTTAAGATATGTTTATGTTATGAATGTCTGTAGATTGTATCTTATTTGTAGTTTTTGTTTTGTTTCACATTAATTTTATAAGGGAATCTTGATTAAAATACTTTTATTTTTTCAGACAGAATTCACATTCGCTGCAGCCAAATGGCCTTGCAGATCAGATATCAAGGAACAAAACAATTATCGCGCCCGGCTCCTCAATGGAATCACTTTAACATGCTAATGCATTGGTGTAACACTCTGTGTCTGCAGTACATTGTAAACAAACCAGTTTCACAGGTATTTTCAACCCCCAGCCACTGTTGTTTCATCGGCTGTTATCCTGTAAAGCGCTTTGAGGAGTCACCTTTAAAGGCGCTATATAAAATAAAGTTTATTATTATTATTAACATTGATCATATTTTTCCTGCCATAACTTGTAAATTGTTGTTGTTATCCTGTAAAGTGCTTTGAGAAGCATACTGTCCAGCTTGTCAGGTGCATTCTCTTGTAAAATAATAAGTAGAGCTTTGGGCTTATTAGTGCTCCACTTACAGCAACCCAATGTAAATACATTTTGTCTCCAAATCCACCACCACTTGTATGAATCATAGCCCTGCCAAATGATGCAAATTCAGCTGCAATGGTTGTGTGCGGGAATTATTCAGTATGGCATCTCCATGTTCAAGTAAACACTGCTCTGTGTGCAAATGCAAATGCATTTAAAAAAAGTTTTTTTTTTTAAAAAAGCCACCTTTAAAGGCGCTATATAAAATAAAGTTTATTATTATTAATATTGATGATATTCTTCCTCCCAGGACTTGTAAAATTGTTGTTGTTATTGTTGTTATCCCGTAAAGCACTTTAAGAAGCATACTGTTGTAGTGTGCTCTCACGAGGCACCAGTTCTGTAGGGGTTTGGGCATTTACTGAGACAATTATTAATTGTGGCAGTAAATCACAAAATTGATTCTTTTAATGGCCTTAGAATTCAACCATGCGATATAACTCAAACAACGCACACACACAGGTACTAATACTCGAGGATATATTTATTAATACATAGATTATGCATGTAAACCCAACAGATCTTATCGTGAGGGTTATCAGAATACAAAAGATATATATTCATTCAGTTACAAAGAGTTACACATATCAAGAGGACATACGTTCGGTATATCATTCATTTAGACCGTTTTGTGATTGAACTTGGTTACAACTTCTACATTAGATACTCAAAACAAGTACATAACCCTTAGGAATTAAATTGATATCAACTGGTTGGGATAACAATTGAATTCTCGAGCTGTAATGCAGTGAAGTTGAATACTCATCCAATCTCTGGGGATTCAGATCTCCTGTGGGCACAAAGAAACAGTTGCAGGCTTGTTGCTGTCCAATCCGCGCTCTCTGGCTCGGTGCCAGGCTGTGCTGTGCGGCTTGCGAGAAGTTCCTGCGATGTGCTCTGAACACCAGCTGGTTAGTGTTGGCTTTAACTAGCGAAGTTTGTGCACAGGAGAAAAGATGACTGTGGATCCCAGCAAGTCAGGAAGAGGACCGGTTCGTTCCTGATGAAGCGCTAGTTCTGAATACTGATTCAGCTGTCCACAGTTCTGACCTGTTCACAAGGCTTGCTGCTGATGCTAACCTCGGGTGGATCCTCTGGTTACTTGTGGCAACCTCCGCTCTCGACTCTTAGAACAAAGGAAAGTTCTGGCACTCGGACACACTGGCCATTCCGTGGTTGTCCGGGCTGAGTTTTAGGATGGTCAGGAGGCGCGCTGCGAGAATGTCCTCCCCTTGGGAGCCTTTCTGCTCCTGGGCCGTCCTGCCCTGGAATTCTTTCGCACCTCTGGAATTCTCCTTAGAATTCTCTTTAGAATAGTCTCTTGAATTTCTCTGTGTTGCCTGTTTTTACCTGGAGGAACTTCAGCTCGTTCATTGGCTGAAAGTTTCATGGGCATCAGAGACCCACGTGGGTTACTCGGCCCTACCAGTCCCTGATTGGTTGATCAAGGTGAGATATGAGTCACTTACTCCTGACACTTAGGAATGCAGTCCAGATGTCCATCTGTCACTCCCTAGACAGATAGACGCCAATGGATGACCATTAATCATGATAGCCAGGCTTAGCTAAGTGCACCCCCATTTGGGAGCTGTCCCTTATCAAAAGAAAACATCTTTAAATCAGCCTGCATGAATAGTTTCTCTGTGGCTGCACCACAAAGATGAAGAGACAGATGGGGCCTCATTTGGGAAAGGGAGCAGAAAACTTAATTCCTGTATTTTAATAAGCCTTGCCGCTACACTGTCCAGCATATTATATTTCATCGCACTTTGACAGATCGTCTTATAATCACTTGTTGTTAGAATATGCCCCAAGAGGATATTCCCCCCAAGAGGATATAGAGGATATCCCCCAAGAGGTATCCAGGTAACAGTGAAACGGGTGTACAGTCTGGGGATATTGCCCCTTTTCCATGTAAATAGTTCCCTGGTTCCGCACCCCTTGGTGTCTCTCTCTCTGTCTCTCTCTCGGGCCCGTGCTCTTGGCGGGCTTGTCTCGTGTCTCTCTCTCGTCTGGGCGCGGGAGTGCTGCTGGCGGGTGGTGACGGAGAAGAAATAAAGCGCAAACTCCACAAGTTTGAGTCTCTGTGTTTGTCCTCAACGAACCCAAATTCATTACATTGGTGTCAGAAGCGGGAGGATGGACAGTGAACGGCCGATGATGTCGGACTCAGAGAAGCGCCGGTTCACCCAGCAGCCGAGTGACCCCCAATGCGCCTATTGGGGGCAAGCAGCAGCCGCCAGGGGCCAGGACGACCCCTCAGCACCGCCAGTGGCCACAGCCCTTATCAGGGCTACCCCACAGTGACCTACTCAGCGGAAAGGGGGCCCGTTCCCAGGTCGCCTCAGGCCGTGTGGCAGGAAGGAGACGCCAGACCAGCGGGGTCCAGCCCGCCACCGCTCCTCCAGCCTCCGCTGGTGAGACCGAGCCGTTATAATGGGGAGAACCCATAGCAGATGTTTGAGGCCCAGATCCAGATGGCGGACTGGGCAAACGGCTGGTCTCAGGTGGAGATGGTGGGCCACCTCGCCGCCGTCCTGGAGGGGAAGGCCTGCCAGGCGTTGCTGGATGTACCCAGGGACCAGCGGTACAACTACGCAGCGTTGGCATCGGCCATCCGGAGGCGTTTTGGCAGGAGAGGGGAGGCGCTGGGACTGCTGTGGGCAAGGTTGACCCAACGCTGCTGCCTAGCGGGAGAGCCACTGGGTCCAGTCGCTGCAGACATGGCCTACTTAGCCTGCCAGGGTTACCCTACTCTCCCGGAGGAGGCCCACCGGGAGATAACGCTCAAGGTGTTTCTCTGGGCCCTGACGCCGACTGAGGTGCAGCGCCACGTGATGCTGGCCGCGCCGGTCCTCTTGGAGCAGGCCCTGGCTCTGGCTGAGCAGGTTGATGCTGTATTCGAGGAGATTGGTGGGCACCAACAGAGGGGCTCACGGGGAATCAGATGGGGCGGAGGAGACGGCCAGCGCGGCGACACCGGGGGAGCGACAACGGCGGGTCATCTGCCACCGCTGTGGGGAGAGGGGGCACATCGCCCAAGAGTGCCAGGCGCAGGAGCCCTGGGGACTCTGGAGGCCGTCGGGAAATGGGAGCGGGGCGGCCTAAAGGGGGGAAGGCCGCCCTTGAGTGACGCTACCCCCGCTCCGGAAAGCCAGAAGGAGTGCTTCACCCTGCCTGTTGTGGGAAGGGTTGGCCACAGCCAGGGCTTATTTCTTCCCTGCCTCATCGAGGGCAGACCCTGCCAGGCCCTCGTCGACACCGGTTCGACCATCACCCTGCTCCGGCTTGGTGTCCTGCAAGGCACCGAGGCAGCCGGACCCCCAGGGCGCTCACCATGCACTTTGGGGCTGCGAGGGTGAAATACCCCTTCTACCTTGCCCCAGTCCACGAGGACTGTATCCTGGGGTTGGACTGGTTGCAGCAGGTGGGTGGTTGCCTTGACTTGGGCCGGCGAGAGTTGGTGAGGCAGGGGGAATGAATCAGTCTCGCGGTGGGCGGAGCGGGAGGTGTCTGGGGTGTGTGGGTTGACCGGAGCGGGAAGCGGAGGTGGCAGTGGCGGGCGTCACCTGGGCCTGTAAGGCACTCTGTGCACTGTGGGAGGCCTTGGAGGTGAGGGACGGGGTGCTGTGCCGAGGGTGGCAGGTGCCCTCCAGCGGCTAGGTCACTGCTTGGCGGCCTCCAGCTGGCCATGCACTGCTTGGAGAACTGCCCCACGGAGCGACCGCAACACCACAAACTGCCACCTGACCTCGCCGCTGTACTGTACTGTACTTAAGAACTACTAGTGTAAGCAAAAAAGGGGTTTTGAAGGAGGGGGAGGTGTCTTTCGCTGGAAGACTCGCTGCCTTCTACTTTGAAAATACCTGTGAAACCGGTTTAGTCACAGCCAGCACTCCCGCAAAGAGTGATGCCAGGCGAATGCACATTAATATGTTGGGCTTTTGGGTTCGGGTGGATTTGTGCCCTACAGTTCAACCTGCGGTACCGCTGTGTACTGTACATACAGTACAGTACGAACGTGTTATTTTGAAATATAAAGAATGTCAATATACTGTAGGAGAAATTGAGTATTGGTGTGTATTTTTTCTTTAAAATATCAATAACAGCAACATACAGTTTACATAATATGTTAATATTCCTAAATTAATATCGTTTATGAACTTTATGACCTTCATTATGCTCCTCTGCGTTTTATGCTTAACAACTAAAATTTCCCTTTAGTGGTCAAATTCCATATAAATATTCAATACTAAGTGGATTAAAATGTGCCCAGTAAAGAGATTAAATGATAAAATCTCTTCACTAACGACCAATACACCACATTATCTTCCGTGTCGCATTAACACAACACAAAATGTTTTTTTTACAAGTATCAAAAGAAGCGATACACAACCTGTCTCCTCTATAACTCTTCAGTTTACAGAGAAATTCCGCCAGAGCCTCACAACATTGTCCAATAATACTCTTCTTGTGTCTAATTTTTAGTTAAGCAGGATTTGAGCTACAGACCATAACAGACCAAAAAACAGAATCCACCTGTGATTCGGGTGTTAACAAAACGTGTTTACAAAGAAAGTGAAATACAGTAATACTACCAGCTATATAGATACATTTAGATATATTCTTTACATATTCTCGATTATAAAACAGATAATTCCAGTCCTGGAATCTGACTAGCTGACATCTCTGAAGCGGTACCCTAATCTCTGGTATACGGACGCCCCAGAAATTTGACTTTTTACTGTGTGATAAATTTTAAAGACTAATTCTTAGCATAGATAAGAAAGCGTAAATAAAAAAGCTTGGATTCTAATGTATCTGATACAAGTATCTTTTAATACAGTCTTTGTTGTGCTCTTGAGGATCCTTGTGATGTTTTGAGCTCTGGTTGAATGATAGGTGTCGCAGTTTAAATAATTTTCGTTGTTAGAAATTATGAAACGCTCTGTTAAAAGCAAGGGAGTTTTTATGTCTGTTATACTAAAAGAAAATGCCAGACAAACTAGGGATTGGACAGTTTTTCAATGCTTGTACAATCGATGGAAATGTTCAAATAAATGTGCTAAAGAAATAAACAAAAAAAGTAATTTGTTCCTTTATCCTATTGGCTAGCTAATGTCCCGTCCTTGTTAGTTAGATCAACAAAATGCTGTGGTGTTACTTTTTGTCGATGAAAAAATAAAGTCTTTTCATTTAAAATGATGGTTACAATTAATGTGGAAAAGCATAATGCTTGTCCAAGGTCATTCATTATTAATACTATTAGTAATATCTTCGGTAAAGGCTTTGATGCATAAAGTATTTCTGCATAATTAAAATATTTATGATAAAGGTAGGTTGTGCACTTTTGCCCAACTGAGCAATAATGCTTTCATAAAATATACCAACTTCTTAATGACTGATGATTAACATGCTGTAATACACAGTTTAAATTTAAAAGCTCAAATGCTGTACATGAGAGGTTAAGCTTTATTGGCTCCTCCTGGCGGTTTTACAACGTGATTCCGGATACTTTCCGATATGACGTCATATGACGCGTGATACTGCGTCATGCCGCGTTAGGATGCGACACGCCCACTGCATGGTACCGTGGTGTACCTCACGCGTTTTAAATGGCTGCATCTGTATAGGAATTTTCCTGCTGTCAGCAGTATCGTGTATATAGTTGACCCTTACCTGAATGAAAACAGGGTAAAGTTAGCTTGAAGTTCAAAAATAATTTTGGTACACCTGTAGCATTTTCAAGAAACCTCCTAGAGGTAAGAGAACACTTCCTTTGTGTATAAAGTACATTGTGAATGTTTTCACAGCCTTCACTTTGTCGTTTTTATGCCATTTTTTGGACCACGCACAAATATTCTTATGTCCATATCTTCGCAAGGGGATCAGTGCAAATTTTAATACTAATTAAATGACCGCGGACACTTTCCATCCCATCTTCTCTTCTCAGAAAAGAATAGGCTAACTTTCGGTGGATGTTTTGGGTTCTGCTTGTTCACATATCTCCCCTTTTTATAAAACAACATGGTTGAAAACTGTTCCAGAGCCACTGTTGTTTCATCAGTGAAAAGTACATTATGAAATGCCTCTCCCTGTTCAATCCATCGGAAAAAAGAAAAGAAGCATAAAGCTTCTGATGGTCATAAACAATATTAATTTAGGAACAGCATCAGAAATATTTTTTTAACTGCACTGCATCGGAGAGAATACCAAAGCGAATTTTTTTTTACTCCCTGGCGGAAACAGGCTTCCATAAGAATAAGTATAGATTCTGGGAAATACATTTTCCCTGCATTAAAGTTTAACTTGTTCAGCACGCCCTACATTACAAACTCCAAGCATTTCATTTTGAGCTGAAGACCCTCACATCTGAAGAAGGATTCACAGCCAAAATGTTGCAAGCTGACAAGGCTACCCACCAAAGTAAATGTATTGCAGTAAATGTTTATATCATTATATCTAATTTTTATTTCTTTTTTAAAAATTAAAAAAAATCGTTTGCCCAGCCTAAGAGGGGGGGGTCTGCTCTCATTGACAGCTGACACTCCTCCATACACTCAAGTGAAAAATTAATAACGCCAATGTAAACGTCGTATTTACATATTGTTGATAATAAAAATGTTAAGTTCTCTAAAGCTTTCTCAGTCAAGTATGATCATTTACCTAGGGAGCTGTGTAAGCATGTGTAGGCAGCAAAAGATCAGCTAAACTGGGAAGAAAATGCTTTCAGGGAAAATGTTTCAGGTGTGAAGAACACAGATCCCCAATGCAATTTCAACCAAACCTGTCCCCACACACCCTGCCCCCACTGCGATTAGAATATACACAATGCACTGAAGTCTTTAGAGTAGATGATCAGGTGTTTCGCAGACATAGGCATAGTACGTAATTCAGGCTTTATGAACTCACACCTGGGATTCAATTAATTAGGGTTATTAATTATTAGAGTTCATAAAGCCTGAATTACGTACTATGCCTACGTCTGCGAAACACCTTTGCTAGTTAATGCTACAGTACTTCACTTTCTCGGGAGTGATTTTTTGAGGCAAAAACCAGGCTAACAGGCTTGTTTTGTGATCTTCCTAAGATTGTTAAGCGCAGTCTCAAAATGTTTCCATATGAAAGGATTCATATGAAAGACAGTGATGTCACTGTCCCGAGGCGTGTGTGGTAGATCTGTGATGTGGTTGAGTGTGAATTGTGGTGATCATCTGATTGGGGAACAAAAGACCTGCTGATTTGTTCTACATACCAGGAAGCCAACAGAATATGATTTTTTCTATTCGAAACGTGTATTTTAAACGTTTAATTAAGTAGTAAAAGCCTTACAGGGTACACAGATTTCTAAGCTGATCAGGAAGAAGAAAAATCACCCGTGTTTCGCGCATAAAAAGTGTTTTTTAACTGTCGAAACCTGTTTTAATAGCTTTTAAAGTTGTGCAATGTCTAAGCAGGAACACATCATTATATCTTATATATGAAAAATACATAATATAGCACCCAAACAAACGCATCCAAACAAACGCAAACACGTTTTTAATGTAGCCTGGGAAAGAACACACCGTGCTACAATAAACTTAAATGGGGATTCTTTTTATTCTGGATCTGCATGAAATCATAAAAATGAGTGGTTGTATTATTTTCTGTAACAGAACTTAGATTGGATGCAGTATAACCTTTAACCCGAAAGATTCACATAGATGTACATGGAGATATACACACACCAGGTTGCACAAAGTGCTACTAATATAACAAAGACAAAGAAAAAAATACGGTAGTGGCAATTTCCTTTAATCTCGTCTAATCCGAGACGCAAAGAATATCACATCACCCATAGCCACACACCACACTCAACTTTACGATGTCCACTTCCACAATTACTGGCACACTGACGTCACTCATACATGCGTGTCTTAAAGCGACAGCTACCAATTTCAGTGTCAGATTTCAAATATCCACTCCGTAACCACCCGGTTACATGTATAATAGTCCTCTGAATTTATCCGTATAATAGAACTCCAACCATTTATGTATAATGAACATCTAATCATAGACGTATAATTGACATATAACAAAAGACGTATATTAGAATTTCATTCTAGACGAATTGCGGACCACATTTAGACGTATAAGGTATGCGTTTAATAGACTTATATTATACGTCTTTTGTCCACTGGGGCCTTTCCCCGGAGTAAATCTGTTACATTGAAAGACTGCTTCTCGCAGGTTCAAAAAGGGCCCCCTGTTAAATGGAGAAATCAATGATTTCGAATGAATTCTGTATGCGTTAAAAGACAGCTATACACACAGAAAACATGCAGGATATTTCCCAAGCCGAAACACAGTGCGTTTTTCCAAGCCATTTGACAAAGCCCCCCCACTAAAAACTGCAGCAGATCGTGTAAAGACGTTCAACTTTGTTTGTTACTACTGCAAGCACAGGAAGCAGAATAAATTCCTCTTTTCAAACTGTCAAAGGTTTGCTTTGCGAACGCTGCAGGACATCGCACAATCTCTTTTGAACAGGGACAAATGATTTCTTATGGGGCGCAGTAAGTACAGACGTTTAAAAAGCTCCACTCGTGCCGACGATGCAGCATGAAAAAGCGCAACCTATCGTTTGACAGACCAAAGCCAGGCGCCGCTACGAGCAATGTGAAATCAAACTGACAACACACGGCGTTTCGCGCTGTCTCAAAAGTGATCTCGACAGACGCTGTTCCCTGCATAATGCTGAAACAGCTAAAGAGCGTTTCTGTTGAGAAGAAACAAGCTCGTTTCTTTCTACCATGATGTCACCATGACAAAATCTGTCTTTAAACACCTTGCTCAGTCTCTGACGAGACTGTCAAAAATTGCTTTCGCCGATTGTATTGCAAACCGGCGGAAGCGGGGTATTGGGAAAAGTTTTCAACTAGCAATAATCGCGCCTCGGCTAAACCTCACATGCTACGGTACTGCCGCTGTGCAAAGCTGCCGGTTTCCAGGCAACAGCGGGGATCCTATGGAAATCATTATCAATCATCTCATGGCATGTCATTGCTGTAACGCTTCATATTTGTCTTCTTCTTCTTATAGCTCGAGGTTTTGAAGAATTTCATGACAGACAAGGTCTCCGTCGGGAACAAAGGGCGTTGTGAGAAAACCGTTGCTTATTTTCAGCAGCAGAAATAGAACCCTTTAAATACAAGATGACAGAACAATGACGAAGGGCATGCCGGGAGGAACTCATGCACTACAGAGGAAAGGGGGCGGGCACGTACAGTTCACATTCAAGCCACAAGTACTCTTCTCGGATGTTGCACAAACAAATCCTAACGTCCTGAAAGCATTGCAGCATGTTTGTGTCCCACTCCTCGTAGCTGCAGGACGACTGACACGAACGGACAAACACAATCTGTGGCGTTTAGCGTGACATAGTCTTGCAGGCATCGTGCTGTCTCACTGCAATACTATACCGCTGGAGGAAACAGTAGTAGTAGTATAAAGCGACATTTTTTGTCAAACTTTTGACAGGTACCACGCACCCTTTTTCCAGCCAATGGGAGTCCGCTGTGGGTGGATGTCCCGCCCCCTTGCCAGCCAATGGCGTGTTGTTATGTGTGCATGTCACGCCCCCTAAGGAGCCAATGGTGTGTCGTTAAGGGTCGGAACTCCCGCCTTCCCCTCCCTGGCCGGTCGGTCCGGAGCCTCAGGGTCCAAAAGCCCCAAGGCGGCGCATCCCTCGCTTTAGGTGTGTGAAAGTGTGTATTGGTTTGGAAGGGAACCATGTCTGCAGCGGGGTTGAGTGCGCTCTATTATAACCCTAGGGAATCGGGTAGTTACGGCAGCGCGGGGAGTCTGGTGATGGCCGCGAGATCCCGGGGTGTGAGCGGCACCAGCCGCGGTCGGGTGGCTGGGGTGCTTATACGCTGCACAAGCCGTGTCTCAGAGGCATCAGGGTTGTAAGCAAACACACACACACTGACTGCGTAAAGTCTCACGGAAAGAACTCGCAGGACAAACACCATGTGAAATGTGAACCGCTTTATTTCAACAGTGGGTTTTCAAACACAGAAACAGCGCAGTACACTTTTTACACAAGTTACAGACTCCTGTTTGCAAGTATGTGAAATGTGAACCGCTTTATTTCAACAGTAGGTTTCAAACACAGAAACATCGCAGTACAAATGCGTTACCGGCTCCTGTTTGCATTCAACAATTAAATGTTGGTGCGGAAAATTAGTTCAGTACGCGTAACCACCACCCCAACATTGCTGAGAAACTTTGAGGCATCTGAAAAAGCATTCATAACCCCCTTCCGCTCCCCATGTCTAAAGCCATGCGAACCACACTGGGCGATCCGATCTAACAGAGCAAAAAAATTTGCCTGCGTAATCAGCGGGATGGTGTTACCACAGGTTCTGTGCAAAACACACTGTATTTTGGAATACACACTGTAGAACCCCCCAGGCTTCTGTTTCTGATCTGAAAACATCAGATCCGCAATAATTTCATTCAAGTTCTTGACATACACATCTATCTCTTTAACAAATTTAAGGACATTAGCATTCGACTCTTTGTTTTGCATATCAGGCTTTGTAGAGAGAAGTGTGTAAAGCACTCTTAGTAAGAATTCAGACGAATACATTCGAAATTCTTCATTCTTCGGACGATGGCACACCCGGGTCTGTAAAACAGAGTGAAAACTGTATTCACATTTTACATAGATCTTTTTTTTTGCGTCTGTAAAAATAAGAATAGTGTTTCTTTTGCAACGCATCAAAAGTCACAGCTACTAATTTTTCATCCAGCTGTTCAAGTATGGTGTGTACATGCGCGTATGGGGAGCGGTCGTCAATTATGTTTTTCAGCAACTGTTTTATGTCCCGCTCAGTGTCATTTGTAATGGTGTACAAACCCAGACACCTGGTGGTGTACAGAACAGCCGATAAAATTCGGGCTAAACTGAGAGACTTATAAATTTCTAAAGCGGCAACCGTCACATCTTCAAACCCATCTGTGTACCCGACAGACAGGTGTGTGACCCCGCTGACCGGGATGGTCAATCAAACAGGCCGGGCAGTCATCAACCAGAACCCCCTTTAAACAGTGTTTGAAGATGCAATAAACTACTGCTTTCACAATCTGGGCCATAACATCGGGCTCATTAGGGACATCGTTAGCTAAACCTGGTTGGGCATCAGCTTTATTAACATTTGGTCGAACACACAAGCATAGACACGAAACATTCAGTTGTGCTGGTAGTCTGAAGATTGACCCGCCGACCTCCTCTTTATTCTATTAAAGGAAAAAGAAAAGGAAGGCTTAACAAAATAGAAATGCTTTGTACCTAAAATATCGAGCATTTAACGCACTTTTGAGCTAAAGTTTTTCGTTAATATTTACCATTTGTAGCGAGGTATCATCGCTAACACCCGGCAGTTCTTCAATATCTGGTACCCCATCTGAACTCACACGCCCGCCGCTGTCACCCCATCACAGGGGTCGGGTTTTTGCTAAAAAGAAGACCAAGTATTAAAATGACATACACTAAGCGCCGATACAACAATTCCACGATCAGAAAAAATATTTTAGCCACCTACCTCTTCACTTTGTAGAGCAGCGGACCCCGGTGTTTCTCCACACAAAGAAGCCATCTTCGCAGCTCCCAACAACGGGTGGTGTCTGACAGCTCCAGGGGCGCGCTGCGAAAAGTATTCACTTATCAGTTTATAAGTTTTAAACTTTAAAAGTATTAACACACAACACAAACACAAATGATGTGTTTGACCAGACAAGAAATTTTGAACACGCGGGGTTGGTCTTAAAGTTATAAAATAATGTAATAAGACACAGCTTATTTTTAATAACACATTCGCGACAGCTTTTTTCGAAAGTTTGAAATAAATTTCCACACACCGCAAGCATAAAAGTCTTTAAGGTATTAACAGGCAACAAATGATGGGTGTTGTTCTTTATACTTTAACGAATTGATCTAAAAGTTTTAAAATCACGTATTAGAGATATTTTGGAGACGTGCGGTGGTGCGGGTGAGGGGGGGGTCAGCGTCACGGTAGTTAAAAGCTCTGGAATGCAGAATGGGGGGGAGGGGGGCTAAAATTGACCTCAGGGAAAGTTTATAACATTTTTAAATTTTAAGCGGGTACAATTAACAGTGACAATAAACGGATGGATATAGGAGTTATAGTTTTTCATTTGTTTTAAATGCTGTTTTGTATATACATTTTATATTCAGGTAAAGTTTTCTAATTTATAATCACCACATGTATTTCACGCAAAAATGTTCTTAACATCGCATCGCGAAAAAATAAAACCTCAAAACGTCAAGCTTGGTTTGTGAACATGTCGCTATAAAGAATAGATACATTTTCTTATAGCTATACCGTTAATAAAAACATTTTGCTTAATAATATTCTTAGTGGTCTGTTGGTGAATCAAACACAGACACCGAGGCACATTTTCACCACGTTTTAACCACTATGAAATTTAGACACCGTTATATGTCTTAAAATAATATAGATTTTAACATAATAACGGTCTATATTCACTTATCAGTTTATAAGTTTTAAACTTTAAAAGTATTAACACACAACACAAACACAAATGATGTGTTTGCCCAGAAAAGAAATTTTAAACACGCGGGGTTGGTCTTAAAGTTTTTAAAATAATGTAATAAGACACAACTTATTTTTAATAACACATTCGCGACAGCTTTTTTTGAAAGTTTGAAATAAATTTCCACACACCGCAAGCGTAAAAGTCTTTAAGGTATTAACAGGCAACAAATGATGGGGTGTTGTTCTTTATACTTTAACAGATTGATCTTAAAGTTTTAAAATCACGTATTAGAGATATTTTTGGTGGGGGGTCGGCGTCACGGTAGTTAAAGGCTCTGGAATGCAGAGTTGGGGTGGGGGGTTAAAATTGACCTCAGCGTGAAAGTTTATAAAATTTTTAAATTTTAAGCGGGTACAATTAACAGTGACAATAAACGGACGGATATAGGAGTTATAGTTTTTTCTTTGTTTTAAATGCTGTTTTGTATATACATTTTATATTCATGTAAAGTTTTCTAATTTACAATCACCACATGTATTTCATGCAAAAATGTTCTTAACATCGCATCCCAAAAAAATAAAACCTCAAAACGTCAAGCTTGGTTTGTGAACACGTCGCTATAAAGAATAGATACATTTTCTTATAGCGTTACCGTTAATAAAAAACATTTTGCTTAATAATATTCTTAGTGGTCTGTTGGTGAATCAAACACAGACACCGAGGCACATTTTCACCACGTTTTAACCGCTATGAAATTTAGACACTGTTGTATGTCTTAAAATAATATAGATTTTAACATTATAACGGTGTAAAACGTTTTCTAAAATGTTTCTTAAAATAATTTCTACAGACCAGTACGTGCACGCCCAATGATACCTAAGATTAATGGTTTTATGGGGGGGCCATGTGTGTTTCTTAGAAGAGAATGTTTATCGGTTTGGGGTATAAGTACCAGCGGTGTAACAGCCGAAGTTTTGGATGGATTCCAATTCTTACAGTCTCGCGTTATCGACTAACTCGTCAGAATGGATCACACCGATCAATTACAACAGTCTGAAGATAGTCTATTTACAGACTTAACACTGTTCGATTTGATAGACGAAGACGAGGACTCTCGTATATCTGTTATGTATATCTGGCTTATTGTGAGAAAATTACAACGTCACGGTGCATGTCTCATGTTAGCTATAGTTGCAAAACGTTGTATAATATTTGTATACTAGGCAATATTGAATTATTATAATGGAATTACCAGGGAGCTGTTCCGTAATGTGTTCGTGACTGTGTGTATCCATTCATTTCCATTAGCCCCGAAAACAACAACTCTAAAAAGACCAGTTACGGCACAACCCAACACTGGTGAGTAATTACGACAATGCTTTGAATAACGCTTTACGACCATGTGAGTCTTAAAGACACAGGGGTTCTTTCTCCACACCAATACACGTATGTGTCTATTCCACAGACGTGGGCGAAGGGACAAGTCGCTACACGTTTAAAAAACCTCGTTTCGGTTTACAATACCGCGGTGGCAAAACCTTGTGGAGACACATGCAGATGTTCACGTTATACCAGAGGGTGCGGAGCATATTATCAGATCGCCTGGGAGAAGAGGTCGGTATTATATAAAACATTTTTTTAGCATGCCCATTTAAACGTGTCTATAATAAAAATTCCCACCATTTTTCTATTTTTTGGTAATTTGCGGCGTTGAGTTCTTTCACTAATGGTATTTTCCCTCTCCGTGCAGAACCCGAACCTTCAAAAAATAAACTGCGATGCCGCGCTAACACGTTAACGGGGTCAACGAGCTCAAAACATCTCAAATCAACAACCAAAGGTTAATATAATTTAAGGATGGTCAAGATGTGTTATGATCCACTTACGGCAACCGTTACTTCTTTTGTTAGAATGTTAATTCGTTGAAAGATCCTAGTTCGCGTAGTTTTTTGTTTGGGGGTGTTAAAAAGCCTTATTTTAAAACTGCTTAGCCTTTAAAGTTAAAAGCGACTGGTCTGTGCCATGGGTCTATATGCCGTTAACCATGCCGCTTGACCCAGTAGCGCCACCACAGTCTTAAAGGAAACTGGTGTAACAACATGTCTGGGTAACTTGTTCCATTCACCCGCAGCCCTTTGTGTAAGGATGCGCCACATGTGTGGCGTTTTTATCATAGTTATCGTAGTTTTCTGAATTTGACCGTTTAGAACGCATTGATTGTTGTGTTGAAAAGTCTTTTATTTTTATCACAGTGTAGTTTTCTGATTTTGAGATATGGAGCATTGGCGTGTTATTAAAAAGTCTTTTATTTATTCACTCAGCAGCTGTATCGACGAGCGGCGAAACAAATGTGGCGGAAACGTCGGACCCTAAGGGGGTGATTGCATCGAAGGCGGCTATTAATACTCTGCCCAAAACCAAACGTGTCAAGCCTTTGGAGCGAAATAATAACGCAGTTAGAGACTTGGTGTTTGGTGATGTGCGAGACTCAGTGCGGTATATTACACAGTTAGTATCAACGGTGGGCACTAATGAGGTGGATAAAAAGCGGGATTTAGAGAATCTAAGAGCCGCTTTAGCACGTGTACATTCCGTGTTTCCAAAGCCGATAAGGTTTACGCCGCTAGACTCTTAGACGTATTTTCTAAAGAGGATGCCACTCTAAACTCTGGATTTCATTACCTGATAATGCTATTTCATGGTTCATTGGCGAAGACCCACAGGGATAAATGACTAAACATGCGGTCTAAAAAGTGTTTAAAAGACCGACCGCTTGCCAACATCAAGTGTTTGTACATTAATAAAAGAATTAAACTGTCAAAAGCATGTTTGTTGCGTCGCAAAAGATTCAGAGAGAGGCATCAGATTTCCCAAGGGCCGCCAGAACCACGCAATGAGAATGCAGTGGTAGAAAATAACTTAATGCCCGGGGCTGCTGTAGCAGAACAGGATGTCGGTAACTTTGAAAACCGAGAACCGGTTGTGCTGAACGATCTGAATCAGGTTGGTGGCGGTGCAGGAGCGAATAGAGACCCCTTAGTTTTCCTGGAGCGTATACGTAGTTATAACAGGTCTTATAATAATTTTAGAGCAACAGAGCACCATGAAGAATTTCATTTTGTTAATCTTGACAGAATAGCCTCGTATGTACAGGCTATAGACGCTGTGCATGGTGCAGTCCAGAGAATATTGGATGAACTTTCTCCAAACATCGGGGCGAATGATTTTGTACAGCTCCGTTTGACTGCAACATAACAAACCTTTGTTCTCACGCAGGAGAAACCCCGGAGAATTAAATGCTGCCGATTTTTTAAGCCACATCTCAGACCTCTTACAGAGCCACACAGAAGTTCTCACCGATGACAGCCTCCGATTAGTGGTCACGATAGTTAGGAATATGCAGGGGGGTGCCCGCCGAAGGTTTAAATCCGTTCTATACAGCCGGGTAGTTGCTCGGAAAAAAGCGTACCTTATCGACTTACATTACACGGGGGGTTATCTGTGTTTCGCCGGGAGTGTGTACGGTTTGTTGAATGAAGGTTGTACCGATGGGGAAATGTTACAGGGCGCTAAACGAATGCACAATGAGTTGGGTTTTCCAGAGAATCTGAAAATTAGTTTGTCAGACATTACCGCTTTTGAAAAACATTTAAAGGTGGTCATTAAAATTTTGTACCACGACCAGGGTGATTGGAAATATTTTACAATAGGGCCCACACCACCAAATTCTAAAATACTTTTTGTTCTACTGCATGAAGAGCATTTTTACGGGGTTTTAAATATTAAAGCTTTTGTGGGGGCGGCGTATTTTTGCACTAACTGCCATGCGGCGTATAGCCACAAGAACACACACGCCTGTGTTAAAGCTTGTAAAACCTGTTTAAATCCCCAGTGTTGCGAAATTGATGCAGAAATTCAGAATTGCCCGGCCTGTAAGGTCTTTTGTCGTAGCTCTCAGTGTTTGGCGAGACACTTTCAGAATGCGGCGACGGGTGTTAGTAAGTGTGAGCGCTGGGTCTTTTGTGAGAAATGTGGGGTTTATAACCTAGCAAGTCACAAATGTAAAGAGAAACTGTGCTCACGTTGTAACAACATGATCGACACCCCTGCCACACATTTGTGCTACATACCGCCTTTGGACAACCCCAAAATTTCAAACAAGTACATTTTTTTCGACTTTGAATGCATGCAAGAAACGGGGACAACACATACCAGATTACGTCCACGCCCTTCATATTAACAATAAACGAAGCTGGGAATTCTATGGTGAAACTTGTCTAAAGGATTTTGTGTGTAAATTTACCGATGGACGTTTCAAAAACCATACGTTCATATTGCACAATGGCAAGGGATATGACAATTACCTAGTAATCAGACAGTTGTTAGATGAAAAGATGGACGTTGAAGTAATTAATCAGGGTGGTAAGATAATGTGTATGACCGTAAAAGCTCTGAACATCAGATTTATCGATTCTCCAAGCTTTCTACCTATGAAATTAAGCAAACTGCCGGCAGCCATGGGGTTCCCCGGGGGTAAGGGTCATTTTCCACACTTGATGAACACTTCCGAAAACCAAAATTATGTCGGCCCGATGCCGCCGCCAGAACTTTATGGTGTTAACTTCATGCTGCCGAGCGAGAAAGCAGAGTTTTTGGTTTGGTATGAAGAATGCAAGGGAAGTGTCTTTAACTTACAGAAAGAGTTGAAACGCTACTGCCAGTTGGATGTGGCAATTCTAAGAGAAGGCTGTGTCAGGTTTCGGGACAAGGTCATGAATATGACCAGACAGACACGCGTGACTGAGTCAGGGGCCGCCTGCGTTGTTGCATCGACCCCTTTCAGTTTGTGAAAATCTCTAGTGTCTGCATGGCCATGTTCAGACTTATGTTCTTACAGGAAGAGACGATAGCGTTGCTACCCCATGACAATTACCACCGCCAGCAAAAACGATTTTCTACACCCAGCATTCAGTGGCTTATGTACATCGAACACACAGAGCCCGTTAAAATCCAACACGCGTTAATCATGGCCGGTGAGTTCAAGGTTGGACCATATTTTCTGGATGGTTATGCTGTAATTGACGGAGTGCAGACAGCCTTTGAGTTCAACGGTTGCTTTTTTCACGGTTGTAGCGTTTGTTATTGTGAAAACGATTTTAATCCGCTGACAAACACTACTTTTGGTTGGTTGTACAGAAAGACGATGGTGAAAATTAATTTTCTCAAAATGAGAGGTTTTAACGTGCGTGTTTTGTGGGAGCACGAGTTCAGAGACATGCTTGTTGAAAATGGAGACTTGGGTAAATTTCTAACAGCTGCTCAGTTACCAGAGCCTCTGCAACCGCGCGATTCGCTTTTTGGGGGGAGAACAAATGCTATTTGTTTGCATTACACAGCGCAGCCCGGTGAAAAAATTCATTACTATGATTTCACCAGTCTGTATCCGTTTGTGAACAAAACTAAAAAATACCCACTGGGGCACCCCAGAATAATATATAACAACTTTGGAGATTTAAAACAATATTTCGGTTTAGCGAAGGTGAAAGTTTACCCACCCAGACGTTTGTACTTTCCAGTTCTTCCAACCAAAATTGAAAAAAAACTGTTTTTCACACTGTGTCGTATGTGTGCTGAAACAAAACAGACCACTCCCTGAGAGCACAGTGATGAAGATCACGCCTTGACTGGTGTCTGGTGCACCCCTGAATTACAGATGGCCTTAGATCTGGGGTATAGAGTGTGTAAAATTTACGAAATTTGGCATTTCGAAAAGGACTCACACAATCTTTTTTCCGACTACATCAAACTGCATCTGAAAGGGAAATAGGAAGCTTCGGGGTTTCCAGAGTGGTGTACAGATGTCACGAAACAACAAAGATATATCAGCGAATATTATGAAAAAGAGGGTGTCCGGCTGGACCCCGGCAACATTAAAAAGAATCCGGCCAAAAGACAGCTTTGAAAACTTGCCTCGAACCGTTTGTGGGGCAAGTATGGGCAAAGAGACAATTTACCACAGACCACCATTGTGAGAAACCCCGATGAATTGTTCAGGTACTTATTTACGCCATATCATGAGGTGTAAGCCTGCAAGTTTATCGATGAAAACACAGCCTGTGTTACGTGGAAACACACTCAACACCACTATACAGCCCATTCAAACACTAACATTTTCATCGCTAGCTTTACAACCGCCTGTGCCCACTTGGAGTTATACAACCTGCTAAATGCTTTGCACGGCCGCTGTCTGTACCACGACACAGATTCCGTTATCTTTGTGAGCCGGGAGGGTGAGTGGAATCCGGGGCTGGGTGACTATTTGGGTGAGCTGACCAGTGAAATCGATGCTGGACAACACATCACCGAGTCTGTGTCAACAGGACCCAAGTCGTACAGGTACAAGCTGTCTGGCGGGAAAGCCTGTTTAAAGGTGAAAGGCATTATGTTCAATGTGAACAATTGTGAAAAAGTTAACTTTGAGAGTCTGGACTTGGTTTTTGACTATGGTGTTAACCCTTATGCAGAGTGCCGGGAATTTAAACACATTTCTATTCAACAGCCAATGATCGTGCGTGTTAAAAAGGATTGGCGCATTGAGACCCAGACCTTAAAGAAAACCCAGAAGGTGGTGTACGACAAGAAGGTGCTGCAAGAAAATTTGACACCGTTGCCCTACGGATATTAACACGATGGATGTCAGGTTTAAACACCCTTTTTCATGCATTTTGTCCGGACCCTCGAATTGCGGTAAAAGTTATTTTATAAAACAACTCTTGGAGAATGGTGATACCGTTATGACTCGTAAACCCGAAAACATAGTCTGGTGTTACAGCTGCTGGCAACCTCTATACGCTGAGTTGCTTGTGAAATTTCCATACATTCAGTTTATAGAAGGACTACCGACGTCGTTTTCCGACGACCAGCTACTGCCGCCGGGTAGAGTAAATTTGATTATAGTTGATGATTTGATGGAGTCTGCGTGTGAAAATAATGAGATAGAAAAAGCTTTTACCAAATACGTACACCACCAAAACCTCAGCATCATGTATATCGTCCAAAATGTGTTTTGTCAAGGCCGGAAAAGTAGAACCATAGCGTTAAATACAAAGTACATGGTGCTGTTTAAAAACCCTAGAGATAAACTACAGATTACAACCCTGTCCCGGGGCAGATGTACCCCGGTAAAGCCACATTTTTTTTGGAAGCGTTCGATGACGCTACTAAAAAACCTTTCAGTTACTGGTTGGTGGATTTAAATGCCGACACCCCAGATGACTATCGCTTGCGAACAGGTCTTTTCCCCCCAGATGTACCCACGGCTTATATATTTAAATAATCTAAAAGTCGGTGATCTCGCAACCACAGACTAAGTCGAGAAAACACGTTCGGAGCGTCGTCATGTCTTCACGCATTCGGAGAAACCTGACTCTCTTACATTTTCTGGTAAAAGCCGCACCCAATCAGCGGAAAGCTATTCTCTGCAGGGCTACAAATGATCTTGTACAGGCCATAGCTGAAATCGCCTTGAATACCTTGAAAGGGAAAATACCGTTATCTGCTAAGCAGTTTGGGACCCTGAAGAGAAACCGTAAGCTTATAAAGACTTTGAGTCGAAATGTCTTTCTCTTAAAAGAAAGAGACTCTTGGTGAACCAGTCCGGCGGTTTTATCTGGACCCTGTTGAGTATTGCAGTACAATTGATTACGGGGCTTCTACAACGTCAATAATGGAGCACGCTGAAAAAATGTACCTGGTACCTCAGAAACAGCTCGATCGACTCTGAGAGCAGTCTGGGCTCGAAAGCGATGTGAGAAAAATAACAACCCGCCGGTTGGATGATGAAATGAGAGACATTCTTCAGAACTCACATCTTGCCGAATATGAAAAAGTGAAATTGTACAGTCAGGTGTTACAACGGTATTTGACATTAGTACGCCAGGAGACTTCCGAAAAGGGGACTTTAACTGTTGTACTACCGGAAAATGCACCCGCCGAGCTATCACGCACGTTAGCACAACAGCCGTCATCGAGCGATGCTGACTTTGGGTATATTTTGGACAGCGTGTCTCAGCGGTTCCGGAGAAATGCAGAGATACTGTTAAAGACCATGGCCTGCAATGAACCATTAATAGCCTGGAATGAAAAAGGGAAATTTGTGTACAAGGGGGCACCTGTTGAGAGCTCTCACATGATTGATCTTGTCAGGGCTCTCACACAGCAGCAACCAGTTGCGGTCGGTAAGAAGCCAAAAGGTCGGGAGGTGTTCATGGAGGCTATGGCAGAAATCAACGTGCCGGGCACCCTGCTAGCCAACGCTGGTAACCGAGACATACTTGAAAGGCTCAAGGCTACCCCGCTGGGGTGTGCAGCGTCGGTCAAAACTTTAAAACAACCGGTAGAGTTGTCGACAGTCGACCCGGTCTCTAAGATAACTGCTGAAAGGAGACGATCATTAATACCTAGACCCACATGGTTGTCTTTGTAACATTTTTTCTCTGGGTATGTGTGTTTGTGATAAATGACTTGAAATGTATATTAAAAAGTGTGAGCAATATAGTTAAAAATGTTTGTAATAATATGGCTTGGATGTAACATGTATTAAAAAAAGCTTGAGCGCTATAACCGCGAATGTATAATAAAAATATTGTATTGATTTTAATTCATGTTTTGTGTTCTTTTTTAAATAATAACCACACAGACAATGAAATGGTTCGATTTCATTTTTATTTTAGACGGTCGATTAACATTTATGACATGTTTTAAATTGTTGTAAACACCTGCATAATTGAACATTCGTATTTTCAAATGGCTTAAAAGGGTACAGGGGTCTCCTTCTCACACGGCGTCTGTTTTTCAGAAACATTTCCACCATGCGGTCATTCTGGATTGCATTTGTAGAATAAAGTTCTAAAATGTTTCTAAAAGATAAGCCTTTACATCTATGGTATAGAAAAAAGATGCAATGTAGACCGCAGGTCACCACAAAAGAATCTTGCAATTGTCCGTTGTTGTAAAATATGGAATTAGCATTTCTGTTTAAGAAATCAATAATGTTCTTGGGAAAGAAAAAAGGCTTCGGGTGAAAATCCGTAGGAGTCGAAAAATTCTGCTCCCCCGTCATCGGGTAAGTAAATAGCAAGCCAGTGTTCACCGGGGCGGTCGTGTGGGTGAGTATTAACTATTAAACTCAGAGGGCGCCGTGCCAGTCTCTCTCGCAGTAGGGCATCACTGGGGAACATGCTTAGAAAACTGTCTCGGGTGTAGCGGTCTCGGGTTAGAATGTCTTCCAGCTGTTTGGTGTTCATCTTTATGTGCAGGTTGTGTGGCCTCCCGTGCTTTTTAGCTGAAGTCATAAATGACTTGACATCTCATATCAAGCTCTATCACGTTGTCGAACAGTGCGTACACAACCATGTAAACTGTAGTGGGTAGCGGTTGCGCGAAGCCTATTTCAGCTCTCAGATTACCTGTTTTGATAAGTGAATAATGACCTGTGCACTCGTCGTCGGGGCTGAGATTGAAAGCGAACAATGTGTAACCGCGCGCGTACTCCTCGCGGTCCACCAGAAGTGGTTTGTCTTTCAGACGCTTCCCAGATGTTTCCACCAGATTAAAATATTCACGGACGCAATGTCCATTCTGGAAGTCTGGTTGAAGCGGTTTAGTGGGGATTTGTTCACCGTCAGAGTAGAGAGCCAGAAAGTTAACGTTGTACTGTTTAAAATTGAAGGGGTTTTGTGTAAAACTGCCGCTGAATGCCACGTTGTCCACAAACCCCCAAATTACCACTTTGGGTAACTGCCCGAGAAAGAGGTTTTCTTGGTCACACACATGGCTCAATGCAGGCAGACTGAAGACTTTCATCTGTACGCGGTCTATGGGGTATTTAGCGTTGGCCGTCAGGAGTGCTTCGGCGTGTCCCAGTCTGACCCTGGGTGACACTCCGACTCTTTTCACAAACAAAGATGCAGAGAGTACGCTCAGTTTGTGTTCTCCGACATTGTTTATTAAGCAGAAAGCATCTCTGTTGCGCGTGAGTTTTATTTTCAGGTCTACGCCATTCAGTAGTAGTTTGTCCTGAAAAAACAGGTCTGCGTGAATGTGACACAGGAGCTCCAGTTTTCGGCTTTGCGTCGTGTATGATGCTCTTTTTCGGAACCCCTGATTGGGGCCATCCAAAATTGTGGACTCGTGTTGCCCGGCTGTGTCTTTGTAAAAGAGCCCTGTTGAATACTGCGTCTTCAGCGTCTCTTCACTGTAGTTCAGGACAGACTCTATAAAGGCTCTGTAAGGATAGTAGTTGTTGCTATGGCTGATCAATCGGTCTCCTACGGTGATGTCAACCTGGCTGAAGATGGCAGCGATGGGGTAATTCACCAGACTCACACGGGCTGCCGCATCAATGTCCTGAACGTCTGCTTCCGTTATTTTACAAGTCAAATAGAGCAGCGTGTTGTTCAAATCTAAATAATCTTCTCCGTTGCCTGCGACGTAGAACTCCAGAGGTGCGTTTTCTGTTAGGGCCATGAGGGGTGGAACTTCTATGTAAAAGCTTTTCTCGATGCTTGTTTGGGTAGGCGCTAATTGAAATATGTCCAGCTCTGACTTGGTGCATTCTGCAGACCCGCCATGAACAAAAGCCATATTTAAAATGTGTCTGGTTTTGTATCTCGTTGATTGCGATGTGTCACGCCCTTCTTGGTCGACCTGAAGCTTTTATGAGTTGACTGTCTGCGCTTAGCCGTTCTTTTATGAGGTTTCGGAGGCCCCCGACGGTGAGATAATGACGTCTGTCTTTTTCTCTTGACACCCCTGCGGATGTATGCTAGACCCGAACCTTGCTGCTGATGTGCAGCCACCTTGGACATGACCGCGCTTGTAACGTTGCTGACCACGTTTTTGGCGATGTTTTTAGCCGCCGATGCCATGTGCGGCTTAGCTATTTCAAATCCTCGTTTCAGAAAAGGCACAGCTTTTCTAAATAGCTCTCTGAAAATACCCCCGATACCCGCGCCGTACTGAACCGGTAGCCCTGAAAATCCTGGTAATCCATAACCAGCCTGTTGTTTGTAGTAGTACGTATACAAAGAAGGATCCCCTTAGCTCTTGATGACCGTCATCCTTTTAGATGTTTGTTGCTTTCACAGGTCTGAAATGCAGCTTGACAATGACCTTTCCAAATGCAAATGACATGTGCTCATTTTGATCCGTCTTTATTTCAATAGTGATGTTGTTAAAATGATCGATGCTCACCGGCACGTAATGGGGCTTGTCATACAATACTGTGACGAATTCACCATCCACCCCTCTGAAGGGCACACAACGCAAAAGCGATGCGTAGACGTCGCCTATTAACTGGTGTTCTATGATATCGGTGTATATATACATGGTGTTAAATCCGCCAGTCATATTGTCGGGGTGCGGTGATTTTACACTTCCAACACCCAATTTGAAACCCAACATCCTCTCCAGGCGGTTATGCACCTGTATAACAAACCGTTTATCACTAACAATCCTTACCGACCGGCTAATGGGGTTGTATTTAAGACTTATGGCCGTTAACTTGGATTTTTCCACAGCCCGTTTCATTTCATGCAAGAGCTGCTCGATGTTGCTGTAGTACCCTCTCGGTAAGGTACATGTCCATATAGTTTTGAGCTCATCGCTGACGAACAGAAAAACTTCGTCTTCATCAACAGTGTTTAGTGTATGCGAATAGTGCAGCTCGACCAGGCCCACTTCCCAGCTCCCGTCCAGGTCATTTGCCTTTGCCAAATGCTCTGTGAAGCACGCTTTGGTGTTCTTTGGAAACATCTTTGAGGATGAATTACTGGCCAGCGTCACATAGAAACCATTGGGGTTCATTTTTCACCACCTCTATATGTCTCGGACCTCGGAAGCCTTTACCCAACCTTTGAATTTATCGCTCCAGCCCCGCCATTTTACCAAAAGCTGTTTGTTTTTGCCACGACCCCTGGCTGCTAAAATCTTTTGGATGCAGTAGATGTTCTCAACAGCGGAGTTTATCCTCTGTAGCTCTTCTGCATAGAAGGAGCCCTTAATGTCGTCGCCTGCGTAGTCCTGCAGTTTGTAATAGGGTCTCAGAGCCGAGGTCTGCTGTTTGACAATGAAAATTTCATCTGTGAAGGTCTGTTCATATCCCTTCTCAAACACTCCCTTTATTTTGGACACCTGCACACGATCACCCACATTAAATGAAAACTTTGACGGTTTTCTCTTAAAGTGTTCATCATAGACCGTTCTCCACACCTCAAGGGAGTTCTCGGACGTAACAGAAGCCAGGGTTCGTTTAATAGTCGTGTGGTAACTATACTTATAAGTGTAAATAAGATCTGATAGGACGTCGATATATCGAAAGGTGTTTTTGCGTGTCAGGTACCTCCACATTTTTGTTTTAATAGTTTTGTTAAACCTATCGACCACGCTAGCCTTCACATCGCTGGCCGTAACGAAATGTTCAATTTTCTCATGTTTGAGAAAATTTTGGAAGGTCCTGTTAAGAAATTCTTTACCCTCATCCGTTTGCAGCTTTTTAGGAGCACTCCCCTCTTGCAGTATATTTCGGAAGGCGCCTGTCACGGCCCCTCCAGACTTGGATTTCAGCAGCACGGCCCAAGCATATTTAGACAGCATGTCTATACACGTCAAGATGTAACAGAAACCGTCGTTGAACTCGCGGTGATCTCTCATGTCCACCAAGTGGGCCTGCCACTGCCAGTCCATTTCGGACACCAACGTCCTGTTTCTTTCAAAACGTATGCACGCCGGCTTCTGCAGCGTATCAGCAGCCTGGCCGGACAACCACTCGGCCACCCGGCTGCGGCTGGCGCCGCTCACACCCCGGGATCTCGCGGCCCTCACCAGACTCCCCGCGCCGCCGTAACTACCCGATTCCCTAGGGTTATAATAGAGCGCATTCAACCCCGCTGCAGACATGGTCCCCTTCCAAACCAATACACACTTTCACACACCTAAAGCGAGGGATGCGCTGCCTTGGGGCTTTTGGGCCCTGAGGCTCCGGACAGACCGGCCGGGGGGGAAGGCGGGAGTTCCGACCCTTAACGACACACAATTGGCTCCTGAGGGGGAAGGACATGCACACATAACAAAACGCCATTGGCTGGCAAAGGGGCTGGACATCCACCCACAGCGGACTCCCATTGGCTGGAAAAAAGGGGCGTGGTACCTGTCAAAAGTTTGACGAAAGGTGTCGCTTTATACTACTAAAAGTCCATCTGGCCATAAACTCATTTGAAGGTCTAGCTACAGTAACTTACAATATTATGATTTATTCATGATGTGTGGAATCAGCACGTCCCGGAGACAGCTTCCGATATCGTGAGCATTCTCTGGTGGTGTCCTGCCGAGCTCCAGCGGGCGTGTGTTGGTGGTGTAGCGGTGAGCATAGCTACCTTCCAAGCAATTGACCAGGGTGCGATTCCCGGACAACGCAGGGGCGAATGTTTTCAAATGCTGTCATGAGCCTAGGAATGTGACTAGCAAAGTGAAGAATTTGGAAAGAGCTAAAGCACTGCAAAACGGAACTGGGGGAGAATCTCACAGGGGATTCTGAGCGATGTCTGCTTACACGCAGTCCGATACGGGTGCTGAAAGCTTGAGCAACTCTCAATGTCATGCTGCCTTTCCCCAGAGTAAATCTGTTACATTGAAGCAAAGAATGCTTCTCGCAGGTTCAAAAAGGCCCCCTGTTAATTGGAGAAATCAATGATTTCGAATGAATTCTGTATGCGTTAAAAGACAGCTATACACACAGAAAACATGCAGGATGTTTCCCGAGCCGAAACACAGTGCGTTTTTCTACGACTTTGACAAAGCCCGCCCACTGAAAACTGCAGCAGATCGTGTAAAGACGTTCAACTTTGTAACTACTGCAAGCACAGGAAGCAGAATAAATTCCTCTTTTCAAACTGTCAAAGGTTTGCCTTGCGAACGCTGCAGGACATCGCACAATCTCTTTTGAACGGGGACAAATGATTTCTTATGGGGCGCAGTAAGTACAGACGTTTAAAAAGCTCCACTCATTCGACGATGCAGCATGAAGAAGCGCAACCTAGCGTTTGACAGACAAAAGCCGGGCGCCGCTACGAGCAATATGAAATCAAACTGACAGAACACGGCGTTTCGCGCTGACTCAAAAGTGTTCTCGACAGATCTGTTCCCTGCATAACGCTGAAAGAGCTAAAGAGCCTTTCTGTCGACAAGAAACAAGCTCGTTTCTACCATGATGTCACCATGACAAAATCTGTCTTTAAACACCTTGCTAAGTCTCTGACGAGACTGTCAAAAATTGCTTTCGCCGATTGTATTACAAACCGGCGGAAGCGGGGTATTGGGAAAAGTTTTCAACTAGCAATAATCGCGCCTCGGCTAAACCTCACAGGCTACGATACTGCCACTGCGCAAAGTTGACGGTTGCCAGGCAACCGCGGGGATCCTATGGAAATCGTTATCAATCGTCTCATGGCATGTCGTTGCTGTAACGCTTCATATTTGTCGTCTTCTTCTTATAGCTCGAGGTTTTGAAGAATTTCATGACAGACAAGGTCTCCGTTGGGAACAAAGGGCGTTGTGAGAAAACCGTTGCTTATTTTCAGCAGCAGAAATACAACCCTTTAAATACAAGATGACAGAACAATGACGAAGGGCATGCCGGGAGGAAATCATGCACTACAGAGGAAAGGGGGCGGCCACGTACAGTTCACATTCAAGCCACAAGTACTCTTCTCGGATGTTGCACAAACAAATCATAACGCCCTGAAAGCATTGCAGCATGTCTGCGTCCCACTTCCCGTAGCTGCAGGACAACTGACACGAACGGACAAACACAATCTGTGGCGTTTAGCGTGACATAGACTTGCAGGCATCGTGCTGTCTCACTGCAATACTATACCGCTGGAGGAAACAGTCCATCTGGCCATGAAACGCATTTGAACGTCTAGCTACAGTAACTAACAATATCATGATTTGTTCACGATGTGTGGAATCAGCACGTCCCGGAGACAGCGTCCGATATCGTGCGCATTCTCTGGTGGTGTCCTGCAGGGCTCCAGCAGCTGTGCGTTGGTGGTATAGTGGTGAGCATAGCTGTCTTCCAAGCAGTTGACCCGGGATCGATTCCCGGCCGACGCAGCGCCGAGTGTCTGTAAATTCTGTTATGAACCTAAAAATGTGACCAGCAAAGCCTTTTTTGAAAGAGGTTGCACAAATGAATTGGGGGAGAATCTTCCAGGGGATTCTGAGCGATGTCTGCATACACGCAGTCCCATATGGGTGCTGAAAGCTTGAGAAACTCTCAATATCATGCTGCCTTTCCCCGGAGTAAATCTGTTACATTGAAAGACAGCTTCTCGCAGGTTCAAAAAGGGCCCCTGTTAATTGGAGAAATCAATGATTTCGAATGAGTTCTGTATGCGTTAAAAGACAGCTATACACACAGAAAACATGCAGGGTGTTTCCCGAGCCGAAACACAGTGCCTTTTTCCAAGCCATTTGACAAAGCCCGCCCACTGAAAACTGCAGCAGATCGTGTAAAGACGTTCGACTTTGTAACTACTGCAAGAACAGGAAGCAGAATAAATTCCTCTTTTCAAACTGTCAAAGGTTTGCCTTGCGAACGCTGCAGGACATCGCACAATCTCTTTTGAACGGGAACAAATGATTTCTTATGGGGCGCAGTAAGTACAGACGTTTAAAAAGCTCCACTCATGCGACGATGCAGCATGAAGAAGCGCAATCTAGCGTTTGACAGACAAAAGCCGGGCGCCGCTACGAGCAATATGAAATCAAACTGATAGAACACGGCGTTTCGCGCTGACTCAAAAGTGTTCTCGACAGATCTGTTTCCTGCATAACGCTGAAAGAGCTAAAGAGCGTTTCTGTCGAGAAGAAACAAGCTCATTTCTTTCTACCATGATGTCACCATGACAAAATCTGTCTTTAAACACCTTGCTCAGTCTCTGACGAGACTGTCAACAATTGCTTTCGCCGATTGTATTGCAAACCGGCGGAAGCGGGGTATTGGGAAAAGTTTTCAACTAGCAATAATCGCGCCTCGGCAATTCAATTTTTAAGAACTTTATTTTCTTTTCACAAAAAAGTACAGGACATCACAATTTAGAACACTTTACATTAATATACATACTTAAAACAGTATATATGATCACATCTCATTACATTTTGACACGGTACCAGTTACATAGCAACAATTTCTTTTTTTCTGGTGCAAATCACATTCTTTACTTAAACATGATAATGTTTTTCACAGTTTCTTGAGATATTGACCTATGCTCTCTATTTCCCACAGATTTTCTGCTTCCTCCCTCCCTTCTCTCCACAGATCTCTGAGGTAATAGTTCTCTCGGGTGATGAACAGGGCCAGGCTACCTGCTGCCTTGACTGGGACCTCGATGCCTTTGAACAGCCCCATGTTCCTCACTCTCCACAGGGCGTTTTTCCCACTGTTCACCACGGCCCAGATCCTGTCAAACACGTCAGGAGGAAGTTTGACAGGAGAGATGCCGTATATGACGAAAGCAGCGGTCAGGGTAAATTGGGGCGAGAGAGCTTGCAACCAATCTTCAAACTGTGCCCAGAAGGCCTTAGCAAAAAAGCAGGACCACAGGAGATGGGTCACATTCTCCTCCTCGCCGCAGCCCACCCTAACGCAGCGAGGGCTGGGGGTGAGGCCCCTACGGTACAAGAAAGTTCGTACCGGTAAGCACTGGTGGACGACACTCCAGGCTAAATCTCTGTGAATGTTGCACAGAAACTTAGAGGATGTGTGTTTCCACACCTTCCTTGTTTGGGCTGATGTTAAAATGCCCACAGGGGTCTGCCTATTGTTCTGGGGTGCAACGAAATCTTCCAGTTTTTGGACGCTGACATCTCGGAGGGGAATATGGCCAATTGGGTGAGATCTTAGAAAACGTTTAACTGTCCCATAAATTGCAGGGCATGTGTCAGAGAGTGGGACATCCAGCTTGGGTCTGACACCCCACACTCTGAACACCTCCCTACCTATCCAGAGCCTGGAAAAATAAGTCCAGGTACGCGCTGCAGGTGCTGTTGCAAAGCCTCTCAGCACAGAGGCCAGGAAAATGCACAGCAGCTTCGTAGCAATATCTGGGACAGACTTCCCCCCTGAGGGTAGCGGCCTGTACATTATTTCCCTTCTGAGTCTTTCCTGCTTCCCACCCCATAGAAATTGAAACATCAATCTCCTCAGCACCGCCGCAACACGGTGTGGGATTGGGAAGGTAGAAGCCAGAAAATTCAAGACAGGCAAGAGCTCAGCTTTGATGACCAGCACCTTCCCTGTCATGGTGAGGTCTCGGTCCTTCCATTGCATCAGTTTTTTGTTTAAGATTGGCAATTTGTTCTGCCAATTTACTGTTCCCATCTCTTCTCCAAAATACACCCCCAGGACCTTAATTCTCTTCTCTTGCAGCCTGAGATCATGTCCTTCTTTTGGCTCCCTCCAGTTCTGATAAAAAATCTCACTCTTAGATTTGATAATTTTTGCAGAGGAAGCCAAAGAGAAACGATCACAGCACTGCAGAGCTCTGCTAATTGAGGCATTGTCAGAGAGGAGCAGGGTGACGTCATCCATGTATAGAGATGTCTTTACCTCTCCTCCCCCACTTCCAGGCACTGGTATCCCATTAATGGCCTGATCCTGGCGCAAGGCACAGGCTAAGGGCTCCATAGCCAAAACGAATAACAAGGGGGATAATGGGCAGCCCTGCCTCACCTCTGAACAGACTTCAAAGGGGCGTGATCTATTGCCATTAACCATTACTCTGCTGTTGCTACCTGTGTACAGCAGGTTAATCCACTTTCTCATGATGGGGCCAAACTTCATGTGCTCAAGTACCGATGTTAAGTACTGCCGGTTTAGGCGGTCAAAGGCCTTTTCTAGGTCTACACCTAAAATGCACGGAGGGAGGGAGCGATCCTCCGAGTACAGACAGACATCCCTCAACAAGGCCAGGTTGTCGCTCATCAGGCGTCCTGCTATCCCACAAGTCTGTTCTTTCCCTACCAGTGAGGCCACTACATTTTGTAGGCGCAGGAAAAGGGCTTTGGACAGGATCTTAGTGTCCACGCCTAACAGGCTGAGGGGTCTCCAGTTCTTTATGTCATTCTTTGCTCCTTTCTTAAACAAGAGAGAGATAGTGCCTTCTCTTAAGGAGTCAGGCAGCAATTCTGTCTTATAGCTTTCCTCGAATAGGAGCAGTAGCGGATCCTGAAGCAGATCCCAAAAGGTGCAATAAAATTCTTTAGGGAGCCCGTCAGCACCCGGAGTTTTCCCCTTCTGTAAGCTCTCCATAGCCTGTCTCAGCTCTTCTACTGTCAAATCCCTCTCAAGTACTTCCCTATCTTCTTCACTCAAAACGTTTTCTAGCTTTGAGGTGAAAAAATGAATTTCTTCATCCTTTACCTCTGTAGAGCTGTACAGTCTTGAGTAGAAGGCCTCGGTGCAGGAGAGGATAGCACTCGGCTCTGTTCTCTCTCGTCCCTCCTCATCAACTACACTTTCCATGACAGACTTGGAGCCTACCACTTTCCTGAAAAAGAAGCGAGTACACTTCTCATTTTCTTCCAAGAACTGCACTCTGCTTCTTAACAGCACTCCTCGACTACTTTCTTCGGCTATGCTCCGGATGTCCTTTTTTAAAAGGGTGATATCCTCGAGCACATCGAAGCCACTGTGCAGCATCGTGTAGAGACGCTGCAGCTGCCTCTGTTTCCTGGCTAGCACTCCTCTCCGTCTGGCAGCAGCCTTCCTTCCCTCAGCCATGAAAAAGGCCTTTGTCCTCACCTTCACCTCCTCCCACCACTCTCCTACTGACCCGTACAAACACTGCAAGGACAGCCACTGTGATAGTTTCTCCTTGTAGCGGGATACTACCCCCTCGTTCTCTAGCAGCTTTGTGTTGAGTTTCCAGAGGCCTGGGCCAAAGACAGTCCCGCCCTGGAGTTCCACTCTACACCCTAAAGCCTGATGATCTGAGAAGAAGACAGGCTGAAGAGTGACCCCAACAACTTTCACTCTCGCTGAGACAAAGCAATAGTCAATTCTGGAGCTGCTATTCCTCCCTGACCATGTATATCCTGCTGTTGTGAGATATATACATCTATATGTGTCTGAGAGTTTAAAGTCTTGAACTAAGTTTTGCAGGGCCAGTGAGCTGGAATCCAATTTTATCGGAGAGCTAGACTGCCTGTCTGTGTGCTCTAAGATACAATTAAAATCCCCTCCCACTATCACGTCTGTGCTACATAACAATAGGGGAGAGAGTGCCTTGAGTAGCTCCACCCTTCCTCCCACGTCAGTAGGACAATACACATTGATTAGCCGCAGGTTAACGGTCCCCCATTCCACATCCACACACAGCAACCTGCCATCTATGACCCTCTGAATACTTTTCAATTTGAAAGCCCATCCTTTGAAAAGAATGGCCACGCCAGAGGCTCTGTTGTTATTGTCCCCTGACCAAACAGAAGGCCCTTTATCCCACCTATCTTCAAAGCTTTTATACCTCTCTTGATAGGCTAAAGCACACTCCTGCAACATCAACACATCTCCCTCTCTCTGCTGGAGGTAATCAAAGACAGACTGACATTTAACTCTGTCATTGATACCTCTGGTGTTAAGAGAAATTATGTTTAGAGCCATATTACATAAGAAAGTGGAACCAGTCTTTACAAAACACATTTCTCTTCTGTCTCACCTGTTACCTTCTTCTTTTTCTTTTTCTTCTTACCAATTTCCTGCCAGCCATCCTCTGAATGAGACTTCATCAGGGTGGCAGCAGTAAAAGCGTTCACAGAGTCCATTTCAAGGAAGGGGCTAGAGGGAGGGGTGGAGGGGTTCCAGCTGTCCCCATCGCCATGCTCTCCTTCCTCCTCGCTCGGGGAGAAAACAGAGTCATTTTTCCTTTTCCTCACGTCCAGCTCCTGGGAGCACTGAGGGGAAAGGGGTGCAGCCGATGCACCAGTCTCCTCTTCCCCCTCACCCACCAGCTGCTGCAGATCCTCCGTGATGGACTGGATGGAGGAGAGGAGGGCATCTAAACTTCACAGGCTACGATACTGCCACTGCGCAAAGTTGACGGTTGCCAGGCAACCGCGGGGATCCTATGGAAATCGTTATCAATCGTCTCATGGCATGTCGTTGCTGTAACGCTTCATATTTGTCGTCTTCTTCTTATAGCTCGAGGTTTTGAAGAATTTCATGACAGACAAGGTCTCCGTTGGGAACAAAGGGCGTTGTGAGAAAACCGTTGCTTATTTTCAGCAGCAGAAATACAACCCTTTAAATACAAGATGACAGAACAACGATGAAGGGCATGCCGGGAGGAAATCATGCACTACAGAGGAAAGGGGGCGGCCACGTACAGTTCACATTCAAGCCACAAGTACTCTTCTCGGATGTTGCACAAACAAATCATAACGCCCTGAAAGCATTGCAGCATGTCTGTGTCCCACTTCCCGTAGCTGCAGGACGACTGACACGAACGGACAAACACAATCTGTGGCGTTTAGCGTGACATAGTCTTGCAGGCATCGTGCTGTCTCACTGCAATACTATACCGCTGGAGGAAACAGTCCATCTGGCCATGAAACTCATTTGAATGTCTAGCTACAGTAACTAACAATATCATGATTTGTTCACGATGTGTGGAATCAGCACGTCCCGGAGACAGCGTCCGATATCGTAAGCATTATCTGGTGGTGTCCTGCAGGGTTCCAGCAGCTGTGCGTTGGTGGTATAGTGGTGAGCATAGCTGCCTTCCAAGCAGTTGACCCGGGTTCGATTCCCGGCCAACGCAGCGCCGAGTGTCTGTAACTTCTCTTATGAACCTAAAAATGTGACCAGCAAAGCCTTTTTTGAAAGAGGTTGCACAAATGAATTGGGGGAGAATCTTACAGGGGATTCTTTGCGATGTCTGCATACACGCAGTCCGATATGGGTGCTGAAAACTTGAGAAACTCTCAATATCATGCTGCCTTTCCCCGGAGTAAATCTGTTTCATTAAAAGAATGCTTCTCGCAGGTTCAAAAAGGGCCCCTGTTAATTGGAGAAATCAATGATTTCGAATGAGTTCTGTATGCGTTAAAAGACAGCTATACACACAGAAAACATGCAGGGTGTTTCCCGAGCCGAAACACAGTGCCTTTTTCCAAGCCATTTGAGAAAGCCCGCCCACTGAAAACTGCAGCAGATCGTGTAAAGACGTTCAACTTTGTAACTACTGCAAGCACAGGAAGCAGAATAAATTCCTCTTTTCAAACTGTCAAAGGTTTGCTTTGCGAACGCTGCAGGACATCGCACAATCTCTTTTGAACGGGGACAAATGATTTCTTATGGGGCGCAGTAAGTACAGACGTTTAAAAAGCTCCACTCATGCGACGATGCAGCATGAAGAAGCGCAACCTAGCGTTTGACAGACAAAAGCCGGGCGCCGCTACGAGCAATATGAAATCAAACTGACAGAACACGGCGTTTCGCGCTGACTCAAAAGTGTTCTCGACAGATCTGTTCCCTGCATAACGCTGAAAGAGCTAAAGAGGGTTTCTGTCGATAAGAAACAAGTTCATTTCTTTCTACCATGATGTCACCATGACAAAATCTGTCTTTAAACACCTTGCTCAGTCTCTGACGAGACTGTCAAAAATTGCTTTCGCCGATTGTATTGCAAACCGGCGGAAGCGGGGTATTGGGAAAAGTTTTCAACTAGCAATAATCGCGCCTCGGCTAAACCTCACAGGCTACGATACTGCCACTGCGCAAAGCTGACGGTTGCCAGGCAACCGCGGGGATCCTATGGAAATCGTTATCAATCGTCTCATGGCATGTCGTTGCTGTAACGCTTCATATTTGTCGTCTTCTTCTTATAGCTCGAGGTTTTGAAGAATTTCATGACAGACAAGGTCTCCGTTGGGAACAAAGGGCGTTGTGAGAAAACCGTTGCTTATTTTCAGCAGCAGAAATACAACCCTTTAAATACAAGATGACAGAACAATGACGAAGGGCATGCCAGGAGGAAATCATGCACTACAGAGGAAAGGGGGCGGCCACGTACAGTTCACATTTAAGCCACAAGTACTCTTCTCGGATGTTGCACAAACAAATCATAACGCCCTGAAAGCATTGCAGCATGTCTGTGTCCCACTTCCCGTAGCTGCAGGACGACTGACACGAACGGACAAACACAATCTGTGGCGTTTAGCGTGACATAGTCTTGCAGGCATCGTGCTGTCTCACTGCAATACTATACCGCTGGAGGAAACAGTCCATCTGGCCATGAAACTCATTTGAACGTCTAGCTACAGTAACTAACAATATCATGATTTGTTCACGATGTGTGGAATCAGCACGTCCCGGAGACAGCGTCCGATATCGTGAGCATTATCTGGTGGTGTCCTGCAGGGCTCCAGCAGCTGTGCGTTGGTGGTATAGTGGTGAGCATAACTGCCTTCCAAGCAGTTGACCCGGGTTCGATTCCCGGCCAACGCAGCGCCGAGTGTCTGTAACTTCTCTTATGAACCTAAAAATGTGACCAGCAAAGCCTTTTTTGAAAGAGGTTGCACAAATGAATTGGGGGAGAATCTTACAGGGGATTCTTTGCGATGTCTGCATACACGCAGTCCGATATGGGTGCTGAAAACTTGAGAAACTCTCAATATCATGCTGCCTTTCCCCGGAATAAATCTGTTACATTGAAAGACAGCTTCTCGCAGGTTCAAAAAGGGCCCCTGTTAATTGGAGAAATCAATGATTTCGAATGAGTTCTGTATGCGTTAAAAGACAGCTATACACACAGAAAACATGCAGGGTGTTTCCCGAGCCGAAACACAGTGCCTTTTTCCAAGCCATTTGACAAAGCCCGCCCACTGAAAACTGCAGCAGATCGTGTAAAGACGTTCGACTTTGTAACTACTGCAAGAACAGGAAGCAGAATAAATTCCTCTTTTCAAACTGTCAAAGGTTTGCCTTGCGAACGCTGCAGGACATCGCACAATCTCTTTTGAACGGGGACAAATGATTTCTTATGGGGCGCAGTAAGAACAAACGTTTTAAAAGCTCCACTCATGCCGGCGATGCAGCACGAAGAAGCGCAACCTAGCATTTGACAGACAAAAGCCGGGCGCCGCTACGAGAATCTTAAAGAGCATTCTGAGCGATGTCTGCATACACGCAGTCCGATATGGGTGCTGAAAGCTTGAGAAACTCTCAATATCATGCTGCCTTTCCCCGGAGTAAATCTGTTACATTGAAAGACAGCTTCTCGCAGGTTCAAAAAGGGCCCCTGTTAATTGGAGAAATCAATGATTTCGAATGAGTTCTGTATGCGTTAAAAGACAGCTATACACAGAAAACATGCAGGGTGTTTCCCGAGCCGAAACACAGTGCCTTTTTCCAAGCCATTTGACAAAGCCCGCCCACTGAAAACTGCAGCAGATCGTGTAAAGACGTTCGACTTTATAACTACTGCAAGAACAGGAAGCAGAATAAATTCCTCTTTTCAAACTGTCAAAGGTTTGCCTTGCGAACGCTGCAGGACATCGCACAATCTCTTTTGAACGGGGACAAATGATTTCTTATGGGGCGCATTAAGAACAGACGTTTTAAAAGCACCACTCATGCCGGCGATGCAGCACGAAGAAGCGCAACCTAGCATTTGACAGACAAAAGCCGGGCGCCGCTACGAGAATCTTAAAGGGCATTCTGAGCGATGTCTGCTTGCACGCAGTCCGATAGGGGTGCTGAAAGCTTGAGCAACTCTCAATATCATGCTGCCTTTCCCCGGAGTAAATCTGTTTCATTAAAAGAATGCTTCTCGCAGGTTCAATAAGGCCCCCTGGTAATTGGAGAAATCAATGATTTCGAATGAATTCTGTATGCGTTAAAAGACAGCTATACACACAGAAAACATGCAGGATGTTTCCCGAGCCGAAACACAGTGCGTTTTTCCACGACTTTGACAAAGCCCACCCACTGAAAACTGCAGCAGATCGTGTAAAGACGTTCAACTTTGTAACTACTGCAAGCACAGGAAGCAGAATAAATTCCTCTTTTCAAACTGTCAAAGGTTTGCTTTGCGAACGCTGCAGGACATCGCACAATCTCTTTTGAACGGGGACAAATGATTTCTTATGGGGCGCGTAAGTACAGACGTTTAAAAAGCTCCACTCATGCGACGATGCTGCATGAAGAAGCGCAACCTAGCGTTTGACAGACAAAAGCCGGGCGCCGCTACGAGCAATATGAAATCAAACTGACAGAACACGGCGTTTCGCGCTGACTCAAAAGTGTTCTCGACAGATCTGTTCCCTGCATAACGCTGAAAGAGCTAAAGAGCGTTTCTGTCGAGAAGAAACAAGTTCATTTCTTTCTACCATGATGTCACCATGACAAAATCTGTCTTTAAACACCTTGCTCAGTCTCTGACGAGACTGTCAAAAATTGCTTTCGCCGATTGTATTGCAAACCGGCGGAAGCGGGGTATTGGGAAAAGTTTTCAACTAGCAATAATCGCGCCTCGGCTAAACCTCACAGGCTACGATACTGCCACTGCGCAAAGTTGACGGTTGCCAGGCAACCGCGGGGATCCTATGGAAATCGTTATCAATCGTCTCATGGCATGTCGTTGCTGTAACGCTTCATATTTGTCGTCTTCTTCTTATAGCTCGAGGTTTTGAAGAATTTCATGACAGACAAGGTCTCCGTTGGGAACAAAGGGCGTTGTGAGAAAACCATTGCTTATTTTCAGCAGCAGAAATACAACCCTTTAAATACAAGATGACAGAACAATGACGAAGGGCATGCCGGGAGGAAATCATGCACTACAGAGGAAAGGGGGCGGCCACGTACAGTTCACATTCAAGCCACAAGTACTCTTCTCGGATGTTGCAGAAACAAATCATAACGCCCTGAAAGCATTGCAGCATGTCTGTGTCCCACTTCCCGTAGCTGCAGGACGACTGACACGAACGGACAAACACAATCTGTGGCGTTTAGCGTGACATAGTCTTGCAGGCATCGTGCTGTCTCACTGCAATACTATACCGCTGGAGGAAACAGTCCATCTGGCCATGAAACTCATTTGAACGTCTAGCTACAGTAACTAACAATATCATGATTTGTTCACGATGTGTGGAATCAGCACGTCCCGGAGACAGCGTCCGATATCGTGAGCATTATCTGGTGGTGTCCTGCAGGGCTCCAGCAGCTGTGCGTTGGTGGTATAGTGGTGAGCATAGCTGCCTTCCAAGCAGTTGACCCGCATTCGATTCCCGGCCAACGCAGCGCCGAGTGTCTGTAACTTCTCTTATGAACCTAAAAATGTGACCAGCAAAGCCTTTTTTGAAAGAGGTTGCACAAATGAATTGGGGGAGAATCTTACAGGGGATTCTTTGCGATGTCTGCATACACACAGTCCGATATGGGTGCTGAAAACTTGAGAAACTCTCAATATCATGCTGCCTTTCCCCGGAGTAAATCTGTTACATTGAAAGACAGCTTCTCGCAGGTTCAAAAAGGGCCCCTGTTAATTGGAGAAATCAATGATTTCGAATGAGTTCTGTATGCGTTAAAAGACAGCTATACACACAGAAAACATGCAGGGTGTTTCCCGAGCCGAAACACAGTGCCTTTTTCCAAGCCATTTGACAAAGCCCGCCCACTGAAAACTGCAGCAGATCGTGTAAAGACGTTCGACTTTGTAACTACTGCAAGAAGAGGAAGCAGAATAAATTCCTCTTTTCAAACTGTCAAAGGTTTGCCTTGCGAACGCTGCAGGACATCGCACAATCTCTTTTGAACGGGGACAAATGATTTCTTATGGGGCGCAGTAAGAACAGACGTTTTAAAAGCTCCACTCATGCCGGCGATGCAGCACGAAGAAGCGCAACCTAGCATTTGACAGACAAAAGCCGGGCGCCGCTACGAGAATCTTAAAGGGCATTCTGAGCGATGTCTGCTTACACGCAGTCCGATACGGGTGCTGAAAGCTTGAGCAACTCTCAATATCATGCTGCCTTTCCCCGGAGTAAATCTGTTTCATTAAAAGAATGCTTCTCGCAGGTTCAATAAGGCCCCCTGGTAATTGGAGAAATCAATGATTTCGAATGAATTCTGTATGCGTTAAAAGACAGCTATACACACAGAAAACATGCAGGATGTTTCCCGAGCCGAAACACAGTGCGTTTTTCCACGACTTTGACAAAGCTCGCCCACTGAAAACTGCAGCAGATCGTGTAAAGACGTTCAACTTTGTAACTACTGCAAGCACAGGAAGCAGAATAAATTCCTCTTTTCAAACTGTCAAAGGTTTGCTTTGCGAACGCTGCAGGACATCGCACAATCTCTTTTGAACGGGGACAAATGATTTCTTATGGGGCGCAGTAAGTACAGACGTTTAAAAAGCTCCACTCATGCGACGATGCAGCATGAAGAAGCGCAACCTAGCGTTTGACAGACAAAAGCCGGGCGCCGCTACGAGCAATATGAAATCAAACTGACAGAACACGGCGTTTCGCGCTGACTCAAAAGTGTTCTCGACAGATCTGTTCCCTGCATAACGCTGAAAGAGCTAAAGAGCGTTTCTGTCGAGAAGAAACAAGTTCATTTCTTTCTACCATGATGTCACCATGACAAAATCTGTCTTTAAACACCTTGCTCAGTCTCTGACGAGACTGTCAAAAATTGCTTTCGCCGATTGTATTGCATACCGGCGGAAGCGGGGTATTGGGAAAAGTTTTCAACTAGCAATAATCGCGCCTCGGCTAAACCTCACAGGCTACGATACTGCCACTGCGCAAAGTTGACGGTTGCCAGGCAACCGCGGGGATCCTATGGAAATCGTTATCAATCGTCTCATGGCATGTCGTTGCTGTAACGCTTCATATTTGTCGTCTTCTTCTTATAGCTCGAGGTTTTGAAGAATTTCATGACAGACAAGGTCTCCGTTGGGAACAAAGGGCGTTGTGAGAAAACCGTTGCTTATTTTCAGCAGCAGAAATACAACCTTTTAAATACAAGATGACAGAACAATGACGAAGGGCATGCCGGGAGGAAATCATGCACTACAGAGGAAAGGGGGCGGCCACGTACAGTTCACATTCAAGCCACAAGTACTCTTCTCGGATGTTGCACAAACAAATCATAACGCCCTGAAAGCATTGCAGCATGTCTGTGTCCCACTTCCCGTAGCTGCAGGACGTCTGACACGAACGGACAAACACAATCTGTGGCGTTTAGCGTGACATAGTCTTGCAGGCATCGTGCTGTCTCACTGCAATACTATACCGCTGGAGGAAACAGTCCATCTGGCCATGAAACTCATTTGAACGTCTAGCTACAGTAACTAACAATATCATGATTTGTTCACGATGTGTGGAATCAGCACGTCCCGGAGACAGCGTCCGATATCGTGAGCATTATCTGGTGGTGTCCTGCAGGGCTCCAGCAGCTGTGCGTTGGTGGTATAGTGGTGAGCATAGCTGCCTTCCAAGCAGTTGACCCGCGTTCGATTCCCGGCCAACGCAGCGCCGAGTGTCTGTAACTTCTCTTATGAACCTAAAAATGTGACCAGCAAAGCAAAGCCTTTTTTGAAAGAGGTTGCACAAATGAATTGGGGGAGAAACTTACAGGGGATTCTTTGCGATGTCTGCATACACGCAGTCCGATATGGGTGCTGAAAACTTGAGAAACTCTCAATATCTTGCTGCCTTTCCCCGGAATAAATCTGTTACATTGAAAGACAGCTTCTCGCAGGTTCAAAAAGGGCCCCTGTTAATTGGAGAAATCAATGATTTCGAATGAGTTCTGTATGCGTTAAAAGACAGCTATACACACAGAAAACATGCAGGGTGTTTCCCGAGCCGAAACACAGTGCCTTTTTCCAAGCCATTTGACAAAGCCCGCCCACTGAAAACTGCAGCAGATCGTGTAAAGACGTTCGACTTTGTAACTACTGCAAGAACAGGAAGCAGAATAAATTCCTCTTTTCAAACTGTCAAAGGTTTGCCTTGCGAACGCTGCAGGACATCGCACAATCTCTTTTGAACGGGGACAAATGATTTCTTATGGGGCGCAGTAAGAACAGACGTTTTAAAAGCTCCACTCATGCCGGCGATGCAGCACGAAGAAGCGCAACCTAGCATTTGACAGACAAAAGCCGGGCGCCGCTACGAGAATCTTAAAGGGCATTCTGAGCGATGTCTGCTTACACGCAGTCCGATACGGGTGCTGAAAGCTTGAGCAACTCTCAATATCATGCTGCCTTTCCCCGGAGTAAATCTGTTTCATTAAAAGAATGCTTCTCGCAGGTTCAATAAGGCCCCCTGGTAATTGGAGAAATCAATGATTTCGAATGAATTCTGTATGCGTTAAAAGACAGCTATACACACAGAAAACATGCAGGATGTTTCCCGAGCCGAAACACAGTGCGTTTTTCCACGACTTTGACAAAGCTCGCCCACTGAAAACTGCAGCAGATCGTGTAAAGACGTTCAACTTTGTAACTACTGCAAGCACAGGAAGCAGAATAAATTCCTCTTTTCAAACTGTCAAAGGTTTGCTTTGCGAACGCTGCAGGACATCGCACAATCTCTTTTGAACGGGGACAAATGATTTCTTATGGGGCGCAGTAAGTACAGACGTTTAAAAAGCTCCACTCATGCGACGATGCAGCATGAAGAAGCGCAACCTAGCGTTTGACAGACAAAAGCCGGGCGCCGCTACGAGCAATATGAAATCAAACTGACAGAACACGGCGTTTCGCGCTGACTCAAAAGTGTTCTCGACAGATCTGTTCCCTGCATAACGCTGAAAGAGCTAAAGAGCGTTTCTGTCGAGAAGAAACAAGTTCATTTCTTTCTACCATGATGTCACCATGACAAAATCTGTCTTTAAACACCTTGCTCAGTCTCTGACGAGACTGTCAAAAATTGCTTTCGCCGATTGTATTGCATACCGGCGGAAGCGGGGTATTGGGAAAAGTTTTCAACTAGCAATAATCGCGCCTCGGCTAAACCTCACAGGCTACGATACTGCCACTGCGCAAAGTTGACGGTTGCCAGGCAACCGCGGGGATCCTATGGAAATCGTTATCAATCGTCTCATGGCATGTCGTTGCTGTAACGCTTCATATTTGTCGTCTTCTTCTTATAGCTCGAGGTTTTGAAGAATTTCATGACAGACAAGGTCTCCGTTGGGAACAAAGGGCGTTGTGAGAAAACCGTTGCTTATTTTCAGCAGCAGAAATACAACCTTTTAAATACAAGATGACAGAACAATGACGAAGGGCATGCCGGGAGGAAATCATGCACTACAGAGGAAAGGGGGCGGCCACGTACAGTTCACATTCAAGCCACAAGTACTCTTCTCGGATGTTGCACAAACAAATCATAACGCCCTGAAAGCATTGCAGCATGTCTGTGTCCCACTTCCCGTAGCTGCAGGACGTCTGACACGAACGGACAAACACAATCTGTGGCGTTTAGCGTGACATAGTCTTGCAGGCATCGTGCTGTCTCACTGCAATACTATACCGCTGGAGGAAACAGTCCATCTGGCCATGAAACTCATTTGAACGTCTAGCTACAGTAACTAACAATATCATGATTTGTTCACGATGTGTGGAATCAGCACGTCCCGGAGACAGCGTCCGATATCGTGAGCATTATCTGGTGGTGTCCTGCAGGGCTCCAGCAGCTGTGCGTTGGTGGTATAGTGGTGAGCATAGCTGCCTTCCAAGCAGTTGACCCGCGTTCGATTCCCGGCCAACGCAGCGCCGAGTGTCTGTAACTTCTCTTATGAACCTAAAAATGTGACCAGCAAAGCAAAGCCTTTTTTGAAAGAGGTTGCACAAATGAATTGGGGGAGAAACTTACAGGGGATTCTTTGCGATGTCTGCATACACGCAGTCCGATATGGGTGCTGAAAACTTGAGAAACTCTCAATATCTTGCTGCCTTTCCCCGGAATAAATCTGTTACATTGAAAGACAGCTTCTCGCAGGTTCAAAAAGGGCCCCTGTTAATTGGAGAAATCAATGATTTCGAATGAGTTCTGTATGCGTTAAAAGACAGCTATACACACAGAAAACATGCAGGGTGTTTCCCGAGCCGAAACACAGTGCCTTTTTCCAAGCCATTTGACAAAGCCCGCCCACTGAAAACTGCAGCAGATCGTGTAAAGACGTTCGACTTTGTAACTACTGCAAGAACAGGAAGCAGAATAAATTCCTCTTTTCAAACTGTCAAAGGTTTGCCTTGCGAACGCTGCAGGACATCGCACAATCTCTTTTGAACGGGGACAAATGATTTCTTATGGGGCGCAGTAAGAACAGACGTTTTAAAAGCTCCACTCATGCCGGCGATGCAGCACGAAGAAGCGCAACCTAGCATTTGACAGACAAAAGCCGGGCGCCGCTACGAGAATCTTAAAGGGCATTCTGAGCGATGTCTGCTTACACGCAGTCCGATACGGGTGCTGAAAGCTTGAGCAACTCTCAATATCATGCTGCCTTTCCCCGGAGTAAATCTGTTTCATTAAAAGAATGCTTCTCGCAGGTTCAATAAGGCCCCCTGGTAATTGGAGAAATCAATGATTTCGAATGAATTCTGTATGCGTTAAAAGACAGCTATACACACAGAAAACATGCAGGATGTTTCCCGAGCCGAAACACAGTGCGTTTTTCCACGACTTTGACAAAGCTCGCCCACTGAAAACTGCAGCAGATCGTGTAAAGACGTTCAACTTTGTAACTACTGCAAGCACAGGAAGCAGAATAAATTCCTCTTTTCAAACTGTCAAAGGTTTGCTTTGCGAACGCTGCAGGACATCGCACAATCTCTTTTGAACGGGGACAAATGATTTCTTATGGGGCGCAGTAAGTACAGACGTTTAAAAAGCTCCACTCATGCGACGATGCAGCATGAAGAAGCGCAACCTAGCGTTTGACAGACAAAAGCCGGGCGCCGCTACGAGCAATATGAAATCAAACTGACAGAACACGGCGTTTCGCGCTGACTCAAAAGTGTTCTCGACAGATCTGTTCCCTGCATAACGCTGAAAGAGCTAAAGAGCGTTTCTGTCGAGAAGAAACAAGTTCATTTCTTTCTACCATGATGTCACCATGACAAAATCTGTCTTTAAACACCTTGCTCAGTCTCTGACGAGACTGTCAAAAATTGCTTTCGCCGATTGTATTGCATACCGGCGGAAGCGGGGTATTGGGAAAAGTTTTCAACTAGCAATAATCGCGCCTCGGCTAAACCTCACAGGCTACGATACTGCCACTGCGCAAAGTTGACGGTTGCCAGGCAACCGCGGGGATCCTATGGAAATCGTTATCAATCGTCTCATGGCATGTCGTTGCTGTAACGCTTCATATTTGTCGTCTTCTTCTTATAGCTCGAGGTTTTGAAGAATTTCATGACAGACAAGGTCTCCGTTGGGAACAAAGGGCGTTGTGAGAAAACCGTTGCTTATTTTCAGCAGCAGAAATACAACCTTTTAAATACAAGATGACAGAACAATGACGAAGGGCATGCCGGGAGGAAATCATGCACTACAGAGGAAAGGGGGCGGCCACGTACAGTTCACATTCAAGCCACAAGTACTCTTCTCGGATGTTGCACAAACAAATCATAACGCCCTGAAAGCATTGCAGCATGTCTGTGTCCCACTTCCCGTAGCTGCAGGACGTCTGACACGAACGGACAAACACAATCTGTGGCGTTTAGCGTGACATAGTCTTGCAGGCATCGTGCTGTCTCACTGCAATACTATACCGCTGGAGGAAACAGTCCATCTGGCCATGAAACTCATTTGAACGTCTAGCTACAGTAACTAACAATATCATGATTTGTTCACGATGTGTGGAATCAGCACGTCCCGGAGACAGCGTCCGATATCGTGAGCATTATCTGGTGGTGTCCTGCAGGGCTCCAGCAGCTGTGCGTTGGTGGTATAGTGGTGAGCATAGCTGCCTTCCAAGCAGTTGACCCGCGTTCGATTCCCGGCCAACGCAGCGCTGAGTGTCTGTAACTTCTCTTATGAACCTAAAAATGTGACCAGCAAAGCAAAGCCTTTTTTGAAAGAGGTTGCACAAATGAATTGGGGGAGAAACTTACAGGGGATTCTTTGCGATGTCTGCATACACGCAGTCCGATATGGGTGCTGAAAACTTGAGAAACTCTCAATATCTTGCTGCCTTTCCCCGGAATAAATCTGTTACATTGAAAGACAGCTTCTCGCAGGTTCAAAAAGGGCCCCTGTTAATTGGAGAAATCAATGATTTCGAATGAGTTCTGTATGCGTTAAAAGACAGCTATACACACAGAAAACATGCAGGGTGTTTCCCGAGCCGAAACACAGTGCCTTTTTCCAAGCCATTTGACAAAGCCCGCCCACTGAAAACTGCAGCAGATCGTGTAAAGACGTTCGACTTTGTAACTACTGCAAGAACAGGAAGCAGAATAAATTCCTCTTTTCAAACTGTCAAAGGTTTGCCTTGCGAACGCTGCAGGACATCGCACAATCTCTTTTGAACGGGGACAAATGATTTCTTATGGGGCGCAGTAAGAACAGACGTTTTAAAAGCTCCACTCATGCCGGCGATGCAGCACGAAGAAGCGCAACCTAGCATTTGACAGACAAAAGCCGGGCGCCGCTACGAGAATCTTAAAGGGCATTCTGAGCGATGTCTGCTTACACGCAGTCCGATACGGGTGCTGAAAGCTTGAGCAACTCTCAATATCATGCTGCCTTTCCCCGGAGTAAATCTGTTTCATTAAAAGAATGCTTCTCCCAGGTTCAATAAGGCCCCCTGGTAATTGGAGAAATCAATGATTTCGAATGAATTCTGTATGCGTTAAAAGACAGCTATACACACAGAAAACATGCAGGATGTTTCCCGAGCCGAAACACAGTGCGTTTTTCCACGACTTTGACAAAGCCCGCCCACTGAAAACTGCAGCAGATCGTGTAAAGACGTTCAAATTTGTAACTACTGCAAGCACAGGAAGCAGAATAAATTCCTCTTTTCAAACTGTCAAAGGTTTGCTTTGCGAACGCTGCAGGACATCGCACAATCTCTTTTGAACGGGGACAAATGATTTCTTATGGGGCGCAGTAAGTACAGACGTTTAAAAAGCTCCACTCATGCGACGATGCAGCATGAAGAAGCGCAACCTAGCGTTTGACAGACAAAAGCCGGGCGCCGCTACGAGCAATATGAAATCAAACTGACAGAACACGGCGTTTCGCGCTGACTCAAAAGTGTTCTCGACAGATCTGTTCCCTGCATAACGCTGAAAGAGCTAAAGAGCGTTTCTGTCGACAAGAAACAAGTTCATTTCTTTCTACCATGATGTCACCATGACAAAATCTGTCTTTAAACACCTTGCTCAGTCTCTGACGAGACTGTCAAAAATTGCTTTCGCCGATTGTATTGCAAACCGGCGGAAGCGGGGTATTGGGAAAAGTTTTCAACTAGCAATAATCGCGCCTCGGCTAAACCTCACAGGCTACGATACTGCCACTGCGCAAAGTTGACGGTTGCCAGGCAACCGCGGGGATCCTATGGAAATCGTTATCAATCGTCTCATGGCATGTCGTTGCTGTAACGCTTCATATTTGTCGTCTTCTTCTTATAGCTCGAGGTTTTGAAGAATTTCATGACAGACAAGGTCTCCGTTGGGAACAAAGGGCGTTGTGAGAAAACCGTTGCTTATTTTCAGCAGCAGAAATACAACCTTTTAAATACAAGATGACAGAACAATGACGAAGGGCATGCCGGGAGGAAATCATGCACTACAGAGGAAAGGGGGCGGCCACGTACAGTTCACATTCAAGCCACAAGTACTCTTCTCGGATGTTGCACAAACAAATCATAACGCCCTGAAAGCATTGCAGCATGTCTGTGTCCCACTTCCCGTAGCTGCAGGACGTCTGACACGAACGGACAAACACAATCTGTGGCGTTTAGCGTGACATAGTCTTGCAGGCATCGTGCTGTCTCACTGCAATACTATACCGCTGGAGGAAACAGTCCATCTGGCCATGAAACTCATTTGAACGTCTAGCTACAGTAACTAACAATATCATGATTTGTTCACGATGTGTGGAATCAGCACGTCCCGGAGACAGCGTCCGATATCGTGAGCATTATCTGGTGGTGTCCTGCAGGGCTCCAGCAGCTGTGCGTTGGTGGTATAGTGGTGAGCATAGCTGCCTTCCAAGCAGTTGACCCGCGTTCGATTCCCGGCCAACGCAGCGCCGAGTGTCTGTAACTTCTCTTATGAACCTAAAAATGTGACCAGCAAAGCAAAGCCTTTTTTGAAAGAGGTTGCACAAATGAATTGGGGGAGAAACTTACAGGGGATTCTTTGCGATGTCTGCATACACGCAGTCCGATATGGGTGCTGAAAACTTGAGAAACTCTCAATATCTTGCTGCCTTTCCCCGGAATAAATCTGTTACATTGAAAGACAGCTTCTCGCAGGTTCAAAAAGGGCCCCTGTTAATTGGAGAAATCAATGATTTCGAATGAGTTCTGTATGCGTTAAAAGACAGCTATACACACAGAAAACATGCAGGGTGTTTCCCGAGCCGAAACACAGTGCCTTTTTCCAAGCCATTTGACAAAGCCCGCCCACTGAAAACTGCAGCAGATCGTGTAAAGACGTTCGACTTTGTAACTACTGCAAGAACAGGAAGCAGAATAAATTCCTCTTTTCAAACTGTCAAAGGTTTGCCTTGCGAACGCTGCAGGACATCGCACAATCTCTTTTGAACGGGGACAAATGATTTCTTATGGGGCGCAGTAAGAACAGACGTTTTAAAAGCACCACTCATGCCGGCGATGCAGCACGAAGAAGCGCAACCTAGCATTTGACAGACAAAAGCCGGGCGCCGCTACGAGAATCTTAAAGGGCATTCTGAGCGATGTCTGCTTACACGCAGTCCGATACGGGTGCTGAAAGCTTGAGCAACTCTCAATATCATGCTGCCTTTCCCCGCAGTAAATCTGTTTCATTAAAAGAATGCTTCTCGCAGGTTCAATAAGGCCCCCTGGTAATTGGAGAAATCAATGATTTCGAATGAATTCTGTATGCGTTAAAAGACAGCTATACACACAGAAAACATGCAGGATGTTTCCCGAGCCGAAACACAGTGCGTTTTTCCACGACTTTGACAAAGCCCGCCCACTGAAAACTGCAGCAGATCGTGTAAAGACGTTCAACTTTGTAACTACTGCAAGCACAGGAAGCAGAATAAATTCCTCTTTTCAAACTGTCAAAGGTTTGCTTTGCGAACGCTGCAGGACATCGCACAATCTCTTTTGAACGGGGACAAATGATTTCTTATGGGGCGCAGTAAGTACAGACGTTTAAAAAGCTCCACTCATGCGACGATGCAGCATGAAGAAGCGCAACCTAGCGTTTGACAGACAAAAGCCGGGCGCCGCTACGAGCAATATGAAATCAAACTGACAGAACACGGCGTTTCGCGCTGACTCAAAAGTGTTCTCGACAGATCTGTTCCCTGCATAACGCTGAAAGAGCTAAAGAGCGTTTCTGTCGACAAGAAACAAGTTCATTTCTTTCTACCATGATGTCACCATGACAAAATCTGTCTTTAAACACCTTGCTCAGTCTCTGACGAGACTGTCAAACATTGCTTTCGCCGATTGTATTGCAAACCGGCGGAAGCGGGGTATTGGGAAAAGTTTTCAACTAGCAATAATCGCGCCTCGGCTAAACCTCACAGGCTACGATACTGCCACTGCGCAAAGTTGACGGTTGCCAGGCAACCGCGGGGATCCTATGGAAATCGTTATCAATCGTCTCATGGCATGTCGTTGCTGTAACGCTTCATATTTGTCGTCTCCTTCTTATAGCTCGAGGTTTTGAAGAATTTCATGACAGACAAGGTCTCCGTTGGGAACAAAGGGCGTTGTGAGAAAACCGTTGCTTATTTTCAGCAGCAGAAATACAACCTTTTAAATACAAGATGACAGAACAATGACGAAGGGCATGCCGGGAGGAAATCATGCACTACAGAGGAAAGGGGGCGGCCACGTACAGTTCACATTCAAGCCACAAGTACTCTTCTCGGATGTTGCACAAACAAATCATAACGCCCTGAAAGCATTGCAGCATGTCTGTGTCCCACTTCCCGTAGCTGCAGGACGACTGACACGAACGGACAAACACAATCTGTGGCGTTTAGCGTGACATAGTCTTGCAGGCATCGTGCTGTCTCACTGCAATACTATACCGCTGGAGGAAACAGTCCATCTGGCCATGAAACTCATTTGAACGTCTAGCTACAGTAACTAACAATATCATGATTTGTTCACGATGTGTGGAATCAGCACGTCCCGGAGACAGCGTCCGATATCGTGAGCATTATCTGGTGGTGTCCTGCAGAGCTCCAGCAGCTGTGCGTTGGTGGTATAGTGGTGAGCATAGCTGCCTTCCAAGCAGTTGACCCGGGTTCGATTCCCGGCCAACGCAGCGCCGAGTGTCTGTAACTTCTCTTATGAACCTAAAAATGTGACCAGCAAAGCAAAGCCTTTTTTGAAAGAGGTTGCACAAATGAATTGGGGGAGAATCTTACAGGGGATTCTTTGCGATGTCTGCATACACGCAGTCCGATATGGGTGCTGAAAACTTGAGAAACTCTCAATATCATGCTGCCTTTCCCCGGAGTAAATCTGTTACATTGAAAGACAGCTTCTCGCAGGATCAAAAAGGGCCCCTGTTAATTGGAGAAATCAATGATTTCGAATGAGTTCTGTATGCGTTAAAAGACAGCTATACACACAGAAAACATGCAGGGTGTTTCCCGAGCCGAAACACAGTGCCTTTTTCCAAGCTATTTGACAAAGCCCGCCCACTGAAAACTGCAGCAGATCGTGTAAAGACGTTCGACTTTGTAACTACTGCAAGAACAGGAAGCAGAATAAATTCCTCTTTTCAAACTGTCAATGGTTTGCCTTGCGAACGCTGCAGGACATCGCACAATCTCTTTTGAACGGGGACAAATGATTTCTTATGGGGCGCAGTAAGAACAGACGTTTTAAAAGCTCCACTCATGCCGGCGATGCAGCACGAAGAAGCGCAACCTAGCATTTGACAGACAAAAGCCGGGCGCCGCTACGAGAATCTTAAAGGGCATTCTGAGCGATGTCTGCTTACACGCAGTCCGATACGGGTGCTGAAAGCTTGAGCAACTCTCAATATCATGCTGCCTTTCCCCGGAGTAAATCTGTTTCATTAAAAGAATGCTTCTCCCAGGTTCAATAAGGCCCCCTGGTAATTGGAGAAATCAATGATTTCGAATGAATTCTGTATGCGTTAAAAGACAGCTATACACACAGAAAACATGCAGGATGTTTCCCGAGCCGAAACACAGTGCGTTTTTCCACGACTTTGACAAAGCCCGCCCACTGAAAACTGCAGCAGATCGTGTAAAGACGTTCAAATTTGTAACTACTGCAAGCACAGGAAGCAGAATAAATTCCTCTTTTCAAACTGTCAAAGGTTTGCTTTGCGAACGCTGCAGGACATCGCACAATCTCTTTTGAACGGGGACAAATGATTTCTTATGGGGCGCAGTAAGTACAGACGTTTAAAAAGCTCCACTCATGCGACGATGCAGCATGAAGAAGCGCAACCTAGCGTTTGACAGACAAAAGCCGGGCGCCGCTACGAGCAATATGAAATCAAACTGACAGAACACGGCGTTTCGCGCTGACTCAAAAGTGTTCTCGACAGATCTGTTCCCTGCATAACGCTGAAAGAGCTAAAGAGCGTTTCTGTCGACAAGAAACAAGTTCATTTCTTTCTACCATGATGTCACCATGACAAAATCTGTCTTTAAACACCTTGCTCAGTCTCTGACGAGACTGTCAAAAATTGCTTTCGCCGATTGTATTGCAAACCGGCGGAAGCAGGGTATTGGGAAAAGTTTTCAACTAGCAATAATCGCGCCTCGGCTAAACCTCACAGGCTACGATACTGCCACTGCGCAAAGCTGACGGTTGCCAGGCAACCGCGGGGATCCTATGGAAATCGTTATCAATCGTCTCATGGCATGTCGTTGCTGTAACGCTTCATATTTGTCGTCTTCTTCTTATAGCTCGAGGTTTTGAAGAATTTCATGACAGACAAGGTCTCCGTTGGGAACAAAGGGCGTTGTGAGAAAACCGTTGCTTATTTTCAGCAGCAGAAATACAACCCTTTAAATACAAGATGACAGAACAATGACGAAGGGCATGCCGGGAGGAAATCATGCACTACAGAGGAAAGGGGGCGGGCACGTACAGTTCACATTCAAGCCACAAGTACTCTTCTCGGATGTTGCACAAACAAATCATAACGCCCTGAAAGCATTGCAGCATGTCTGTGTCCCACTTCCCGTAGCTGCAGGACGACTGACACGAACGGACAAACACAATCTGTGGCGTTTAGCGTGACATAGTCTTGCAGGCATCGTGCTGTCTCACTGCAATACTATACCGCTGGAGGAAACAGTCCATCTGGCCATGAAACTCATTTGAACGTCTAGCTACAGTAACTAACAATATCATGATTTGTTCACGATGTGTGGAATCAGCACGTCCCGGAGACAGCGTCCGATATCGTGAGCATTATCTGGTGGTGTCCTGCAGGGCTCCAGCAGCTGTGCGTTGGTGGTATAGTGGTGAGCATAGCTGCCTTCCAAGCAGTTGACCCGCGTTCGATTCCCGGCCAACGCAGCGCCGAGTGTCTGTCACTTCTCTTATGAACCTGAAAATGTGACCAACAAAGCAAAGCCTTTTTTGAAAGAGGTTGCACAAATGAATTGGGGGAGAATCTTACAGGGGATTCTTTGCGATGTCTGCATACACGCAGTCCGATATGGGTGCTGAAAACTTGAGAAACTCTCAATATCATGCTGCCTTTCCCCGGAGTAAATCTGTTACATTGAAAGACAGCTTCTCGCAGGTTCAAAAAGGGCCCCTGTTAATTGGAGAAATCAATGATTTCGAATGAGTTCTGTATGCGTTTAAAAACAGCTATACACACAGAAAACATGCAGGGTGTTTCCCGAGCCGAAACACAGTGCCTTTTTCCAAGCCATTTGACAAAGCCCGCCCACTGAAAACTGCAGCAGATCTTGTAAAGACGTTCGACTTTGTAACTACTGCAAGAACAGGAAGCAGAATAAATTCCTCTTTTCAAACTGTCAAAGGTTTGCCTTGCGAACGCTGCAGGACATCGCACAATCTCTTTTGAACGGGGACAAATGATTTCTTATGGGGCGCAGTAAGAACAGACGTTTTAAAAGCTCCACTCATGCCGGCGATGCAGCACGAAGAAGCGCAACCTAGCATTTGACAGACAAAAGCCGGGCGCCGCTACGAGAATCTTAAAGGGCATTCTGAGCGATGTCTGCTTACACGCAGTCCGATACGGGTGCTGAAAGCTTGAGCAACTCTCAATATCATGCTGCCTTTCCCCGGAGTAAATCTGTTTCATTAAAAGAATGCTTCTCGCAGGTTCAATAAGGCCCCCTGGTAATTGGAGAAATCAATGATTTCGAATGAATTCTGTATGCGTTAAAAGACAGCTATACACACAGAAAACATGCAGGATGTTTCCCGAGCCGAAACACAGTGCGTTTTTCCACGACTTTGACAAAGCTCGCCCACTGAAAACTGCAGCAGATCGTGTAAAGACGTTCAACTTTGTAACTACTGCAAGCACAGGAAGCAGAATAAATTCCTCTTTTCAAACTGTCAAAGGTTTGCTTTGCGAACGCTGCAGGACATCGCACAATCTCTTTTGAACGGGGACAAATGATTTCTTATGGGGCGCAGTAAGTACAGACGTTTAAAAAGCTCCACTCATGCGACGATGCAGCATGAAGAAGCGCAACCTAGCGTTTGACAGACAAAAGCCGGGCGCCGCTACGAGCAATATGAAATCAAACTGACAGAACACGGCGTTTCGCGCTGACTCAAAAGTGTTCTCGACAGATCTGTTCCCTGCATAACGCTGAAAGAGCTAAAGAGCGTTTCTGTCGACAAGAAACAAGTTCATTTCTTTCTACCATGATGTCACCATGACAAAATCTGTCTTTAAACACCTTGCTCAGTCTCTGACGAGACTGTCAAAAATTGCTTTCGCCGATTGTATTGCAAACCGGCGGAAGCGGGGTATTGGGAAAAGTTTTCAACTAGCAATAATCGCGCCTCGGCTAAACCTCACAGGCTACGATACTGCCACTGCGCAAAGTTGACGGTTGCCAGGCAACCGCGGGGATCCTATGGAAATCGTTATCAATCGTCTCATGGCATGTCGTTGCTGTAACGCTTCATATTTGTCGTCTTCTTCTTATAGCTCGAGGTTTTGAAGAATTTCATGACAGACAAGGTCTCCGTTGGGAACAAAGGGCGTTGTGAGAAAACCGTTGCTTATTTTCAGCAGCAGAAATACAACCTTTTAAATACAAGATGACAGAACAATGACGAAGGGCATGCCGGGAGGAAATCATGCACTACAGAGGAAAGGGGGCGGCCACGTACAGTTCACATTCAAGCCACAAGTACTCTTCTCGGATGTTGCACAAACAAATCATAACGCCCTGAAAGCATTGCAGCATGTCTGTGTCCCACTTCCCGTAGCTGCAGGACGACTGACACGAACGGACAAACACAATCTGTGGCGTTTAGCGTGACATAGTCTTGCAGGCATCGTGCTGTCTCACTGCAATACTATACCGCTGGAGGAAACAGTCCATCTGGCCATGAAACTCATTTGAACGTCTAGCTACAGTAACTAACAATATCATGATTTGTTCACGATGTGTGGAATCAGCACGTCCCGGAGACAGCGTCCGATATCGTGAGCATTATCTGGTGGTGTCCTGCAGGGCTCCAGCAGCTGTGCGTTGGTGGTATAGTGGTGAGCATAGCTGCCTTCCAAGCAGTTGACCCGCGTTCGATTCCCGGCCAACGCAGCGCCGAGTGTCTGTAACTTCTCTTATGAACCTAAAAATGTGACCAGCAAAGCCTTTTTTGAAAGAGCTTGCACAAATGAATTGGGGGAGAATCTTACAGGGGATTCTTTGCGATGTCTGCATACACGCAGTCCGATATGGGTGCTGAAAACTTGAGAAACTCTCAATATCATGCTGCCTTTCCCCGGAGTAAATCTGTTACATTGAAAGACAGCTTCTCGCAGGTTCAAAAAGGGCCCCTGTTAATTGGAGAAATCAATGATTTCGAATGAGTTCTGTATGCGTTAAAAGACAGCTATACACACAGAAAACATGCAGGGTGTTTCCCGAGCCGAAACACAGTGCCTTTTTCCAAGCCATTTGACAAAGCCCGCCCACTGAAAACTGCAGCAGATCGTGTAAAGACGTTCGACTTTGTAACTACTGCAAGAACAGGAAGCAGAATAAATTCCTCTTTCAAACTGTCAAAGGTTTGCCTTGCGAACGCTGCAGGACATCGCACAATCTCTTTTGAACGGGGACAAATGATTTCTTATGGGGCGCAGTAAGAACAGACGTTTTAAAAGCTCCACTCATGCCGGCGATGCAGCACGAAGAAGCGCAACCTAGCATTTGACAGACAAAAGCCGGGCGCCGCTACGAGAATCTTAAAGGGCATTCTGAGCGATGTCTGCTTACACGCAGTCCGATACGGGTGCTGAAAGCTTGAGCAACTCTCAATATCATGCTGCCTTTCCCCGCAGTAAATCTGTTTCATTAAAAGAATGCTTCTCGCAGGTTCAATAAGGCCCCCTGGTAATTGGAGAAATCAATGATTTCGAATGAATTCTGTATGCGTTAAAAGACAGCTATACACACAGAAAACATGCAGGATGTTTCCCGAGCCGAAACACAGTGCGTTTTTCCACGACTTTGACAAAGCTCGCCCACTGAAAACTGCAGCAGATCGTGTAAAGACGTTCAACTTTGTAACTACTGCAAGCACAGGAAGCAGAATAAATTCCTCTTTTCAAACTGTCAAAGGTTTGCTTTGCGAACGCTGCAGGACATCGCACAATCTCTTTTGAACGGGGACAAATGATTTCTTATGGGGCGCAGTAAGTACAGACGTTTAAAAAGCTCCACTCATGCGACGATGCAGCATGAAGAAGCGCAACCTAGCGTTTGACAGACAAAAGCCGGGCGCCGCTACGAGCAATATGAAATCAAACTGACAGAACACGGCGTTTCGCGCTGACTCAAAAGTGTTCTCGACAGATCTGTTCCCTGCATAACGCTGAAAGAGCTAAAGAGCGTTTCTGTCGAGAAGAAACAAGTTCATTTCTTTCTACCATGATGTCACCATGACAAAATCTGTCTTTAAACACCTTGCTCAGTCTCTGACGAGACTGTCAAAAATTGCTTTCGCCGATTGTATTGCAAACCGGCGGAAGCGGGGTATTGGGAAAAGTTTTCAACTAGCAATAATCGCGCCTCGGCTAAACCTCACAGGCTACGATACTGCCCCTGCGCAAAGTTGACGGTTGCCAGGCAACCGCGGGGATCCTATGGAAATCGTTATCAATCGTCTCATGGCATGTCGTTGCTGTAACGCTTCATATTTGTCGTCTTCTTCTTATAGCTCGAGGTTTTGAAGAATTTCATGACAGACAAGGTCTCTGTTGGGAACAAAGGGCGTTGTGAGAAAACCGTTGCTTATTTTCAGCAGCAGAAATACAACCTTTTAAATACAAGATGACAGAACAATGACGAAGGGCATGCCGGGAGGAAATCATGCACTACAGAGGAAAGGGGGCGGCCACGTACAGTTCACATTCAAGCCACAAGTACTCTTCTCGGATGTTGCACAAACAAATCATAACGCCCTGAAAGCATTGCAGCATGTCTGTGTCCCACTTCCCGTAGCTGCAGGACGACTGACACGAACGGACAAACACAATCTGTGGCGTTTAGCGTGACATAGTCTTGCAGGCATCGTGCTGTCTCACTGCAATACTATACCGCTGGAGGAAACAGTCCATCTGGCCATGAAACTCATTTGAACGTCTAGCTACAGTAACTAACAATATCATGATTTGTTCACGATGTGTGGAATCAGCACGTCCCGGAGACAGCGTCCGATATCGTGAGCATTATCTGGTGGTGTCCTGCAGGGCTCCAGCAGCTGTGCGTTGGTGGTATAGTGGTGAGCATAGCTGCCTTCCAAGCAGTTGACCCGCGTTCGATTCCCGGCCAACGCAGCGCCGAGTGTCTGTAACTTCTCTTATGAACCTAAAAATGTGACCAGCAAAGCCTTTTTTGAAAGAGCTTGCACAAATGAATTGGGGGAGAATCTTACAGGGGATTCTTTGCGATGTCTGCATACACGCAGTCCGATATGGGTGCTGAAAACTTGAGAAACTCTCAATATCATGCTGCCTTTCCCCGGAGTAAATCTGTTACATTGAAAGACAGCTTCTCGCAGGTTCAAAAAGGGCCCCTGTTAATTGGAGAAATCAATGATTTCGAATGAGTTCTGTATGCGTTAAAAGACAGCTATACACACAGAAAACATGCAGGGTGTTTCCCGAGCCGAAACACAGTGCCTTTTTCCAAGCCATTTGACAAAGCCCGCCCACTGAAAACTGCAGCAGATCGTGTAAAGACGTTCGACTTTGTAACTACTGCAAGAACAGGAAGCAGAATAAATTCCTCTTTTCAAACTGTCAAAGGTTTGCCTTGCGAACGCTGCAGGACATCGCACAATCTCTTTTGAACGGGGACAAATGATTTCTTATGGGGCGCAGTAAGAACAGACGTTTTAAAAGCTCCACTCATGCCGGCGATGCAGCACGAAGAAGCGCAACCTAGCATTTGACAGACAAAAGCCGGGCACCGCTACGAGAATCTTAAAGGGCATTCTGAGCGATGTCTGCTTACACGCAGTCCGATACGGGTGCTGAAAGCTTGAGCAACTCTCAATATCATGCTGCCTTTCCCCGGAGTAAATCTGTTTCATTAAAAGAATGCTTCTCGCAGGTTCAATAAGGCCCCCTGGTAATTGGAGAAATCAATGATTTCGAATGAATTCTGTATGCGTTAAAAGACAGCTATACACACAGAAAACATGCAGGATGTTTCCCGAGCCGAAACACAGTGCGTTTTTCCACGACTTTGACAAAGCTCGCCCACTGAAAACTGCAGCAGATCGTGTAAAGACGTTCAACTTTGTAACTACTGCAAGCACAGGAAGCAGAATAAATTCCTCTTTTCAAACTGTCAAAGGTTTGCTTTGCGAACGCTGCAGGACATCGCACAATCTCTTTTGAACGGGGACAAATGATTTCTTATGGGGCGCAGTAAGTACAGACGTTTAAAAAGCTCCACTCATGCGACGATGCAGCATGAAGAAGCGCAACCTAGCGTTTGACAGACAAAAGCCGGGCGCCGCTACGAGCAATATGAAATCAAACTGACAGAACACGGCGTTTCGCGCTGACTCAAAAGTGTTCTCGACAGATCTGTTCCCTGCATAACGCTGAAAGAGCTAAAGAGCGTTTCTGTCGAGAAGAAACAAGTTCATTTCTTTCTACCATGATGTCACCATGACAAAATCTGTCTTTAAACACCTTGCTCAGTCTCTGACGAGACTGTCAAAAATTGCTTTCGCCGATTGTATTGCAAACCGGCGGAAGCGGGGTATTGGGAAAAGTTTTCAACTAGCAATAATCGCGCCTCGGCTAAACCTCACAGGCTACGATACTGCCACTGCGCAAAGTTGACGGTTGCCAGGCAACCGCGGGGATCCTATGGAAATCGTTATCAATCGTCTCATGGCATGTTGTTGCTGTAACGCTTCATATTTGTCGTCTTCTTCTTATAGCTCGAGGTTTTGAAGAATTTCATGACAGACAAGGTCTCCGTTGGGAACAAAGGGCGTTGTGAGAAAACCGTTGCTTATTTTCAGCAGCAGAAATACAACCTTTTAAATACAAGATGACAGAACAATGACGAAGGGCATGCCGGGAGGAAATCATGCACTACAGAGGAAAGGGGGCGGCCACGTACAGTTCACATTCAAGCCACAAGTACTCTTCTCGGATGTTGCACAAACAAATCATAACGCCCTGAAAGCATTGCAGCATGTCTGTGTCCCACTTCCCGTAGCTGCAGGACGACTGACACGAACGGACAAACACAATCTGTGGCGTTTAGCGTGACATAGTCTTGCAGGCATCGTGCTGTCTCACTGCAATACTATACCGCTGGAGGAAACAGTCCATCTGGCCATGAAACTCATTTGAACGTCTAGCTACAGTAACTAACAATATCATGATTTGTTCACGATGTGTGGAATCAGCACGTCCCGGAGACAGCGTCCGATATCGTGAGCATTATCTGGTGGTGTCCTGCAGGGCTCCAGCAGCTGTGCGTTGGTGGTATAGTGGTGAGCATAGCTGCCTTCCAAGCAGTTGACCCGCGTTCGATTCCCGGCCAACGCAGCGCCGAGTGTCTGTAACTTCTCTTATGAACCTAAAAATGTGACCAGCAAAGCCTTTTTTGAAAGAGGTTGCACAAATGAATTGGGGGAGAATCTTACAGGGGATTCTTTGCGATGTCTGCATACACGCAGTCCGATATGGGTGCTGAAAACTTGAGAAACTCTCAATATCATGCTGCCTTTCCCCGGAGTAAATCTGTTACATTGAAAGACAGCTTCTCGCAGGTTCAAAAAGGGCCCCTGTTAATTGGAGAAATCAATGATTTCGAATGAGTTCTGTATGCGTTAAAAGACAGCTATACACACAGAAAACATGCAGGGTGTTTCCCGAGCCGAAACACAGTGCCTTTTTCCAAGCCATTTGACAAAGCCCGCCCACTGAAAACTGCAGCAGATCGTGTAAAGACGTTCGACTTTGTAACTACTGCAAGAACAGGAAGCAGAATAAATTCCTCTTTTCAAACTGTCAAAGGTTTGCCTTGCGAACGCTGCAGGACATCGCACAATCTCTTTTGAACGGGGACAAATGATTTCTTATGGGGCGCAGTAAGAACAGACGTTTTAAAAGCTCCACTCATGCCGGCGATGCAGCACGAAGAAGCGCAACCTAGCATTTGACAGACAAAAGCCGGGCGCCGCTACGAGAATCTTAAAGGGCATTCTGAGCGATGTCTGCTTACACGCAGTCCGATACGGGTGCTGAAAGCTTGAGCAACTCTCAATATCATGCTGCCTTTCCCCGCAGTAAATCTGTTTCATTAAAAGAATGCTTCTCGCAGGTTCAATAAGGCCCCCTGGTAATTGGAGAAATCAATGATTTCGAATGAATTCTGTATGCGTTAAAAGACAGCTATACACACAGAAAACATGCAGGATGTTTCCCGAGCCGAAACACAGTGCGTTTTTCCACGACTTTGACAAAGCTCGCCCACTGAAAACTGCAGCAGATCGTGTAAAGACGTTCAACTTTGTAACTACTGCAAGCACAGGAAGCAGAATAAATTCCTCTTTTCAAACTGTCAAAGGTTTGCTTTTCGAACGCTGCAGGACATCGCACAATCTCTTTTGAACGGGGACAAATGATTTCTTATGGGGCGCAGTAAGTACAGACGTTTAAAAAGCTCCACTCATGCGACGATGCAGCATGAAGAAGCGCAACCTAGCGTTTGACAGACAAAAGCCGGGCGCCGCTACGAGCAATATGAAATCAAACTGACAGAACACGGCGTTTCGCGCTGACTCAAAAGTGTTCTCGACAGATCTGTTCCCTGCATAACGCTGAAAGAGCTAAAGAGCGTTTCTGTCGAGAAGAAACAAGTTCATTTCTTTCTACCATGATGTCACCATGACAAAATCTGTCTTTAAACACCTTGCTCAGTCTCTGACGAGACTGTCAAAAATTGCTTTCGCCGATTGTATTGCAAACCGGCGGAAGCGGGGTATTGGGAAAAGTTTTCAACTAGCAATAATCGCGCCTCGGCTAAACCTCACAGGCTACGATACTGCCACTGCGCAAAGTTGACGGTTGCCAGGCAACCGCGGGGATCCTATGGAAATCGTTATCAATCGTCTCATGGCATGTCGTTGCTGTAACGCTTCATATTTGTCGTCTTCTTCTTATAGCTCGAGGTTTTGAAGAATTTCATGACAGACAAGGTCTCCGTTGGGAACAAAGGGCGTTGTGAGAAAACCGTTGCTTATTTTCAGCAGCAGAAATACAACCTTTTAAATACAAGATGACAGAACAATGACGAAGGGCATGCCGGGAGGAAATCATGCACTACAGAGGAAAGGGGGCGGCCACGTACAGTTCACATTCAAGCCACAAGTACTCTTCTCGGATGTTGCACAAACAAATCATAACGCCCTGAAAGCATTGCAGCATGTCTGTGTCCCACTTCCCGTAGCTGCAGGACGACTGACACGAACGGACAAACACAATCTGTGGCGTTTAGCGTGACATAGTCTTGCAGGCATCGTGCTGTCTCACTGCAATACTATACCGCTGGAGGAAACAGTCCATCTGGCCATGAAACTCATTTGAACGTCTAGCTACAGTAACTAACAATATCATGATTTGTTCACGATGTGTGGAATCAGCACGTCCCGGAGACAGCGTCCGATATCGTGAGCATTATCTGGTGGTGTCCTGCAGGGCTTCAGCAGCTGTGCGTTGGTGGTATAGTGGTGAGCATAGCTGCCTTCCAAGCAGTTGACCCGCGTTCGATTCCCGGCCAACGCAGCGCCGAGTGTCTGTAACTTCTCTTATGAACCTAAAAATGTGACCAGCAAAGCCTTTTTTGAAAGAGCTTGCACAAATGAATTGGGGGAGAATCTTACAGGGGATTCTTTGCGATGTCTGCATACACGCAGTCCGATATGGGTGCTGAAAACTTGAGAAACTCTCAATATCATGCTGCCTTTCCCCGGAGTAAATCTGTTACATTGAAAGACAGCTTCTCGCAGGTTCAAAAAGGGCCCCTGTTAATTGGAGAAATCAATGATTTCGAATGAGTTCTGTATGCGTTAAAAGACAGCTATACACACAGAAAACATGCAGGGTGTTTCCCGAGCCGAAACACAGTGCCTTTTTCCAAGCCATTTGACAAAGCCCGCCCACTGAAAACTGCAGCAGATCGTGTAAAGACGTTCGACTTTGTAACTACTGCAAGAACAGGAAGCAGAATAAATTCCTCTTTTCAAACTGTCAAAGGTTTGCCTTGCGAACGCTGCAGGACATCGCACAATCTCTTTTGAACGGGGACAAATGATTTCTTATGGGGCGCAGTAAGAACAGACGTTTTAAAAGCTCCACTCATGCCGGCGATGCAGCACGAAGAAGCGCAACCTAGCATTTGACAGACAAAAGCCGGGCGCCGCTACGAGAATCTTAAAGGGCATTCTGAGCGATGTCTGCTTACACGCAGTCCGATACGGGTGCTGAAAGCTTGAGCAACTCTCAATATCATGCTGCCTTTCCCCGGAGTAAATCTGTTTCATTAAAAGAATGCTTCTCGCAGGTTCAATAAGGCCCCCTGGTAATTGGAGAAATCAATGATTTCGAATGAATTCTGTATGCGTTAAAAGACAGCTATACACACAGAAAACATGCAGGATGTTTCCCGAGCCGAAACACAGTGCCTTTTTCCACGACTTTGACAAAGCCCGCCCACTGAAAACTGCAGCAGATCGTGTAAAGACGTTCGACTTTGTAACTACTGCAAGCACAGGAAGCAGAATAAATTCCTCTTTTCAAACTGTCAAAGGTTTGCCTTGCGAACGCTGCAGGACATCGCACAATCTCTTTTGAACGGGGACAAATGATTTCTTATGGGGCGCAGAAAGTACAGACGTTTAAAAAGCTCCACTCATGCGACGATGCAGCATGAAGAAGCGCAACCTAGCGTTTGACAGACAAAAGCCGGGCGCCGCTACGAGCAATATGAAATCAAACTGACAGAACACGGCGTTTCGCGCTGACTCAAAAGTGTTCTCGACAGATCTGTTCCCTGCATAACGCTGAAAGAGCTAAAGAGCGTTTCTGTCGAGAAGAAACAAGTTCATTTCTTTCTACCATGATGTCACCATGACAAAATCTGTCTTTAAACACCTTGCTCAGTCTCTGACGAGACTGTCAAAAATTGCTTTCGCCGATTGTATTGCAAACCGGCGGAAGCGGGGTATTGGGAAAAGTTTTCAACTAGCAATAATCGCGCCTCGGCTAAACCTCACAGGCTACGATACTGCCACTGCGCAAAGTTGACGGTTGCCAGGCAACCGCGGGGATCCTATGGATATCGTTATCAATCGTCTCATGGCATGTCGTTGCTGTAACGCTTCATATTTGTCGTCTTCTTCTTATAGCTCGAGGTTTTGAAGAATTTCATGACAGACAAGGTCTCCGTTGGGAACAAAGGGCGTTGTGAGAAAACCGTTGCTTATTTTCAGCAGCAGAAATACAACCCTTTAAATACAAGATGACAGAACAATGACGAAGGGCATGCCGGGAGGAAATCATGCACTACAGAGGAAAGGGGGCGGCCACGTACAGTTCACATTCAAGCCACAAGTACTCTTCTCGGATGTTGCACAAACAAATCATAACGCCCTGAAAGCATTGCAGCATGTCTGTGTCCCACTTCCCGTAGCTGCAGGACGACTGACACGAACGGACAAACACAATCTGTGGCGTTTAGCGTGACATAGTCTTGCAGGCATCGTGCTGTCTCACTGCAATACTATACCGCTGGAGGAAACAGTCCATCTGGCCATGAAACTCATTTGAACGTCTAGCTACAGTAACTAACAATATCATGATTTGTTCACGATGTGTGGAATCAGCACGTCCCGGAGACAGCGTCCGATATCGTGAGCATTATCTGGTGGTGTCCTGCAGGGCTCCAGCAGCTGTGCGTTGGTGGTATAGTGGTGAGCATAGCTGCCTTCCAAGCAGTTGACCCGCGTTCGATACCCGGCCAACGCAGCGCCGAGTGTCTGTAACTTCTCTTATGAACCTAAAAATGTGACCAGCAAAGCAAACCCTTTTTTGAAAGAGGTTGCACAAATGAATTGGGGGAGAAACTTACAGGGGATTCTTTGCGATGTCTGCATACACGCAGTCCGATATGGGTGCTGAAAACTTGAGAAACTCTCAATATCATGCTGCCTTTCCCCGGAATAAATCTGTTACATTGAAAGACAGCTTCTCGCAGGTTCAAAAAGGGCCCCTGTTAATTGGAGAAATCAATGATTTCGAATGAGTTCTGTATGCGTTAAAAGACAGCTATACACACAGAAAGCATGCAGGGTGTTTCCCGAGCCGAAACACAGTGCCTTTTTCCAAGCCATTTGACAAAGCCCGCCCACTGAAAACTGCAGCAGATCGTGTAAAGACGTTCGACTTTGTAACTACTGCAAGAACAGGAAGCAGAATAAATTCCTCTTTTCAAACTGTCAAAGGTTTGCCTTGCGAACGCTGCAGGACATCGCACAATCTCTTTTGAACGGGGACAAATGATTTCTTATGGGGCGCAGTAAGAACAGACGTTTTAAAAGCTCCACTCATGCCGGCGATGCAGCACGAAGAAGCGCAACCTAGCATTTGACAGACAAAAGCCGGGCGCCGCTACGAGAATCTTAAAGGGCATTCTGAGCGATGTCTGCTTACACGCAGTCCGATACGGGTGCTGAAAGCTTGAGCAACTCTCAATATCATGCTGCCTTTCCCCGCAGTAAATCTGTTTCATTAAAAGAATGCTTCTCGCAGGTTCAATAAGGCCCCCTGGTAATTGGAGAAATCAATGATTTCGAATGAATTCTGTATGCGTTAAAAGACAGCTATACACACAGAAAACATGCAGGATGTTTCCCGAGCCGAAACACAGTGCGTTTTTCCACGACTTTGACAAAGCCCGCCCACTGAAAACTGCAGCAGATCGTGTAAAGACGTTCAACTTTGTAACTACTGCAAGCACAGGAAGCAGAATAAATTCCTCTTTTCAAACTGTCAAAGGTTTGCTTTGCGAACGCTGCAGGACATCGCACAATCTCTTTTGAACGGGGACAAATGATTTCTTATGGGGCGCAGTAAGTACAGACGTTTAAAAAGCTCCACTCATGCGACGATGCAGCATGAAGAAGCGCAACCTAGCGTTTGACAGACAAAAGCCGGGCGCCGCTACGAGCAATATGAAATCAAACTGACAGAACACGGCGTTTCGCGCTGACTCAAAAGTGTTCTCGACAGATCTGTTCCCTGCATAACGCTGAAAGAGCTAAAGAGCGTTTCTGTCGACAAGAAACAAGTTCGTTTCTTTCTACCATGATGTCACCATGACAAAATCTGTCTTTAAACACCTTGCTCAGTCTCTGACGAGACTGTCAAAAATTGCTTTCGCCGATTGTATTGCAAACCGGCGGAAGCGGGGTATTGGGAAAAGTTTTCAACTAGCAATAATCGCGCCTCGGCTAAACCTCACAGGCTACGATACTGCCACTGCGCAAAGCTGACGGTTGCCAGGCAACCGCGGGGATCCTATGGAAATCGTTATCAATCGTCTCATGGCATGTCGTTGCTGTAACGCTTCATATTTGACGTCTTCTTCTTATAGCTCGAGGTTTTGAAGAATTTCATGACAGACAAGGTCTCCGTTGGGAACAAAGGGCGTTGTGAGAAAACCGTTGCTTATTTTCAGCAGCAGAAATACAACCCTTTAAATACAAGATGACAGAACAATGACGAAGGGCATGCCGGGAGGAAATCATGCACTACAGAGAAAAGGGGGCGGCCACGTACAGTTCACATTCAAGCCACAAGTACTCTTCTCGGATGTTGCACAAACAAATCATAACGCCCTGAAAGCATTGCAGCATGTCTGTGTCCCACTTCCCGTAGCTGCAGGACGACTGACACGAACGGTCAAACACAATCTGTGGCGTTTAGCGTGACATAGTCTTGCAGGTATCGTGCTGTCTCACTGCAATACTATACCGCTGGAGGAAACAGTCCATCTGGCCATGAAACTCATTTGAACGTCTAGCTACAGTAACTAACAATATCATGATTTGTTCACGATGTGTGGAATCAGCACGTCCCGGAGACAGCGTCCGATATCGTGAGCATTATCTGGTGGTGTCCTGCACGGCTCCAGCAGCTGTGCGTTGGTGGTATAGTGGTGAGCATAGCTGCCTTCCAAGCAGTTGACCCGGGTTCGATTCCCGGCCAACGCAGCGCCGAGTGTCTGTAACTTCTCTTATGAACCTAAAAATGTGACCAGCAAAGCCTTTTTTGAAAGAGGTTGCACAAATGAATTGGGGGAGAATCTTACAGGGGATTCTTTGCGATGTCTGCATACACGCAGTCCGATATGGGTGCTGAAAACTTGAGAAACTCTCAATATCATGCTGCCTTACCCCGGAGTAAATCTGTTTCATTAAAAGAATGCTTCTCGCAGGTTCAAAAAGGGCCCCTGTTAATTGGAGAAATCAATGATTTCGAATGAGTTCTGTATGCGTTAAAAGACAGCTATACACACAGAAAACATGCAGGGTGTTTCCCGAGCCGAAACACAGTGCCTTTTTCCAAGCCATTTGACAAAGCCCGCCCACTGAAAACTGCAGCAGATCGTGTAAAGACGTTCGACTTTGTAACTACTGCAAGAACAGGAAGCAGAATAAATTCCTCTTTTCAAACTGTCAAAGGTTTGCCTTGCGAACGCTGCAGGACATCGCACAATCTCTTTTGAACGGGGACAAATGATTTCTTATGGGGCGCAGTAAGAACAGACGTTTTAAAAGCTCCACTCATGCCGGCGATGCAGCACGAAGAAGCGCAACCTAGCATTTGACAGACAAAAGCCGGGCGCCGCTACGAGAATCTTAAAGGGCATTCTGAGCGATGTCTGCTTACACGCAGTCCGATACGGGTGCTGAAAGCTTGAGCAACTCTCAATATCATGCTGCCTTTCCCCGGAGTAAATCTGTTTCATTAAAAGAATGCTTCTCGCAGGTTCAATAAGGCCCCCTGGTAATTGGAGAAATCAATGATTTCGAATGAATTCTGTATGCGTTAAAAGACAGCTATACACACAGAAAACATGCAGGATGTTTCCCGAGCCGAAACACAGTCCGTTTTTCCACGACTTTGACAAAGCCCGCCCACTGAAAACTGCAGCAGATCGTGTAAAGACGTTCAACTTTGTAACTACTGCAAGCACAGGAAGCAGAATAAATTCCTCTTTTCAAACTGTCAAAGGTTTGCTTTGCGAACGCTGCAGGACATCGCACAATCTCTTTTGAACGGGGACAAATGATTTTTTATATGGGGCGCAGTAAGTACAGACGTTTAAAAAGCTCCACTCATGCGACGATGCAGCATGAAGAAGCGCAACCTAGCGTTTGACAGACAAAAGCCGGGCGCCGCTACGAGCAATATGAAATCAAATTGACAGAACACGGCGTTTCGCGCTGACTCAAAAGTGTTCTCGACAGATCTGTTCCCTGCATAACGCTGAAAGAGCTAAAGAGCGTTTCTGTCGAGAAGAAACAAGTTCATTTCTTTCTACCATGATGTCATCATGAGAAAATCTGTCTTTAAACACCTTGCTCAGTCTCTGACTAGACTGTCAAAAATTGCTTTCGCCGATTGTATTGCAAACCGGCGGAAGCGTGGTATTGGGAAAAGTTTTCAACTAGCAATAATCGCGCCTCGGCTAAACCTCACAGGCTACGATACTGCCACTGCGCAAAGCTGACGGTTGCCAGGCAACCGCGGGGATCCTATGGAAATCGTTATCAATCGTCTCATGACATGTCGTTGCTGTAACGCTTCATATTTGTCGTCTTCTTCTTATAGCTCGAGGTTTTGAAGAATTTCATGACAGACAAGGTCTCCGTTGGGAACAAAGGGCGTTGTGAGAAAACCGTTGCTTATTTTCAGCAGCAGAAATACAACCCTTTAAATACAAGATGACAGAACAATGACGAAGGGCATGCCGGGAGGAAATCATGCACTACAGAGGAAAGGGGGCGGCCACGTACAGTTCACATTCAAGCCACAAGTACTCTTCTCGGATGTTGCACAAACAAATCATAACGCCCTGAAAGCATTGCAGCATGTCTGTGTCCCACTTCCCGTAGCTGCAGGACGACTGACACGAACGGACAAACACAATCTGTGGCGTTTAGCGTGACATAGTCTTGCAGGCATCGTGCTGTCTCACTGCAATACTATACCGCTGGAGGAAACAGTCCATCTGGCCATGAAACTCATTTGAACGTCTAGCTACAGTAACTAACAATATCATGATTTGTTCAGGATGTGTGGAATCAGCACGTCCCGGAGACAGCGTCCGATATCGTGAGCATTATCTGGTGGTGTCCTGCAGGGCTTCAGCAGCTGTGCGTTGGTGGTATAGTGGTGAGCATAGCTGCCTTCCAAGCAGTTGACCCGCGTTCGATTCCCGGCCAACGCAGCGCCGAGTGTCTGTAACTTCTCTTATGAACCTAAAAATGTGACCAGCAAAGCCTTTTTTGAAAGAGGTTGCACAAATGAATTGGGGGAGAATCTTACAGGGGATTCTTTGCGATGTCTGCATACACGCAGTCCGATATGGGTGCTGAAAACTTGAGAAACTCTCAATATCATGCTGCCTTACCCCGGAGTAAATCTGTTTCATTAAAAGAATGCTTCTCGCAGGTTCAAAAAGGGCCCCTGTTAATTGGAGAAATCAATGATTTCGAATGAGTTCTGTATGCGTTAAAAGACAGCTATACACACAGAAAACATGCAGGGTGTTTCCCGAGCCGAAACACAGTGCCTTTTTCCAAGCCACTTGACAAAGCCCGCCCACTGAAAACTGCAGCAGATCGTGTAAAGACGTTCGACTTTGTAACTACTGCAAGAAGAGGAAGCAGAATAAATTCCTCTTTTCAAACTGTCAAAGGTTTGCCTTGCGAACGCTGCAGGACATCGCACAATCTCTTTTGAACGGGGACAAATGATTTCTTATGGGGCGCAGTAAGAACAGACGTTTTAAAAGCTCCACTCATGCCGGCGATGCAGCACGAAGAAGCGCAACCTAGCATTTGACAGACAAAAGCCGGGCGCCGCTACGAGAATCTTAAAGGGCATTCTGAGCGATGTCTGCTTACACGCAGTCCGATACGGGTGCTGAAAGCTTGAGCAACTCTCAATATCATGCTGCCTTTCCCCGGAGTAAATCTGTTTCATTAAAAGAATGCTTCTCGCAGGTTCAATAAGGCCCCCTGGTAATTGGAGAAATCAATGATTTCGAATGAATTCTGTATGCGTTAAAAGACAGCTATACACACAGAAAACATGCAGGATGTTTCCCGAGCCGAAACACAGTCCGTTTTTCCACGACTTTGACAAAGCCCGCCCACTGAAAACTGCAGCAGATCGTGTAAAGACGTTCAACTTTGTAACTACTGCAAGCACAGGAAGCAGAATAAATTCCTCTTTTCAAACTGTCAAAGGTTTGCTTTGCGAACGCTGCAGGACATCGCACAATCTCTTTTGAACGGGGACAAATGATTTCTTATGGGGCGCAGTAAGTACAGACGTTTAAAAAGCTCCACTCATGCGACGATGCAGCATGAAGAAGCGCAACCTAGCGTTTGACAGACAAAAGCCGGGCGCCGCTACGAGCAATATGAAATGAAATTGACAGAACACGGCGTTTCGCGCTGACTCAAAAGTGTTCTCGACAGATCTGTTCCCTGCATAACGCTGAAAGAGCTAAAGAGCGTTTCTGTCGAGAAGAAACAAGTTCATTTCTTTCTACCATGATGTCATCATGAGAAAATCTGTCTTTAAACACCTTGCTCAGTCTCTGACGAGACTGTCAAAAATTGCTTTCGCCGATTGTATTGCAAACCGGCGGAAGCGTGGTATTGGGAAAAGTTTTCAACTAGCAATAATCGCGCCTCGGCTAAACCTCACAGGCTACGATACTGCCACTGCGCAAAGCTGACGGTTGCCAGGCAACCGCGGGGATCCTATGGAAATCGTTATCAATCGTCTCATGACATGTCGTTGCTGTAACGCTTCATATTTGTCGTCTTCTTCTTATAGCTCGAGGTTTTGAAGAATTTCATGACAGACAAAGTCTCCGTTGGGAACAAAGGGCGTTGTGAGAAAACCGTTGCTTATTTTCAGCAGCAGAAATACAACCCTTTAAATACAAGATGACAGAACAATGACGAAGGGCATGCCGGGAGGAAATCATGCACTACAGAGGAAAGGGGGCGGCCACGCACAGTTCACATTCAAGCCACAAGTACTCTTCTCGGATGTTGCACAAACAAATCATAACGCCCTGAAAGCATTGCAGCATGTCTGTGTCCCACTTCCCGTAGCTGCAGGACGACTGACACGAACGGACAAACACAATCTGTGGCGTTTAGCGTGACATAGTCTTGCAGGCATCGTGCTGTCTCACTGCAATACTATACCGCTGGAGGAAACAGTCCATCTGGCCATGAAACTCATTTGAACGTCTAGCTACAGTAACTAACAATATCATGATTTGTTCAGGATGTGTGGAATCAGCACGTCCCGGAGACAGCGTCCGATATCGTGAGCATTATCTGGTGGTGTCCTGCAGGGCTTCAGCAGCTGTGCGTTGGTGGTATAGTGGTGAGCATAGCTGCCTTCCAAGCAGTTGACCCGCGTTCGATTCCCGGCCAACGCAGCGCCGAGTGTCTGTAACTTCTCTTATGAACCTAAAAATGTGACCAGCAAAGCAAAGCCTTTTTTGAAAGAGGTTGCACAAATGAATTGGGGGAGAATCTTACAGGGGATTCTTTGCGATGTCTGCATACACGCAGTCCGATATGGGTGCTGAAAACTTGAGAAACTCTCAATATCATGCTGCCTTTCCCCGGAGTAAATCTGTTACATTGAAAGACAGCTTCTCGCAGGTTCAAAATGGGCCCCTGTTAATTGGAGAAATCAATGATTTCGAATGAGTTCTGTATGCGTTAAAAGACAGCTATACACACAGAAATCATGCAGGGTGTTTCCCGAGCCGAAACACAGTGCCTTTTTCCAAGCCATTTGACAAAGCCCGCCCACTGAAAACTGCAGCAGATCGTGTAAAGACGTTCGACTTTGTAACTACTGCAAGAACAGGAAGCAGAATAAATTCCTCTTTTCAAACTGTCAAAGGTTTGCCTTGCGAACGCTGCAGGACATCGCACAATCTCTTTTGAACGGGGACAAATGATTTCTTATGGGGCGCAGTAAGAACAGACGTTTTAAAAGCTCCACTCATGCCGGCGATGCAGCACGAAGAAGCGCAACCTAGCATTTGACAGACAAAAGCCGGGCGCCGCTACGAGAATCTTAAAGGGCATTCTGAGCGATGTCTGCTTACACGCAGTCCGATACGGGTGCTGAAAGCTTGAGCAACTCTCAATATCATGCTGCCTTTCCCCGCAGTAAATCTGTTTCATTAAAAGAATGCTTCTCGCAGGTTCAATAAGGCCCCCTGGTAATTGGAGAAATCAATGATTTCGAATGAATTCTGTATGCGTTAAAAGACAGCTATACACACAGAAAACATGCAGGATGTTTCCCGAGCCGAAACACAGTGCGTTTTCCACGACTTTGACAAAGCCCGCCCACTGAAAACTGCAGCAGATCGTGTAAAGACGTTCAACTTTGTAACTACTGCAAGCACAGGAAGCAGAATAAATTCCTCTTTTCAAACTGTCAAAGGTTTGCTTTGCGAACGCTGCAGGACATCGCACAATCTCTTTTGAACGGGGACAAATGATTTCTTATGGGGCGCAGTAAGTACAGACGTTTAAAAAGCTCCACTCATGCGACGATGCAGCATGAAGAAGCGCAACCTAGCGTTTGACAGACAAAAGCCGGGCGCCGCTACGAGCAATATGAAATCAAACTGACAGAACACGGCGTTTCGCGCTGACTCAAAAGTGTTCTCGACAGATCTGTTCCCTGCATAACGCTGAAAGAGCTAAAGAGCGTTTCTGTCGAGAAGAAACAAGTTCATTTCTTTCTACCATGATGTCACCATGACAAAATCTGTCTTTAAACACCTTGCTCAGTCTCTGACGAGACTGTCAAAAATTGATTTCGCCGATTGTATTTCAAACCGGCGGAAGCGGGGTATTGGGAAAAGTTTTCAACTAGCAATAATCGCGTCTCGGCTAAACCTCACAGGCTACGATACTGCCACTGCGCAAAGCTGACGGTTGCCAGGCAACCGCGGGGATCCTATGGAAATCGTTATCAATCGTCTCATGGCATGTCGTTGCTGTAACGCTTCATATTTGTCGTCTTCTTCTTATAGCTCGAGGTTTTGAAGAATTTCATGACAGACAAGGTCTCCGTTGGGAACAAAGGGCGTTGTGAGAAAACCGTTGCTTATTTTCAGCAGCAGAAATACAACCCTTTAAATACAAGATGACAGAACAATGACGAAGGGCATGCCGGGAGGAAATCATGCACTACAGAGGAAAGGGGGCGGCCACGTACAGTTCACATTCAAGCCACAAGTACTCTTCTCGGATGTTGCACAAACAAATCATAACGCCCTGAAAGCATTGCAGCATGTCTGTGTCCCACTTCCCGTAGCTGCAGGACGACTGACACGAACGGACAAACACAATCTGTGGCGTTTAGCGTGACATAGTCTTGCAGGCATCGTGCTGTCTCACTGCAATACTATACCGCTGGAGGAAACAGTCCATCTGGCCATGAAACTCATTTGAACGTCTAGCTACAGTAACTAACAATATCATGATTTGTTCACGATGTGTGGAATCAGCACGTCCCGGAGACAGCGTCCGATATCGTGAGCATTATCTGGTGGTGTCCTGCAGGGCTCCAGCAGCTGTGCGTTGGTGGTATAGTGGTGAGCATAGCTGCCTTCCAAGCAGTTGACCCGGGTTCGATTCCCGGCCAACGCAGCGCCGAGTGTCTGTAACTTCTCTTATGAACCTAAAAATGTGACCAGCAAACCCTTTTTTGAAAGAGGTTGCACAAATGAATTGGGGGAGAATCTTACAGGGGATTCTGAGCGATGTCTGCATACACGCAGTCCGATATGGGTGCTGAAAGCTTGAGAAACTCTCAATATCATGCTGCCTTTCCCCGGAGTAAATCTGTTACATTGAAAGACAGCTTCTCGCAGGTTCAAAAAGGGCCCCTGTTAATTGGAGAAATCAATGATTTCGAATGAGTTCTGTATGCGTTAAAAGACAGCTATACACACAGAAAACATGCAGGGTGTTTCCCGAGCCGAAACACAGTGCCTTTTTCCAAGCCATTTGACAAAGCCCGCCCACTGAAAACTGCAGCAGATCGTGTAAAGACGTTCGACTTTGTAACTACTGCAAGAACAGGAAGCAGAATAAATTCCTCTTTTCAAACTGTCAAAGGTTTGCCTTGCGAACGCTGCAGGACATCGCACAATCTCTTTTGAACGGGGACAAATGATTTCTTATGGGGCGCAGTAAGAACAGACGATTTAAAAGCTCCACTCATGCCGGCGATGCAGCACGAAGAAGCGCAACCTAGCATTTGACAAACAAAAGCCGGGCGCCGCTACGAGAATCTTAAAGGGCATTCTGAGCGATGTCTGCTTACACGCAGTCCGATACGGGTGCTGAAAGGTTGAGCAACTCTCAATGTCATGCTGCCTTTCCCCGGAGTAAATCTGTTACATTAAAAGAATGCTTCTCGCAGGTTCAAAAAGGCCCCCTGTTAATTGGAGAAATCAATGATTTCGAATGAATTCTGTATGCGTTAAAAAACAGCTATACACACAGAAAACATGCAGGATGTTTCCCGAGGCGAAAAACAGTACGTTTTTCCACGACTTTGACAAAGCCCGCCCACTGAAAACTGCAGCAGATCGTGTAAAGACGTTCAACTTTGTAACTACTGCAAGCACAGGAAGCAGAATAAATTCCTCTTTTCAAACTGTCAAAGGTTTGCTTTGCGAACGCTGCAGGACATCGCACAATCTCTTTTGAACGGGGACAAATGATTTCTTATGGGGCGCAGTAAGTACAGACGTTTAAAAAGCTCCACTCATGCGACGATGCAGCATGAAGAAGCGCAACCTAGCGTTTGACAGACAAAAGCCGGGCGCCGCTACGAGCAATATGAAATCAAACTGACAGAACACGGCGTTTCGCGCTGACTCAAAAGTGTTCTCGACAGATCTGTTCCCTGCATAACGCTGAAAGAGCTAAAGAGCGTTTCTGTCGACAAGAAACAAGTTCATTTCTTTCTACCATGATGTCACCATGACAAAATCTGTCTTTAAACACCTTGCTCAGTCTCTGACGAGACTGTCAAAAATTGCTTTCGCCGATTGTATTGCAAACCGGCGGAAGCGGGGTATTGGGAAAAGTTTTCAACTAGCAATAATCGCGCCTCGGCTAAACCTCACAGGCTACGATACTGCCACTGCGCAAAGTTGACGGTTGCCAGGCAACCGCGGGGATCCTATGGAAATCGTTATCAATCGTCTCATGGCATGTCGTTGCTGTAACGCTTCATATTTGTCGTCTTCTTCTTATAGCTCGAGGTTTTGAAGAATTTCATGACAGACAAGGTCTCCGTTGGGAACAAAGGGCGTTGTGAGAAAACCGTTGCTTATTTTCAGCAGCAGAAATACAACCCTTTAAATACAAGATGACAGAACAATGACGAAGGGCATGCCGGGAGGAAATCATGCACTACAGAGGAAAGGGGGCGGCCACGTACAGTTCACATTCAAGCCACAAGTACTCTTCTCGGATGTTGCACAAACAAATCATAACGCCCTGAAAGCATTGCAGCATGTCTGTGTCCCACTTCCCGTAGCTGCAGGACGACTGACACGAACGGACAAACACAATCTGTGGCGTTTAGCGTGACATAGTCTTGCAGGCATCGTGCTGTCTCACTGCAATACTATACCGCTGGAGGAAACAGTCCATCTGGCCATGAAACTCATTTGAACGTCTAGCTACAGTAACTAACAATATCATGATTTGTTCACGATGTGTGGAATCAGCACGTCCCGGAGACAGCGTCCGATATCGTGAGCATTATCTGGTGGTGTCCTGCAGGGCTCCAGCAGCTGTGCGTTGGTGGTATAGTGGTGAGCATAGCTGCCTTCCAAGCAGTTGACCCGGGTTCGATTCCCGGCCAACGCAGCGCCGAGTGTCTGTAACTTCTCTTATGAACCTAAAAATGTGACCAGCAAAGCAAAGCCTTTTTTGAAAGAGGTTGCACAAATGAATTGGGGGAGAATCTTACAGGGGATTCTTTGCGATGTCTGCATACACGCAGTCCGATATGGGTGCTGAAAACTTGAGAAACTCTCAATATCATGCTGCCTTTCCCCGGAGTAAATCTGTTACATTGAAAGACAGCTTCTCGCAGGTTCAAAAAGGGCCCCTGTTAATTGGAGAAATCAATGATTTCGAATGAGTTCTGTATGCGTTAAAAGACAGCTATACACACAGAAAACATGCAGGGTGTTTCCCGAGCCGAAACACAGTGCCTTTTTCCAAGCCATTTGACAAAGCCCGCCCACTGAAAACTGCAGCAGATCTTGTAAAGACGTTCGACTTTGTAACTACTGCAAGAAGAGGAAGCAGAATAAATTCCTCTTTTCAAACTGTCAAAGGTTTGCCTTGCGAACGCTGCAGGACATCGCACAATCTCTTTTGAACGGGGACAAATGATTTCTTATGGGGCGCAGTAAGAACAGACGTTTTAAAAGCTCCACTCATGCCGGCGATGCAGCACGAAGAAGCGCAACCTAGCATTTGACAGACAAAAGCCGGGCGCCGCTACGAGAATCTTAAAGGGCATTCTGAGCGATGTCTGCTTACACGCAGTCCGATACGGGTGCTGAAAGCTTGAGCAACTCTCAATATCATGCTGCCTTTCCCCGGAGTAAATCTGTTTCATTAAAAGAATGCTTCTCGCAGGTTCAATAAGGCCCCCTGGTAATTGGAGAAATCAATGATTTCGAATGAATTCTGTATGCGTTAAAAGACAGCTATACACACAGAAAACATGCAGGATGTTTCCCGAGCCGAAACACAGTGCGTTTTTCCACGACTTTGACAAAGCTCGCCCACTGAAAACTGCAGCAGATCGTGTAAAGACGTTCAACTTTGTAACTACTGCAAGCACAGGAAGCAGAATAAATTCCTCTTTTCAAACTGTCAAAGGTTTGCTTTGCGAACGCTGCAGGACATCGCACAATCTCTTTTGAACGGGGACAAATGATTTCTTATGGGGCGCAGTAAGTACAGACGTTTAAAAAGCTCCACTCATGCGACGATGCAGCATGAAGAAGCGCAACCTAGCGTTTGACAGACAAAAGCCGGGCGCCGCTACGAGCAATATGAAATCAAACTGACAGAACACGGCGTTTCGCGCTGACTCAAAAGTGTTCTCGACAGATCTGTTCCCTGCATAACGCTGAAAGAGCTAAAGAGCGTTTCTGTCGAGAAGAAACAAGTTCATTTCTTTCTACCATGATGTCACCATGACAAAATCTGTCTTTAAACACCTTGCTCAGTCTCTGACGAGACTGTCAAAAATTGCTTTCGCCGATTGTATTGCAAACCGGCGGAAGCGGGGTATTGGGAAAAGTTTTCAACTAGCAATAATCGCGCCTCGGCTAAACCTCACAGGCTACGATACTGCCACTGCGCAAAGTTGACGGTTGCCAGGCAACCGCGGGGATCCTATGGAAATCGTTATCAATCGTCTCATGGCATGTCGTTGCTGTAACGCTTCATATTTGTCGTCTTCTTCTTATAGCTCGAGGTTTTGAAGAATTTCATGACAGACAAGGTCTCCGTTGGGAACAAAGGGCGTTGTGAGAAAACCGTTGCTTATTTTCAGCAGCAGAAATACAACCTTTTAAATACAAGATGACAGAACAATGACGAAGGGCATGCCGGGAGGAAATCATGCACTACAGAGGAAAGGGGGCGGCCACGTACAGTTCACATTCAAGCCACAAGTACTCTTCTCGGATGTTGCACAAACAAATCATAACGCCCTGAAAGCATTGCAGCATGTCTGTGTCCCACTTCCCGTAGCTGCAGGACGACTGACACGAACGGACAAACACAATCTGTGGCGTTTAGCGTGACATAGTCTTGCAGGCATCGTGCTGTCTCACTGCAATACTATACCGCTGGAGGAAACAGTCCATCTGGCCATGAAACTCATTTGAACGTCTAGCTACAGTAACTAACAATATCATGATTTGTTCACGATGTGTGGAATCAGCACGTCCCGGAGACAGCGTCCGATATCGTGAGCATTATCTGGTGGTGTCCTGCAGGGCTCCAGCAGCTGTGCGTTGGTGGTATAGTGGTGAGCATAGCTGCCTTCCAAGCAGTTGACCCGCGTTCGATTCCCGGCCAACGCAGCGCCGAGTGTCTGTAACTTCTCTTATGAACCTAAAAATGTGACCAGCAAAGCCTTTTTTGAAAGAGGTTGCACAAATGAATTGGGGGAGAATCTTACAGGGGATTCTTTGCGATGTCTGCATACACGCAGTCCGATATGGGTGCTGAAAACTTGAGAAACTCTCAATATCATGCTGCCTTTCCCCGGAGTAAATCTGTTACATTGAAAGACAGCTTCTCGCAGGTTCAAAAAGGGCCCCTGTTAATTGGAGAAATCAATGATTTCGAATGAGTTCTGTATGCGTTAAAAGACAGCTATACACACAGAAAACATGCAGGGTGTTTCCCGAGCCGAAACACAGTGCCTTTTTCCAAGCCATTTGACAAAGCCCGCCCACTGAAAACTGCAGCAGATCTTGTAAAGACGTTCGACTTTGTAACTACTGCAAGAAGAGGAAGCAGAATAAATTCCTCTTTTCAAACTGTCAAAGGTTTGCCTTGCGAACGCTGCAGGACATCGCACAATCTCTTTTGAACGGGGACAAATGATTTCTTATGGGGCGCAGTAAGAACAGACGTTTTAAAAGCTCCACTCATGCCGGCGATGCAGCACGAAGAAGCGCAACCTAGCATTTGACAGACAAAAGCCGGGCGCCGCTACGAGAATCTTAAAGGGCATTCTGAGCGATGTCTGCTTACACGCAGTCCGATACGGGTGCTGAAAGCTTGAGCAACTCTCAATATCATGCTGCCTTTCCCCGGAGTAAATCTGTTTCATTAAAAGAATGCTTCTCGCAGGTTCAATAAGGCCCCCTGGTAATTGGAGAAATCAATGATTTCGAATGAATTCTGTATGCGTTAAAAGACAGCTATACACACAGAAAAGATGCAGGATGTTTCCCGAGCCGAAACACAGTGCGTTTTTCCACGACTTTGACAAAGCTCGCCCACTGAAAACTGCAGCAGATCGTGTAAAGACGTTCAACTTTGTAACTACTGCAAGCACAGGAAGCAGAATAAATTCCTCTTTTCAAACTGTCAAAGGTTTGCTTTGCGAACGCTGCAGGACATCGCACAATCTCTTTTGAACGGGGACAAATGATTTCTTATGGGGCGCAGTAAGTACAGACGTTTAAAAAGCTCCACTCATGCGACGATGCAGCATGAAGAAGCGCAACCTAGCGTTTGACAGACAAAAGCCGGGCGCCGCTACGAGCAATATGAAATCAAACTGACAGAACACGGCGTTTCGCGCTGACTCAAAAGTGTTCTCGACAGATCTGTTCCCTGCATAACGCTGAAAGAGCTAAAGAGCGTTTCTGTCGAGAAGAAACAAGTTCATTTCTTTCTACCATGATGTCACCATGACAAAATCTGTCTTTAAACACCTTGCTCAGTCTCTGACGAGACTGTCAAAAATTGCTTTCGCCGATTGTATTGCAAACCGGCGGAAGCGGGGTATTGGGAAAAGTTTTCAACTAGCAATAATCGCGCCTCGGCTAAACCTCACAGGCTACGATACTGCCACTGCGCAAAGTTGACGGTTGCCAGGCAACCGCGGGGATCCTATGGAAATCGTTATCAATCGTCTCATGGCATGTCGTTGCTGTAACGCTTCATATTTGTCGTCTTCTTCTTATAGCTCGAGGTTTTGAAGAATTTCATGACAGACAAGGTCTCCGTTGGGAACAAAGGGCGTTGTGAGAAAACCGTTGCTTATTTTCAGCAGCAGAAATACAACCTTTTAAATACAAGATGACAGAACAATGACGAAGGGCATGCCGGGAGGAAATCATGCACTACAGAGGAAAGGGGGCGGCCACGTACAGTTCACATTCAAGCCACAAGTACTCTTCTCGGATGTTGCACAAACAAATCATAACGCCCTGAAAGCATTGCAGCATGTCTGTGTCCCACTTCCCGTAGCTGCAGGACGACTGACACGAACGGACAAACACAATCTGTGGCGTTTAGCGTGACATAGTCTTGCAGGCATCGTGCTGTCTCACTGCAATACTATACCGCTGGAGGAAACAGTCCATCTGGCCATGAAACTCATTTGAACGTCTAGCTACAGTAACTAACAATATCATGATTTGTTCACGATGTGTGGAATCAGCACGTCCCGGAGACAGCGTCCGATATCGTGAGCATTATCTGGTGGTGTCCTGCAGGGCTCCAGCAGCTGTGCGTTGGTGGTATAGTGGTGAGCATAGCTGCCTTCCAAACAGTTGACCCGCGTTCGATTCCCGGCCAACGCAGCGCCGAGTGTCTGTAACTTCTCTTATGAACCTAAAAATGTGACCAGCAAAGCCTTTTTTGAAAGAGCTTGCACAAATGAATTGGGGGAGAATCTTACAGGGGATTCTTTGCGATGTCTGCATACACGCAGTCCGATATGGGTGCTGAAAACTTGAGAAACTCTCAATATCATGCTGCCTTTCCCCGGAGTAAATCTGTTACATTGAAAGACAGCTTCTCGCAGGTTCAAAAAGGGCCCCTGTTAATTGGAGAAATCAATGATTTCGAATGAGTTCTGTATGCGTTAAAAGACAGCTATACACACAGAAAACATGCAGGGTGTTTCCCGAGCCGAAACACAGTGCCTTTTTCCAAGCCATTTGACAAAGCCCGCCCTCTGAAAACTGCAGCAGATCTTGTAAAGACGTTCGACTTTGTAACTACTGCAAGAAGAGGAAGCAGAATAAATTCCTCTTTTCAAACTGTCAAAGGTTTGCCTTGCGAACGCTGCAGGACATCGCACAATCTCTTTTGAACGGGGACAAATGATTTCTTATGGGGCGCAGTAAGAACAGACGTTTTAAAAGCTCCACTCATGCCGGCGATGCAGCACGAAGAAGCGCAACCTAGCATTTGACAGACAAAAGCCGGGCGCCGCTACGAGAATCTTAAAGGGCATTCTGAGCGATGTCTGCTTACACGCAGTCGGATACGGGTGCTGAAAGCTTGAGCAACTCTCAATATCATGCTGCCTTTCCCCGGAGTAAATCTGTTTCATTAAAAGAATGCTTCTCGCAGGTTCAATAAGGCCCCCTGGTAATTGGAGAAATCAATGATTTCGAATGAATTCTGTATGCGTTAAAAGACAGCTATACACACAGAAAACATGCAGGATGTTTCCCGAGCCGAAACACAGTGCGTTTTTCCACGACTTTGACAAAGCTCGCCCACTGAAAACTGCAGCAGATCGTGTAAAGACGTTCAACTTTGTAACTACTGCAAGCACAGGAAGCAGAATAAATTCCTCTTTTCAAACTGTCAAAGGTTTGCTTTGCGAACGCTGCAGGACATCGCACAATCTCTTTTGAACGGGGACAAATGATTTCTTATGGGGCGCAGTAAGTACAGACGTTTAAAAAGCTCCACTCATGCGACGATGCAGCATGTAGAAGCGCAACCTAGCGTTTGACAGACAAAAGCCGGGCGCCGCTACGAGCAATATGAAATCAAACTGACAGAACACGGCGTTTCGCGCTGACTCAAAAGTGTTCTCGACAGATCTGTTCCCTGCATAACGCTGAAAGAGCTAAAGAGCGTTTCTGTCGAGAAGAAACAAGTTCATTTCTTTCTACCATGATGTCACCATGACAAAATCTGTCTTTAAACACCTTGCTCAGTCTCTGACGAGACTGTCAAAAATTGCTTTCGCCGATTGTATTGCAAACCGGCGGAAGCGGGGTATTGGGAAAAGTTTTCAACTAGCAATAATCGCGCCTCGGCTAAACCTCACAGGCTACGATACTGCCACTGCGCAAAGTTGACGGTTGCCAGGCAACCGCGGGGATCCTATGGAAATCGTTATCAATCGTCTCATGGCATGTCGTTGCTGTAACGCTTCATATTTGTCGTCTTCTTCTTATAGCTCGAGGTTTTGAAGAATTTCATGACAGACAAGGTCTCCGTTGGGAACAAAGGGCGTTGTGAGAAAACCGTTGCTTATTTTCAGCAGCAGAAATACAACCTTTTAAATACAAGATGACAGAACAATGACGAAGGGCATGCCGGGAGGAAATCATGCACTACAGAGGAAAGGGGGCGGCCACGTACAGTTCACATTCAAGCCACAAGTACTCTTCTCGGATGTTGCACAAACAAATCATAACGCCCTGAAAGCATTGCAGCATGTCTGTGTCCCACTTCCCGTAGCTGCAGGACGACTGACACGAACGGACAAACACAATCTGTGGCGTTTAGCGTGACATAGTCTTGCAGGCATCGTGCTGTCTCACTGCAATACTATACCGCTGGAGGAAACAGTCCATCTGGCCATGAAACTCATTTGAACGTCTAGCTACAGTAACTAACAATATCATGATTTGTTCACGATGTGTGGAATCAGCACGTCCCGGAGACAGCGTCCGATATCGTGAGCATTATCTGGTGGTGTCCTGCAGGGCTCCAGCAGCTGTGCGTTGGTGGTATAGTGGTGAGCATAGCTGCCTTCCAAGCAGTTGACCCGCGTTCGATTCCCGGCCAACGCAGCGCCGAGTGTCTGTAACTTCTCTTATGAACCTAAAAATGTGACCAGCAAAGCCTTTTTTGAAAGAGCTTGCACAAATGAATTGGGGGAGAATCTTACAGGGGATTCTTTGCGATGTCTGCATACACGCAGTCCGATATGGGTGCTGAAAACTTGAGAAACTCTCAATATCATGCTGCCTTTCCCCGGAGTAAATCTGTTACATTGAAAGACAGCTTCTCGCAGGTTCAAAAAGGGCCCCTGTTAATTGGAGAAATCAATGATTTCGAATGAGTTCTGTATGCGTTAAAAGACAGCTATACACACAGAAAACATGCAGGGTGTTTCCCGAGCCGAAACACAGTGCCTTTTTCCAAGCCATTTGACAAAGCCCGCCCACTGAAAACTGCAGCAGATCTTGTAAAGACGTTCGACTTTGTAACTACTGCAAGAAGAGGAAGCAGAATAAATTCCTCTTTTCAAACTGTCAAAGGTTTGCCTTGCGAACGCTGCAGGACATCGCACAATCTCTTTTGAACGGGGACAAATGATTTCTTATGGGGCGCAGTAAGAACAGACGTTTTAAAAGCTCCACTCATGCCGGCGATGCAGCACGAAGAAGCGCAACCTAGCATTTGACAGACAAAAGCCGGGCGCCGCTACGAGAATCTTAAAGGGCATTCTGAGCGATGTCTGCTTACACGCAGTCGGATACGGGTGCTGAAAGCTTGAGCAACTCTCAATATCATGCTGCCTTTCCCCGGAGTAAATCTGTTTCATTAAAAGAATGCTTCTCGCAGGTTCAATAAGGCCCCCTGGTAATTGGAGAAATCAATGATTTCGAATGAATTCTGTATGCGTTAAAAGACAGCTATACACACAGAAAACATGCAGGATGTTTCCCGAGCCGAAACACAGTGCGTTTTTCCACGACTTTGACAAAGCTCGCCCACTGAAAACTGCAGCAGATCGTGTAAAGACGTTCAACTTTGTAACTACTGCAAGCACAGGAAGCAGAATAAATTCCTCTTTTCAAACTGTCAAAGGTTTGCTTTGCGAACGCTGCAGGACATCGCACAATCTCTTTTGAACGGGGACAAATGATTTCTTATGGGGCGCAGTAAGTACAGACGTTTAAAAAGCTCCACTCATGCGACGATGCAGCATGAAGAAGCGCAACCTAGCGTTTGACAGACAAAAGCCGGGCGCCGCTACGAGCAATATGAAATCAAACTGACAGAACACGGCGTTTCGCGCTGACTCAAAAGTGTTCTCGACAGATCTGTTCCCTGCATAACGCTGAAAGAGCTAAAGAGCGTTTCTGTCGAGAAGAAACAAGTTCATTTCTTTCTACCATGATGTCACCATGACAAAATCTGTCTTTAAACACCTTGCTCAGTCTCTGACGAGACTGTCAAAAATTGCTTTCGCCGATTGTATTGCAAACCGGCGGAAGCGGGGTATTGGGAAAAGTTTTCAACTAGCAATAATCGCGCCTCGGCTAAACCTCACAGGCTACGATACTGCCACTGCGCAAAGTTGACGGTTGCCAGGCAACCGCGGGGATCCTATGGAAATCGTTATCAATCGTCTCATGGCATGTCGTTGCTGTAACGCTTCATATTTGTCGTCTTCTTCTTATAGCTCGAGGTTTTGAAGAATTTCATGACAGACAAGGTCTCCGTTGGGAACAAAGGGCGTTGTGAGAAAATCGTTGCTTATTTTCAGCAGCAGAAATACAACCTTTTAAATACAAGATGACAGAACAATGACGAAGGGCATGCCGGGAGGAAATCATGCACTACAGAGGAAAGGGGGCGGCCACGTACAGTTCACATTCAAGCCACAAGTACTCTTCTCGGATGTTGCACAAACAAATCATAACGCCCTGAAAGCATTGCAGCATGTCTGTGTCCCACTTCCCGTAGCTGCAGGACGACTGACACGAACGGACAAACACAATCTGTGGCGTTTAGCGTGACATAGTCTTGCAGGCATCGTGCTGTCTCACTGCAATACTATACCGCTGGAGGAAACAGTCCATCTGGCCATGAAACTCATTTGAACGTCTAGCTACAGTAACTAACAATATCGTGATTTGTTCACGATGTGTGGAATCAGCACGTCCCGGAGACAGCGTCCGATATCGTGAGCATTATCTGGTGGTGTCCTGCAGGGCTCCAGCAGCTGTGCGTTGGTGGTATAGTGGTGAGCATAGCTGCCTTCCAAGCAGTTGACCCGCGTTCGATTCCCGGCCAACGCAGCGCCGAGTGTCTGTAACTTCTCTTATGAACCTAAAAATGTGACCAGCAAAGCCTTTTTTGAAAGAGGTTGCACAAATGAATTGGGGGAGAATCTTACAGGGGATTCTTTGCGATGTCTGCATACACGCAGTCCGATATGGGTGCTGAAAACTTGAGAAACTCTCAATATCATGCTGCCTTTCCCCGGAGTAAATCTGTTACATTGAAAGACAGCTTCTCGCAGGTTCAAAAAGGGCCCCTGTTAATTGGAGAAATCAATGATTTCGAATGAGTTCTGTATGCGTTAAAAGACAGCTATACACACAGAAAACATGCAGGGTGTTTCCCGAGCCGAAACACAGTGCCTTTTTCCAAGCCATTTGACAAAGCCCGCCCACTGAAAACTGCAGCAGATCGTGTAAAGACGTTCGACTTTGTAACTACTGCAAGAACAGGAAGCAGAATAAATTCCTCTTTTCAAACTGTCAAAGGTTTGCCTTGCGAACGCTGCAGGACATCGCACAATCTCTTTTGAACGGGGACAAATGATTTCTTATGGGGCGCAGTAAGAACAGACGTTTTAAAAGCTCCACTCATGCCGGCGATGCAGCACGAAGAAGCGCAACCTAGCATTTGACAGACAAAAGCCGGGCGCCGCTACGAGAATCTTAAAGGGCATTCTGAGCGATGTCTGCTTACACGCAGTCCGATACGGGTGCTGAAAGCTTGAGCAACTCTCAATATCATGCTGCCTTTCCCCGGAGTAAATCTGTTTCATTAAAAGAATGCTTCTCGCAGGTTCAATAAGGCCCCCTGGTAATTGGAGAAATCAATGATTTCGAATGAATTCTGTATGCGTTAAAAGACAGCTATACACACAGAAAACATGCAGGATGTTTCCCGAGCCGAAACACAGTGCGTTTTTCCACGACTTTGACAAAGCTCGCCCACTGAAAACTGCAGCAGATCGTGTAAAGACGTTCAACTTTGTAACTACTGCAAGCACAGGAAGCAGAATAAATTCCTCTTTTCAAACTGTCAAAGGTTTGCTTTGCGAACGCTGCAGGACATCGCACAATCTCTTTTGAACGGGGACAAATGATTTCTTATGGGGCGCAGTAAGTACAGACGTTTAAAAAGCTCCACTCATGCGACGATGCAGCATGAAGAAGCGCAACCTAGCGTTTGACAGACAAAAGCCGGGCGCCGCTACGAGCAATATGAAATCAAACTGACAGAACACGGCGTTTCGCGCTGACTCAAAAGTGTTCTCGACAGATCTGTTCCCTGCATAACGCTGAAAGAGCTAAAGAGCGTTTCTGTCGAGAAGAAACAAGTTCATTTCTTTCTACCATGATGTCACCATGACAAAATCTGTCTTTAAACACCTTGCTCAGTCTCTGACGAGACTGTCAAAAATTGCTTTCGCCGATTGTATTGCAAACCGGCGGAAGCGGGGTATTGGGAAAAGTTTTCAACTAGCAATAATCGCGCCTCGGCTAAACCTCACAGGCTACGATACTGCCACTGCGCAAAGTTGACGGTTGCCAGGCAACCGCGGGGATCCTATGGAAATCGTTATCAATCGTCTCATGGCATGTCGTTGCTGTAACGCTTCATATTTGTCGTCTTCTTCTTATAGCTCGAGGTTTTGAAGAATTTCATGACAGACAAGGTCTCCGTTGGGAACAAAGGGCGTTGTGAGAAAATCGTTGCTTATTTTCAGCAGCAGAAATACAACCTTTTAAATACAAGATGACAGAACAATGACGAAGGGCATGCCGGGAGGAAATCATGCACTACAGAGGAAAGGGGGCGGCCACGTACAGTTCACATTCAAGCCACAAGTACTCTTCTCGGATGTTGCACAAACAAATCATAACGCCCTGAAAGCATTGCAGCATGTCTGTGTCCCACTTCCCGTAGCTGCAGGACGACTGACACGAACGGACAAACACAATCTGTGGCGTTTAGCGTGACATAGTCTTGCAGGCATCGTGCTGTCTCACTGCAATACTATACCGCTGGAGGAAACAGTCCATCTGGCCATGAAACTCATTTGAACGTCTAGCTACAGTAACTAACAATATCGTGATTTGTTCACGATGTGTGGAATCAGCACGTCCCGGAGACAGCGTCCGATATCGTGAGCATTATCTGGTGGTGTCCTGCAGGGCTCCAGCAGCTGTGCGTTGGTGGTATAGTGGTGAGCATAGCTGCCTTCCAAGCAGTTGACCCGCGTTCGATTCCCGGCCAACGCAGCGCCGAGTGTCTGTAACTTCTCTTATGAACCTAAAAATGTGACCAGCAAAGCCTTTTTTGAAAGAGCTTGCACAAATGAATTGGGGGAGAATCTTACAGGGGATTCTTTGCGATGTCTGCATACACGCAGTCCGATATGGGTGCTGAAAACTTGAGAAACTCTCAATATCATGCTGCCTTTCCCCGGAGTAAATCTGTTACATTGAAAGACAGCTTCTCGCAGGTTCAAAAAGGGCCCCTGTTAATTGGAGAAATCAATGATTTCGAATGAGTTCTGTATGCGTTAAAAGACAGCTATACACACAGAAAACATGCAGGGTGTTTCCCGAGCCGAAACACAGTGCCTTTTTCCAAGCCATTTGACAAAGCCCGCCCACTGAAAACTGCAGCAGATCGTGTAAAGACGTTCGACTTTGTAACTACTGCAAGAACAGGAAGCAGAATAAATTCCTCTTTTCAAACTGTCAAAGGTTTGCCTTGCGAACGCTGCAGGACATCGCACAATCTCTTTTGAACGGGGACAAATGATTTCTTATGGGGCGCAGTAAGAACAGACGTTTTAAAAGCTCCACTCATGCCGGCGATGCAGCACGAAGAAGCGCAACCTAGCATTTGACAGACAAAAGCCGGGCGCCGCTACGAGAATCTTAAAGGGCATTCTGAGCGATGTCTGCTTACACGCAGTCCGATACGGGTGCTGAAAGCTTGAGCAACTCTCAATATCATGCTGCCTTTCCCCGGAGTAAATCTGTTTCATTAAAAGAATGCTTCTAGCAGGTTCAATAAGGCCCCCTGGTAATTGGAGAAATCAATGATTTCGAATGAATTCTGTATGCGTTAAAAGACAGCTATACACACAGAAAACATGCAGGATGTTTCCCGAGCCGAAACACAGTGCGTTTTTCCACGACTTTGACAAAGCTCGCCCACTGAAAACTGCAGCAGATCGTGTAAAGACGTTCAACTTTGTAACTACTGCAAGCACAGGAAGCAGAATAAATTCCTCTTTTCAAACTGTCAAAGGTTTGCTTTGCGAACGCTGCAGGACATCGCACAATCTCTTTTGAACGGGGACAAATGATTTCTTATGGGGCGCAGTAAGTACAGACGTTTAAAAAGCTCCACTCATGCGACGATGCAGCATGAAGAAGCGCAACCTAGCGTTTGACAGACAAAAGCCGGGCGCCGCTACGAGCAATATGAAATCAAACTGACAGAACACGGCGTTTCGCGCTGACTCAAAAGTGTTCTCGACAGATCTGTTCCCTGCATAACGCTGAAAGAGCTAAAGAGCGTTTCTGTCGAGAAGAAACAAGTTCATTTCTTTCTACCATGATGTCACCATGACAAAATCTGTCTTTAAACACCTTGCTCAGTCTCTGACGAGACTGTCAAAAATTGCTTTCGCCGATTGTATTGCAAACCGGCGGAAGCGGGGTATTGGGAAAAGTTTTCAACTAGCAATAATCGCGCCTCGGCTAAACCTCACAGGCTACGATACTGCCACTGCGCAAAGTTGACGGTTGCCAGGCAACCGCGGGGATCCTATGGAAATCGTTATCAATCGTCTCATGGCATGTCGTTGCTGTAACGCTTCATATTTGTCGTCTTCTTCTTATAGCTCGAGGTTTTGAAGAATTTCATGACAGACAAGGTCTCCGTTGGGAACAAAGGGCGTTGTGAGAAAACCGTTGCTTATTTTCAGCAGCAGAAATACAACCTTTTAAATACAAGATGACAGAACAATGACGAAGGGCATGCCGGGAGGAAATCATGCACTACAGAGGAAAGGGGGCGGCCACGTACAGTTCACATTCAAGCCACAAGTACTCTTCTCGGATGTTGCACAAACAAATCATAACGCCCTGAAAGCATTGCAGCATGTCTGTGTCCCACTTCCCGTAGCTGCAGGACGACTGACACGAACGGACAAACACAATCTGTGGCGTTTAGCGTGACATAGTCTTGCAGGCATCGTGCTGTCTCACTGCAATACTATACCGCTGGAGGAAACAGTCCATCTGGCCATGAAACTCATTTGAACGTCTAGCTACAGTAACTAACAATATCATGATTTGTTCACGATGTGTGGAATCAGCACGTCCCGGAGACAGCGTCCGATATCGTGAGCATTATCTGGTGGTGTCCTGCAGGGCTCCAGCAGCTGTGCGTTCGTGGTATAGTGGTGAGCATAGCTGCCTTCCAAGCAGTTGACCCGCGTTCGATTCCCGGCCAACGCAGCGCCGAGTGTCTGTAACTTCTCTTATGAACCTAAAAATGTGACCAGCAAAGCCTTTTTTGAAAGAGGTTGCACAAATGAATTGGGGGAGAATCTTACAGGGGATTCTTTGCGATGTCTGCATACACGCAGTCCGATATGGGTGCTGAAAACTTGAGAAACTCTCAATATCATGCTGCCTTTCCCCGGAGTAAATCTGTTACATTGAAAGACAGCTTCTCGCAGGTTCAAAAAGGGCCCCTGTTAATTGGAGAAATCAATGATTTCGAATGAGTTCTGTATGCGTTAAAAGACAGCTATACACACAGAAAACATGCAGGGTGTTTCCCGAGCCGAAACACAGTGCCTTTTTCCAAGCCATTTGACAAAGCCCGCCCACTGAAAACTGCAGCAGATCTTGTAAAGACGTTCGACTTTGTAACTACTGCAAGAAGAGGAAGCAGAATAAATTCCTCTTTTCAAACTGTCAAAGGTTTGCCTTGCGAACGCTGCAGGACATCGCACAATCTCTTTTGAACGGGGACAAATGATTTCTTATGGGGCGCAGTAAGAACAGACGTTTTAAAAGCTCCACTCATGCCGGCGATGCAGCACGAAGAAGCGCAACCTAGCATTTGACAGACAAAAGCCGGGCGCCGCTACGAGAATCTTAAAGGGCATTCTGAGCGATGTCTGCTTACACGCAGTCGGATACGGGTGCTGAAAGCTTGAGCAACTCTCAATATCATGCTGCCTTTCCCCGGAGTAAATCTGTTTCATTAAAAGAATGCTTCTCGCAGGTTCAATAAGGCCCCCTGGTAATTGGAGAAATCAATGATTTCGAATGAATTCTGTATGCGTTAAAAGACAGCTATACACACAGAAAACATGCAGGATGTTTCCCGAGCCGAAACACAGTGCGTTTTTCCACGACTTTGACAAAGCTCGCCCACTGAAAACTGCAGCAGATCGTGTAAAGACGTTCAACTTTGTAACTACTGCAAGCACAGGAAGCAGAATAAATTCCTCTTTTCAAACTGTCAAAGGTTTGCTTTGCGAACGCTGCAGGACATCGCACAATCTCTTTTGAACGGGGACAAATGATTTCTTATGGGGCGCAGTAAGTACAGACGTTTAAAAAGCTCCACTCATGCGACGATGCAGCATGAAGAAGCGCAACCTAGCGTTTGACAGACAAAAGCCGGGCGCCGCTACGAGCAATATGAAATCAAACTGACAGAACACGGCGTTTCGCGCTGACTCAAAAGTGTTCTCGACAGATCTGTTCCCTGCATAACGCTGAAAGAGCTAAAGAGCGTTTCTGTCGAGAAGAAACAAGTTCATTTCTTTCTACCATGATGTCACCATGACAAAATCTGTCTTTAAACACCTTGCTCAGTCTCTGACGAGACTGTCAAAAATTGCTTTCGCCGATTGTATTGCAAACCGGCGGAAGCGGGGTATTGGGAAAAGTTTTCAACTAGCAATAATCGCGCCTCGGCTAAACCTCACAGGCTACGATACTGCCACTGCGCAAAGTTGACGGTTGCCAGGCAACCGCGGGGATCCTATGGAAATCGTTATCAATCGTCTCATGGCATGTCGTTGCTGTAACGCTTCATATTTGTCGTCTTCTTCTTATAGCTCGAGGTTTTGAAGAATTTCATGACAGACAAGGTCTCCGTTGGGAACAAAGGGCGTTGTGAGAAAATCGTTGCTTATTTTCAGCAGCAGAAATACAACCTTTTAAATACAAGATGACAGAACAATGACGAAGGGCATGCCGGGAGGAAATCATGCACTACAGAGGAAAGGGGGCGGCCACGTACAGTTCACATTCAAGCCACAAGTACTCTTCTCGGATGTTGCACAAACAAATCATAACGCCCTGAAAGCATTGCAGCATGTCTGTGTCCCACTTCCCGTAGCTGCAGGACGACTGACACGAACGGACAAACACAATCTGTGGCGTTTAGCGTGACATAGTCTTGCAGGCATCGTGCTGTCTCACTGCAATACTATACCGCTGGAGGAAACAGTCCATCTGGCCATGAAACTCATTTGAACGTCTAGCTACAGTAACTAACAATATCGTGATTTGTTCACGATGTGTGGAATCAGCACGTCCCGGAGACAGCGTCCGATATCGTGAGCATTATCTGGTGGTGTCCTGCAGGGCTCCAGCAGCTGTGCGTTGGTGGTATAGTGGTGAGCATAGCTGCCTTCCAAGCAGTTGACCCGCGTTCGATTCCCGGCCAACGCAGCGCCGAGTGTCTGTAACTTCTCTTATGAACCTAAAAATGTGACCAGCAAAGCCTTTTTTGAAAGAGCTTGCACAAATGAATTGGGGGAGAATCTTACAGGGGATTCTTTGCGATGTCTGCATACACGCAGTCCGATATGGGTGCTGAAAACTTGAGAAACTCTCAATATCATGCTGCCTTTCCCCGGAGTAAATCTGTTACATTGAAAGACAGCTTCTCGCAGGTTCAAAAAGGGCCCCTGTTAATTGGAGAAATCAATGATTTCGAATGAGTTCTGTATGCGTTAAAAGACAGCTATACACACAGAAAACATGCAGGGTGTTTCCCGAGCCGAAACACAGTGCCTTTTTCCAAGCCATTTGACAAAGCCCGCCCACTGAAAACTGCAGCAGATCGTGTAAAGACGTTCGACTTTGTAACTACTGCAAGAACAGGAAGCAGAATAAATTCCTCTTTTCAAACTGTCAAAGGTTTGCCTTGCGAACGCTGCAGGACATCGCACAATCTCTTTTGAACGGGGACAAATGATTTCTTATGGGGCGCAGTAAGAACAGACGTTTTAAAAGCTCCACTCATGCCGGCGATGCAGCACGAAGAAGCGCAACCTAGCATTTGACAGACAAAAGCCGGGCGCCGCTACGAGAATCTTAAAGGGCATTCTGAGCGATGTCTGCTTACACGCAGTCCGATACGGGTGCTGAAAGCTTGAGCAACTCTCAATATCATGCTGCCTTTCCCCGGAGTAAATCTGTTTCATTAAAAGAATGCTTCTCGCAGGTTCAATAAGGCCCCCTGGTAATTGGAGAAATCAATGATTTCGAATGAATTCTGTATGCGTTAAAAGACAGCTATACACACAGAAAACATGCAGGATGTTTCCCGAGCCGAAACACAGTGCGTTTTTCCACGACTTTGACAAAGCTCGCCCACTGAAAACTGCAGCAGATCGTGTAAAGACGTTCAACTTTGTAACTACTGCAAGCACAGGAAGCAGAATAAATTCCTCTTTTCAAACTGTCAAAGGTTTGCTTTGCGAACGCTGCAGGACATCGCACAATCTCTTTTGAACGGGGACAAATGATTTCTTATGGGGCGCAGTAAGTACAGACGTTTAAAAAGCTCCACTCATGCGACGATGCAGCATGAAGAAGCGCAACCTAGCGTTTGACAGACAAAAGCCGGGCGCCGCTACGAGCAATATGAAATCAAACTGACAGAACACGGCGTTTCGCGCTGACTCAAAAGTGTTCTCGACAGATCTGTTCCCTGCATAACGCTGAAAGAGCTAAAGAGCGTTTCTGTCGAGAAGAAACAAGTTCATTTCTTTCTACCATGATGTCACCATGACAAAATCTGTCTTTAAACACCTTGCTCAGTCTCTGACGAGACTGTCAAAAATTGCTTTCGCCGATTGTATTGCAAACCGGCGGAAGCGGGGTATTGGGAAAAGTTTTCAACTAGCAATAATCGCGCCTCGGCTAAACCTCACAGGCTACGATACTGCCACTGCGCAAAGTTGACGGTTGCCAGGCAACCGCGGGGATCCTATGGAAATCGTTATCAATCGTCTCATGGCATGTCGTTGCTGTAACGCTTCATATTTGTCGTCTTCTTCTTATAGCTCGAGGTTTTGAAGAATTTCATGACAGACAAGGTCTCCGTTGGGAACAAAGGGCGTTGTGAGAAAACCGTTGCTTATTTTCAGCAGCAGAAATACAACCTTTTAAATACAAGATGACAGAACAATGACGAAGGGCATGCCGGGAGGAAATCATGCACTACAGAGGAAAGGGGGCGGCCACGTACAGTTCACATTCAAGCCACAAGTACTCTTCTCGGATGTTGCACAAACAAATCATAACGCCCTGAAAGCATTGCAGCATGTCTGTGTCCCACTTCCCGTAGCTGCAGGACGACTGACACGAACGGACAAACACAATCTGTGGCGTTTAGCGTGACATAGTCTTGCAGGCATCGTGCTGTCTCACTGCAATACTATACCGCTGGAGGAAACAGTCCATCTGGCCATGAAACTCATTTGAACGTCTAGCTACAGTAACTAACAATATCATGATTTGTTCACGATGTGTGGAATCAGCACGTCCCGGAGACAGCGTCCGATATCGTGAGCATTATCTGGTGGTGTCCTGCAGGGCTCCAGCAGCTGTGCGTTCGTGGTATAGTGGTGAGCATAGCTGCCTTCCAAGCAGTTGACCCGCGTTCGATTCCCGGCCAACGCAGCGCCGAGTGTCTGTAACTTCTCTTATGAACCTAAAAATGTGACCAGCAAAGCCTTTTTTGAAAGAGGTTGCACAAATGAATTGGGGGAGAATCTTACAGGGGATTCTTTGCGATGTCTGCATACACGCAGTCCGATATGGGTGCTGAAAACTTGAGAAACTCTCAATATCATGCTGCCTTTCCCCGGAGTAAATCTGTTACATTGAAAGACAGCTTCTCGCAGGTTCAAAAAGGGCCCCTGTTAATTGGAGAAATCAATGATTTCGAATGAGTTCTGTATGCGTTAAAAGACAGCTATACACACAGAAAACATGCAGGGTGTTTCCCGAGCCGAAACACAGTGCCTTTTTCCAAGCCATTTGACAAAGCCCGCCCACTGAAAACTGCAGCAGATCGTGTAAAGACGTTCGACTTTGTAACTACTGCAAGAACAGGAAGCAGAATAAATTCCTCTTTTCAAACTGTCAAAGGTTTGCCTTGCGAACGCTGCAGGACATCGCACAATCTCTTTTGAACGGGGACAAATGATTTCTTATGGGGCGCAGTAAGAACAGACGTTTTAAAAGCTCCACTCATGCCGGCGATGCAGCACGAAGAAGCGCAACCTAGCATTTGACAGACAAAAGCCGGGCGCCGCTACGAGAATCTTAAAGGGCATTCTGAGCGATGTCTGCTTACACGCAGTCCGATACGGGTGCTGAAAGCTTGAGCAACTCTCAATATCATGCTGCCTTTCCCCGGAGTAAATCTGTTTCATTAAAAGAATGCTTCTCGCAGGTTCAATAAGGCCCCCTGGTAATTGGAGAAATCAATGATTTCGAATGAATTCTGTATGCGTTAAAAGACAGCTATACACACAGAAAACATGCAGGATGTTTCCCGAGCCGAAACACAGTGCGTTTTTCCACGACTTTGACAAAGCTCGCCCACTGAAAACTGCAGCAGATCGTGTAAAGACGTTCAACTTTGTAACTACTGCAAGCACAGGAAGCAGAATAAATTCCTCTTTTCAAACTGTCAAAGGTTTGCTTTGCGAACGCTGCAGGACATCGCACAATCTCTTTTGAACGGGGACAAATGATTTCTTATGGGGCGCAGTAAGTACAGACGTTTAAAAAGCTCCACTCATGCGACGATGCAGCATGAAGAAGCGCAACCTAGCGTTTGACAGACAAAAGCCGGGCGCCGCTACGAGCAATATGAAATCAAACTGACAGAACACGGCGTTTCGCGCTGACTCAAAAGTGTTCTCGACAGATCTGTTCCCTGCATAACGCTGAAAGAGCTAAAGAGCGTTTCTGTCGAGAAGAAACAAGTTCATTTCTTTCTACCATGATGTCACCATGACAAAATCTGTCTTTAAACACCTTGCTCAGTCTCTGACGAGACTGTCAAAAATTGCTTTCGCCGATTGTATTGCAAACCGGCGGAAGCGGGGTATTGGGAAAAGTTTTCAACTAGCAATAATCGCGCCTCGGCTAAACCTCACAGGCTACGATACTGCCACTGCGCAAAGTTGACGGTTGCCAGGCAACCGCGGGGATCCTATGGAAATCGTTATCAATCGTCTCATGGCATGTCGTTGCTGTAACGCTTCATATTTGTCGTCTTCTTCTTATAGCTCGAGGTTTTGAAGAATTTCATGACAGACAAGGTCTCCGTTGGGAACAAAGGGCGTTGTGAGAAAACCGTTGCTTATTTTCAGCAGCAGAAATACAACCTTTTAAATACAAGATGACAGAACAATGACGAAGGGCATGCCGGGAGGAAATCATGCACTACAGAGGAAAGGGGGCGGCCACGTACAGTTCACATTCAAGCCACAAGTACTCTTCTCGGATGTTGCACAAACAAATCATAACGCCCTGAAAGCATTGCAGCATGTCTGTGTCCCACTTCCCGTAGCTGCAGGACGACTGACACGAACGGACAAACACAATCTGTGGCGTTTAGCGTGACATAGTCTTGCAGGCATCGTGCTGTCTCACTGCAATACTATACCGCTGGAGGAAACAGTCCATCTGGCCATGAAACTCATTTGAACGTCTAGCTACAGTAACTAACAATATCATGATTTGTTCACGATGTGTGGAATCAGCACGTCCCGGAGACAGCGTCCGATATCGTGAGCATTATCTGGTGGTGTCCTGCAGGGCTCCAGCAGCTGTGCGTTCGTGGTATAGTGGTGAGCATAGCTGCCTTCCAAGCAGTTGACCCGCGTTCGATTCCCGGCCAACGCAGCGCCGAGTGTCTGTAACTTCTCTTATGAACCTAAAAATGTGACCAGCAAAGCCTTTTTTGAAAGAGGTTGCACAAATGAATTGGGGGAGAATCTTACAGGGGATTCTTTGCGATGTCTGCATACACGCAGTCCGATATGGGTGCTGAAAACTTGAGAAACTCTCAATATCATGCTGCCTTTCCCCGGAGTAAATCTGTTACATTGAAAGACAGCTTCTCGCAGGTTCAAAAAGGGCCCCTGTTAATTGGAGAAATCAATGATTTCGAATGAGTTCTGTATGCGTTAAAAGACAGCTATACACACAGAAAACATGCAGGGTGTTTCCCGAGCCGAAACACAGTGCCTTTTTCCAAGCCATTTGACAAAGCCCGCCCACTGAAAACTGCAGCAGATCGTGTAAAGACGTTCGACTTTGTAACTACTGCAAGAACAGGAAGCAGAATAAATTCCTCTTTTCAAACTGTCAAAGGTTTGCCTTGCGAACGCTGCAGGACATCGCACAATCTCTTTTGAACGGGGACAAATGATTTCTTATGGGGCGCAGTAAGAACAGACGTTTTAAAAGCTCCACTCATGCCGGCGATGCAGCACGAAGAAGCGCAACCTAGCATTTGACAGACAAAAGCCGGGCGCCGCTACGAGAATCTTAAAGGGCATTCTGAGCGATGTCTGCTTACACGCAGTCCGATACGGGTGCTGAAAGCTTGAGCAACTCTCAATATCATGCTGCCTTTCCCCGGAGTAAATCTGTTTCATTAAAAGAATGCTTCTCGCAGGTTCAATAAGGCCCCCTGGTAATTGGAGAAATCAATGATTTCGAATGAATTCTGTATGCGTTAAAAGACAGCTATACACACAGAAAACATGCAGGATGTTTCCCGAGCCGAAACACAGTGCGTTTTTCCACGACTTTGACAAAGCTCGCCCACTGAAAACTGCAGCAGATCGTGTAAAGACGTTCAACTTTGTAACTACTGCAAGCACAGGAAGCAGAATAAATTCCTCTTTTCAAACTGTCAAAGGTTTGCTTTGCGAACGCTGCAGGACATCGCACAATCTCTTTTGAACGGGGACAAATGATTTCTTATGGGGCGCAGTAAGTACAGACGTTTAAAAAGCTCCACTCATGCGACGATGCAGCATGAAGAAGCGCAACCTAGCGTTTGACAGACAAAAGCCGGGCGCCGCTACGAGCAATATGAAATCAAACTGACAGAACACGGCGTTTCGCGCTGACTCAAAAGTGTTCTCGACAGATCTGTTCCCTGCATAACGCTGAAAGAGCTAAAGAGCGTTTCTGTCGAGAAGAAACAAGTTCATTTCTTTCTACCATGATGTCACCATGACAAAATCTGTCTTTAAACACCTTGCTCAGTCTCTGACGAGACTGTCAAAAATTGCTTTCGCCGATTGTATTGCAAACCGGCGGAAGCGGGGTATTGGGAAAAGTTTTCAACTAGCAATAATCGCGCCTCGGCTAAACCTCACAGGCTACGATACTGCCACTGCGCAAAGTTGACGGTTGCCAGGCAACCGCGGGGATCCTATGGAAATCGTTATCAATCGTCTCATGGCATGTCGTTGCTGTAACGCTTCATATTTGTCGTCTTCTTCTTATAGCTCGAGGTTTTGAAGATTTTCATGACAGACAAGGTCTCCGTTGGGAACAAAGGGCGTTGTGAGAAAACCGTTGCTTATTTTCAGCAGCAGAAATACAACCTTTTAAATACAAGATGACAGAACAATGACGAAGGGCATGCCGGGAGGAAATCATGCACTACAGAGGAAAGGGGGCGGCCACGTACAGTTCACATTCAAGCCACAAGTACTCTTCTCGGATGTTGCACAAACAAATCATAACGCCCTGAAAGCATTGCAGCATGTCTGTGTCCCACTTCCCGTAGCTGCAGGACGACTGACACGAACGGACAAACACAATCTGTGGCGTTTAGCGTGACATAGTCTTGCAGGCATCGTGCTGTCTCACTGCAATACTATACCGCTGGAGGAAACAGTCCATCTGGCCATGAAACTCATTTGAACGTCTAGCTACAGTAACTAACAATATCATGATTTGTTCACGATGTGTGGAATCAGCACGTCCCGGAGACAGCGTCCGATATCGTGAGCATTATCTGGTGGTGTCCTGCAGGGCTCCAGCAGCTGTGCGTTGGTGGTATAGTGGTGAGCATAGCTGCCTTCCAAGCAGTTGACCCGCGTTCGATTCCCGGCCAACGCAGCGCCGAGTGTCTGTAACTTCTCTTATGAACCTAAAAATGTGACCAGCAAAGCCTTTTTTGAAAGAGGTTGCACAAATGAATTGGGGGAGAATCTTACAGGGGATTCTTTGCGATGTCTGCATACACGCAGTCCGATATGGGTGCTGAAAACTTGAGAAACTCTCAATATCATGCTGCCTTTCCCCGGAGTAAATCTGTTACATTGAAAGACAGCTTCTCGCAGGTTCAAAAAGGGCCCCTGTTAATTGGAGAAATCAATGATTTCGAATGAGTTCTGTATGCGTTAAAAGACAGCTATACACACAGAAAACATGCAGGGTGTTTCCCGAGCCGAAACACAGTGCCTTTTTCCAAGCCATTTGACAAAGCCCGCCCACTGAAAACTGCAGCAGATCGTGTAAAGACGTTCGACTTTGTAACTACTGCAAGAACAGGAAGCAGAATAAATTCCTCTTTTCAAACTGTCAAAGGTTTGCCTTGCGAACGCTGCAGGACATCGCACAATCTCTTTTGAACGGGGACAAATGATTTCTTATGGGGCGCAGTAAGAACAGACGTTTTAAAAGCTCCACTCATGCCGGCGATGCAGCACGAAGAAGCGCAACCTAGCATTTGACAGACAAAAGCCGGGCGCCGCTACGAGAATCTTAAAGGGCATTCTGAGCGATGTCTGCTTACACGCAGTCCGATACGGGTGCTGAAAGCTTGAGCAACTCTCAATATCATGCTGCCTTTCCCCGCAGTAAATCTGTTTCATTAAAAGAATGCTTCTCGCAGGTTCAATAAGGCCCCCTGGTAATTGGAGAAATCAATGATTTCGAATGAATTCTGTATGCGTTAAAAGACAGCTATACACACAGAAAACATGCAGGATGTTTCCCGAGCCGAAACACAGTGCGTTTTTCCACGACTTTGACAAAGCCCGCCCACTGAAAACTGCAGCAGATCGTGTAAAGACGTTCGACTTTGTAACTACTGCAAGAACAGGAAGCAGAATAAATTCCTCTTTTCAAACTGTCAAAGGTTTGCCTTGCGAACGCTGCAGGACATCGCACAATCTCTTTTGAACGGGGACAAATGATTTCTTATGGGGCGCAGTAAGTACAGACGTTTAAAAAGCTCCACTCATGCGACGATGCAGCATGAAGAAGCGCAACCTAGCGTTTGACAGACAAAAGCCGGGCGCCGCTACGAGCAATATGAAATCAAACTGACAGAACACGGCGTTTCGCGCTGACTCAAAAGTGTTCTCGACAGATCTGTTCCCTGCATAACGCTGAAAGAGCTAAAGAGCGTTTCTGTCGAGAAGAAACAAGTTCATTTCTTTCTACCATGATGTCACCATGACAAAATCTGTCTTTAAACACCTTGCTCAGTCTCTGACGAGACTGTCAAAAATTGCTTTCGCCGATTGTATTGCAAACCGGCGGAAGCGGGGTATTGGGAAAAGTTTTCAACTAGCAATAATCGCGCCTCGGCTAAACCTCACAGGCTACGATACTGCCACTGCGCAAAGTTGACGGTTGCCAGGCAACCGCGGGGATCCTATGGAAATCGTTATCAATCGTCTCATGGCATGTCGTTGCTGTAACGCTTCATATTTGTCGTCTTCTTCTTATAGCTCGAGGTTTTGAAGAATTTCATGACAGACAAGGTCTCCGTTGGGAACAAAGGGCGTTGTGAGAAAACCGTTGCTTATTTTCAGCAGCAGAAATACAACCCATTAAATACAAGATGACAGAACAATGACGAAGGGCATGCCGGGAGGAAATCATGCACTACAGAGGAAAGGGGGCGGCCACGTACAGTTCACATTCAAGCCACAAGTACTCTTCTCGGATGTTGCACAAACAAATCATAACGCCCTGAAAGCATTGCAGCATGTCTGTGTCCCACTTCCCGTAGCTGCAGGACGACTGACACGAACGGACAAACACAATCTGTGGCGTTTAGCGTGACATAGTCTTGCAGGCATCGTGCTGTCTCACTGCAATACTATACCGCTGGAGGAAACAGTCCATCTGGCCATGAAACTCATTTGAACGTCTAGCTACAGTAACTAACAATATCATGATTTGTTCACGATGTGTGGAATCAGCACGTCCCGGAGACAGCGTCCGATATCGTGAGCATTATCTGGTGGTGTCCTGGAGGGCTCCAGCAGCTGTGCGTTGGTGGTATAGTGGTGAGCATAGCTGCCTTCCAAGCAGTTGACCCGGGTTCGATTCCCGGCCAACGCAGCGCCGAGTGTCTGTAACTTCTCTTATGAACCTAAAAATGTGACCAGCAAAGCAAAGCCTTTTTTGAAAGAGGTTGCACAAATGAATTGGGGGAGAATCTTACAGGGGATTCTTTGCGATGTCTGCATACACGCAGTCCGATATGGGTGCTGAAAACTTGAGAAACTCTCAATATCATGCTGCCTTTCCCCGGAGTAAATCTGTTACATTGAAAGACAGCTTCTCGCAGGTTCAAAAAGGGCCCCTGTTAATTGGAGAAATCAATGATTTCGAATGAGTTCTGTATGCGTTAAAAGACAGCTATACACACAGAAAACATGCAGGGTGTTTCCCGAGCCGAAACACAGTGCCTTTTTCCAAGCCATTTGACAAAGCCCGCCCACTGAAAACTGCAGCAGATCGTGTAAAGACGTTCGACTTTGTAACTACTGCAAGAACAGGAAGCAGAATAAATTCCTCTTTTCAAACTGTCAAAGGTTTGCCTTGCGAACGCTGCAGGACATCGCACAATCTCTTTTGAACGGGGACAAATGATTTCTTATGGGGCGCAGTAAGAACAGACGTTTTAAAAGCTCCACTCATGCCGGCGATGCAGCACGAAGAAGCGCAACCTAGCATTTGACAGACAAAAGCCGGGCGCCGCTACGAGAATCTTAAAGGGCATTCTGAGCGATGTCTGCTTACACGCAGTCCGATACGGGTGCTGAAAGCTTGAGCAACTCTCAATATCATGCTGCCTTTCCCCGGAGTAAATCTGTTTCATTAAAAGAATGCTTCTCGCAGGTTCAATAAGGCCCCCTGGTAATTGGAGAAATCAATGATTTCGAATGAATTCTGTATGCGTTAAAAGACAGCTATACACACAGAAAACATGCAGGATGTTTCCCGAGCCGAAACACAGTGCGTTTTTCCACGACTTTGACAAAGCTCGCCCACTGAAAACTGCAGCAGATCGTGTAAAGACGTTCAACTTTGTAACTACTGCAAGCACAGGAAGCAGAATAAATTCCTCTTTTCAAACTGTCAAAGGTTTGCTTTTCGAACGCTGCAGGACATCGCACAATCTCTTTTGAACGGGGACAAATGATTTCTTATGGGGCGCAGTAAGTACAGACGTTTAAAAAGCTCCACTCATGCGACGATGCAGCATGAAGAAGCGCAACCTAGCGTTTGACAGACAAAAGCCGGGCGCCGCTACGAGCAATATGAAATCAAACTGACAGAACACGGCGTTTCGCGCTGACTCAAAAGTGTTCTCGACAGATCTGTTCCCTGCATAACGCTGAAAGAGCTAAAGAGCGTTTCTGTCGAGAAGAAACAAGTTCATTTCTTTCTACCATGATGTCACCATGACAAAATCTGTCTTTAAACACCTTGCTCAGTCTCTGACGAGACTGTCAAAAATTGCTTTCGCCGATTGTATTGCAAACCGGCGGAAGCGGGGTATTGGGAAAAGTTTTCAACTAGCAATAATCGCGCCTCGGCTAAACCTCACAGGCTACGATACTGCCACTGCGCAAAGTTGACGGTTGCCAGGCAACCGCGGGGATCCTATGGAAATCGTTATCAATCGTCTCATGGCATGTCGTTGCTGTAACGCTTCATATTTGTCGTCTTCTTCTTATAGCTCGAGGTTTTGAAGAATTTCATGACAGACAAGGTCTCCGTTGGGAACAAAGGGCGTTGTGAGAAAACCGTTGCTTATTTTCAGCAGCAGAAATACAACCTTTTAAATACAAGATGACAGAACAATGACGAAGGGCATGCCGGGAGGAAATCATGCACTACAGAGGAAAGGGGGCGGCCACGTACAGTTCACATTCAAGCCACAAGTACTCTTCTCGGATGTTGCACAAACAAATCATAACGCCCTGAAAGCATTGCAGCATGTCTGTGTCCCACTTCCCGTAGCTGCAGGACGACTGACACGAACGGACAAACACAATCTGTGGCGTTTAGCGTGACATAGTCTTGCAGGCATCGTGCTGTCTCACTGCAATACTATACCGCTGGAGGAAACAGTCCATCTGGCCATGAAACTCATTTGAACGTCTAGCTACAGTAACTAACAATATCATGATTTGTTCACGATGTGTGGAATCAGCACGTCCCGGAGACAGCGTCCGATATCGTGAGCATTATCTGGTGGTGTCCTGCAGGGCTCCAGCAGCTGTGCGTTGGTGGTATAGTGGTGAGCATAGCTGCCTTCCAAGCAGTTGACCCGCGTTCGATTCCCGGCCAACGCAGCGCCGAGTGTCTGTAACTTCTCTTATGAACCTAAAAATGTGACCAGCAAAGCCTTTTTTGAAAGAGCTTGCACAAATGAATTGGGGGAGAATCTTACAGGGGATTCTTTGCGATGTCTGCATACACGCAGTCCGATATGGGTGCTGAAAACTTGAGAAACTCTCAATATCATGCTGCCTTTCCCCGGAGTAAATCTGTTACATTGAAAGACAGCTTCTCGCAGGTTCAAAAAGGGCCCCTGTTAATTGGAGAAATCAATGATTTCGAATGAGTTCTGTATGCGTTAAAAGACAGCTATACACACAGAAAACATGCAGGGTGTTTCCCGAGCCGAAACACAGTGCCTTTTTCCAAGCCATTTGACAAAGCCCGCCCACTGAAAACTGCAGCAGATCGTGTAAAGACGTTCGACTTTGTAACTACTGCAAGAACAGGAAGCAGAATAAATTCCTCTTTTCAAACTGTCAAAGGTTTGCCTTGCGAACGCTGCAGGACATCGCACAATCTCTTTTGAACGGGGACAAATGATTTCTTATGGGGCGCAGTAAGAACAGACGTTTTAAAAGCTCCACTCATGCCGGCGATGCAGCACGAAGAAGCGCAACCTAGCATTTGACAGACAAAAGCCGGGCGCCGCTACGAGAATCTTAAAGGGCATTCTGAGCGATGTCTGCTTACACGCAGTCCGATACGGGTGCTGAAAGCTTGAGCAACTCTCAATATCATGCTGCCTTTCCCCGCAGTAAATCTGTTTCATTAAAAGAATGCTTCTCGCAGGTTCAATAAGGCCCCCTGGTAATTGGAGAAATCAATGATTTCGAATGAATTCTGTATGCGTTAAAAGACAGCTATACACACAGAAAACATGCAGGATGTTTCCCGAGCCGAAACACAGTGCGTTTTTCCACGACTTTGACAAAGCCCGCCCACTGAAAACTGCAGCAGATCGTGTAAAGACGTTCAACTTTGTAACTACTGCAAGCACAGGAAGCAGAATAAATTCCTCTTTTCAAACTGTCAAAGGTTTGCTTTGCGAACGCTGCAGGACATCGCACAATCTCTTTTGAACGGGGACAAATGATTTCTTATGGGGCGCAGTAAGTACAGACGTTTAAAAAGCTCCACTCATGCGACGATGCAGCATGAAGAAGCGCAACCTAGCGTTTGACAGACAAAAGCCGGGCGCCGCTACGAGCAATATGAAATCAAACTGACAGAACACGGCGTTTCGCGCTGACTCAAAAGTGTTCTCGACAGATCTGTTCCCTGCATAACGCTGAAAGAGCTAAAGAGCGTTTCTGTCGACAAGAAACAAGTTCATTTCTTTCTACCATGATGTCACCATGACAAAATCTGTCTTTAAACACCTTGCTCAGTCTCTGACGAGACTGTCAAAAATTGCTTTCGCCGATTGTATTGCAAACCGGCGGAAGCGGGGTATTGGGAAAAGTTTTCAACTAGCAATAATCGCGCCTCGGCTAAACCTCACAGGCTACGATACTGCCACTGCGCAAAGTTGACGGTTGCCAGGCAACCGCGGGGATCCTATGGAAATCGTTATCAATCGTCTCATGGCATGTCGTTGCTGTAACGCTTCATATTTGTCGTCTTCTTCTTATAGCTCGAGGTTTTGAAGAATTTCATGACAGACAAGGTCTCCGTTGGGAACAAAGGGCGTTGTGAGAAAACCGTTGCTTATTTTCAGCAGCAGAAATACAACCTTTTAAATTCAAGATGACAGAACAATGACGAAGGGCATGCCGGGAGGAAATCATGCACTACAGAGGAAAGGGGGCGGCCACGTACAGTTCACATTCAAGCCACAAGTACTCTTCTCGGATGTTGCACAAACAAATCATAACGCCCTGAAAGCATTGCAGCATGTCTGTGTCCCACTTCCCGTAGCTGCAGGACGACTGACACGAACGGACAAACACAATCTGTGGCGTTTAGCGTGACATAGTCTTGCAGGCATCGTGCTGTCTCACTGCAATACTATACCGCTGGAGGAAACAGTCCATCTGGCCATGAAACTCATTTGAACGTCTAGCTACAGTAACTAACAATATCATGATTTGTTCACGATGTGTGGAATCAGCACGTCCCGGAGACAGCGTCCGATATCGTGAGCATTATCTGGTGGTGTCCTGCAGGGCTCCAGCAGCTGTGCGTTGGTGGTATAGTGGTGAGCATAGCTGCCTTCCAAGCAGTTGACCCGGGTTCGATTCCCGGCCAACGCAGCGCCGAGTGTCTGTAACTTCTCTTATGAACCTAAAAATGTGACCAGCAAAGCCTTTTTTGAAAGAGGTTGCACAAATGAATTGGGGGAGAATCTTACAGGGGATTCTTTGCGATGTCTGCATACACGCAGTCCGATATGGGTGCTGAAAACTTGAGAAACTCTCAATATCATGCTGCCTTTCCCCGGAGTAAATCTGTTACATTGAAAGACAGCTTCTCGCAGGATCAAAAAGGGCCCCTGTTAATTGGAGAAATCAATGATTTCGAATGAGTTCTGTATGCGTTAAAAGACAGCTATACACACAGAAAACATGCAGGGTGTTTCCCGAGCCGAAACACAGTGCCTTTTTCCAAGCCATTTGACAAAGCCCGCCCACTGAAAACTGCAGCAGATCGTGTAAAGACGTTCGACTTTGTAACTACTGCAAGAACAGGAAGCAGAATAAATTCCTCTTTTCAAACTGTCAAAGGTTTGCCTTGCGAACGCTGCAGGACATCGCACAATCTCTTTTGAACGGGGACAAATGATTTCTTATGGGGCGCAGTAAGAACAGACGTTTTAACAGCTCCACTCATGCCGGCGATGCAGCACGAAGAAGCGCAACCTAGCATTTGACAGACAAAAGCCGGGCGCCGCTACGAGAATCTTAAAGGGCATTCTGAGCGATGTCTGCTTACACGCAGTCCGATACGGGTGCTGAAAGCTTGAGCAACTCTCAATATCATGCTGCCTTTCCCCGGAGTAAATCTGTTTCATTAAAAGAATGCTTCTCCCAGGTTCAATAAGGCCCCCTGGTAATTGGAGAAATCAATGATTTCGAATGAATTCTGTATGCGTTAAAAGACAGCTATACACACAGAAAACATGCAGGATGTTTCCCGAGCCGAAACACAGTGCGTTTTTCCACGACTTTGACAAAGCCCGCCCACTGAAAACTGCAGCAGATCGTGTAAAGACGTTCAAATTTGTAACTACTGCAAGCACAGGAAGCAGAATAAATTCCTCTTTTCAAACTGTCAAAGGTTTGCTTTGCGAACGCTGCAGGACATCGCACAATCTCTTTTGAACGGGGACAAATGATTTCTTATGGGGCGCAGTAAGTACAGACGTTTAAAAAGCTCCACTCATGCGACGATGCAGCATGAAGAAGCGCAACCTAGCGTTTGACAGACAAAAGCCGGGCGCCGCTACGAGCAATATGAAATCAAACTGACAGAACACGGCGTTTCGCGCTGACTCAAAAGTGTTCTCGACAGATCTGTTCCCTGCATAACGCTGAAAGAGCTAAAGAGCGTTTCTGTCGAGAAGAAACAAGTTCATTTCTTTCTACCATGATGTCACCATGACAAAATCTGTCTTTAAACACCTTGCTCAGTCTCTGACGAGACTGTCAAAAATTGCTTTCGCCGATTGTATTGCAAACCGGCGGAAGCGGGGTATTGGGAAAAGTTTTCAACTAGCAATAATCGCGCCTCGGCTAAACCTCACAGGCTACGATACTGCCACTGCGCAAAGTTGACGGTTGCCAGGCAACCGCGGGGATCCTATGGAAATCGTTATCAATCGTCTCATGGCATGTCGTTGCTGTAACGCTTCATATTTGTCGTCTTCTTCTTATAGCTCGAGGTTTTGAAGAATTTCATGACAGACAAGGTCTCCGTTGGGAACAAAGGGCGTTGTGAGAAAACCGTTGCTTATTTTCAGCAGCAGAAATACAACCTTTTAAATACAAGATGACAGAACAATGACGAAGGGCATGCCGGGAGGAAATCATGCACTACAGAGGAAAGGGGGCGGCCACGTACAGTTCACATTCAAGCCACAAGTACTCTTCTCGGATGTTGCACAAACAAATCATAACGCCCTGAAAGCATTGCAGCATGTCTGTGTCCCACTTCCCGTAGCTGCAGGACGACTGACACGAACGGACAAACACAATCTGTGGCGTTTAGCGTGACATAGTCTTGCAGGCATCGTGCTGTCTCACTGCAATACTATACCGCTGGAGGAAACAGTCCATCTGGCCATGAAACTCATTTGAACGTCTAGCTACAGTAACTAACAATATCATGATTTGTTCACGATGTGTGGAATCAGCACGTCCCGGAGACAGCGTCCGATATCGTGAGCATTATCTGGTGGTGTCCTGCAGGGCTCCAGCAGCCGTGCGTTGGTGGTATAGTGGTGAGCATAGCTGCCTTCCAAGCAGTTGACCCGGGTTCGATTCCCGGCCAACGCAGCGCCGAGTGTCTGTAACTTCTCTTATGAACCTAAAAATGTGACCAGCAAAGCCTTTTTTGAAAGAGGTTGCACAAATGAATTGGGGGAGAATCTTACAGGGGATTCTTTGCGATGTCTGCATACACGCAGTCCGATATGGGTGCTGAAAACTTGAGAAACTGTCAATATCATGCTGCCTTTCCCCGGAGTAAATCTGTTACATTGAAAGACAGCTTCTCGCAGGATCAAAAAGGGCCCCTGTTAATTGGAGAAATCAATGATTTCGAATGAGTTCTGTATGCGTTAAAAGACAGCTATACACACAGAAAACATGGAGGGTGTTTCCCGAGCCGAAACACAGTGCCTTTTTCCAAGCCATTTGACAAAGCCCGCCCACTGAAAACTGCAGCAGATCGTGTAAAGACGTTCGACTTTGTAACTACTGCAAGAACAGGAAGCAGAATAAATTCCTCTTTTCAAACTGTCAAAGGTTTGCCTTGCGAACGCTGCAGGACATCGCACAATCTCTTTTGAACGGGGACAAATGATTTCTTATGGGGCGCAGTAAGAACAGACGTTTTAACAGCTCCACTCATGCCGGCGATGCAGCACGAAGAAGCGCAACCTAGCATTTGACAGACAAAAGCCGGGCGCCGCTACGAGAATCTTAAAGGGCATTCTGAGCGATGTCTGCTTACACGCAGTCCGATACGGGTGCTGAAAGCTTGAGCAACTCTCAATATCATGCTGCCTTTCCCCGGAGTAAATCTGTTTCATTAAAAGAATGCTTCTCCCAGGTTCAATAAGGCCCCCTGGTAATTGGAGAAATCAATGATTTCGAATGAATTCTGTATGCGTTAAAAGACAGCTATACACACAGAAAACATGCAGGATGTTTCCCGAGCCGAAACACAGTGCGTTTTTCCACGACTTTGACAAAGCCCGCCCACTGAAAACTGCAGCAGATCGTGTAAAGACGTTCAAATTTGTAACTACTGCAAGCACAGGAAGCAGAATAAATTCCTCTTTTCAAACTGTCAAAGGTTTGCTTTGCGAACGCTGCAGGACATCGCACAATCTCTTTTGAACGGGGACAAATGATTTCTTATGGGGCGCAGTAAGTACAGACGTTTAAAAAGCTCCACTCATGCGACGATGCAGCATGAAGAAGCGCAACCTAGCGTTTGACAGACAAAAGCCGGGCGCCGCTACGAGCAATATGAAATCAAACTGACAGAACACGGCGTTTCGCGCTGACTCAAAAGTGTTCTCGACAGATCTGTTCCCTGCATAACGCTGAAAGAGCTAAAGAGCGTTTCTGTCGACAAGAAACAAGTTCATTTCTTTCTACCATGATGTCACCATGACAAAATCTGTCTTTAAACACCTTGCTCAGTCTCTGACGAGACTGTCAAAAATTGCTTTCGCCGATTGTATTGCAAACCGGCGGAAGCGGGGTATTGGGAAAAGTTTTCAACTAGCAATAATCGCGCCTCGGCTAAACCTCACAGGCTACGATACTGCCACTGCGCAAAGTTGACGGTTGCCAGGCAACCGCGGGGATCCTATGGAAATCGTTATCAATCGTCTCATGGCATGTCGTTGCTGTAACGCTTCATATTTGTCGTCTTCTTCTTATAGCTCGAGGTTTTGAAGAATTTCATGACAGACAAGGTCTCCGTTGGGAACAAAGGGCGTTGTGAGAAAACCGTTGCTTATTTTCAGCAGCAGAAATACAACCCTTTAAATACAAGATGACAGAACAATGACGAAGGGCATGCCGGGAGGAAATCATGCACTACAGAGGAAAGGGGGCGGCCACGTACAGTTCACATTCAAGCCACAAGTACTCTTCTCGGATGTTGCACAAACAAATCATAACGCCCTGAAAGCATTGCAGCATGTCTGTGTCCCACTTCCCGTAGCTGCAGGACGACTGACACGAACGGACAAACACAATCTGTGGCGTTTAGCGTGACATAGTCTTGCAGGCATCGTGCTGTCTCACTGCAATACTATACCGCTGGAGGAAACAGTCCATCTGGCCATGAAACTCATTTGAACGTCTAGCTACAGTAACTAACAATATCATGATTTGTTCACGATGTGTGGAATCAGCACGTCCCGGAGACAGCGTCCGATATCGTGAGCATTATCTGGTGGTGTCCTGCAGGGCTCCAGCAGCTGTGCGTTGGTGGTATAGTGGTGAGCATAGCTGCCTTCCAAGCAGTTGACCCGGGTTCGATTCCCGGCCAACGCAGCGCCGAGTGTCTGTAACTTCTCTTATGAACCTAAAAATGTGACCAGCAAAGCCTTTTTTGAAAGAGGTTGCACAAATGAATTGGGGGAGAATCTTACAGGGGATTCTTTGCGATGTCTGCATACACGCAGTCCGATATGGGTGCTGAAAACTTGAGAAACTCTCAATATCATGCTGCCTTACCCCGGAGTAAATCTGTTTCATTAAAAGAATGCTTCTCGCAGGTTCAAAAAGGGCCCCTGTTAATTGGAGAAATCAATGATTTCGAATGAGTTCTGTATGCGTTAAAAGACAGCTATACACACAGAAAACATGCAGGGTGTTTCCCGAGCCGAAACACAGTGCCTTTTTCCAAGCCACTTGACAAAGCCCGCCCACTGAAAACTGCAGCAGATCGTGTAAAGACGTTCGACTTTGTAACTACTGCAAGAACAGGAAGCAGAATAAATTCCTCTTTTCAAACTGTCAAAGGTTTGCCTTGCGAACGCTGCAGGACATCGCACAATCTCTTTTGAACGGGCACAAATGATTTCTTATGGGGCGCAGTAAGAACAGACGTTTTAAAAGCTCCACTCATGCCGGCGATGCAGCACGAAGAAGCGCAACCTAGCATTTGACAGACAAAAGCCGGGCGCCGCTACGAGAATCTTAAAGGGCATTCTGAGCGATGTCTGCTTACACGCAGTCCGATACGGGTGCTGAAAGCTTGAGCAACTCTCAATATCATGCTGCCTTTCCCCGGAGTAAATCTGTTTCATTAAAAGAATGCTTCTCGCAGGTTCAATAAGGCCCCCTGGTAATTGGAGAAATCAATGATTTCGAATGAATTCTGTATGCGTTAAAAGACAGCTATACACACAGAAAACATGCAGGATGTTTCCCGAGCCGAAACACAGTCCGTTTTTCCACGACTTTGACAAAGCCCGCCCACTGAAAACTGCAGAAGATCGTGTAAAGACGTTCAACTTTGTAACTACTGCAAGCACAGGAAGCAGAATAAATTCCTCTTTTCAAACTGTCAAAGGTTTGCTTTGCGAACGCTGCAGGACATCGCACAATCTCTTTTGAACGGGGACAAATGATTTCTTATGGGGCGCAGTAAGTACAGACGTTTAAAAAGCTCCACTCATGCGACGATGCAGCATGAAGAAGCGCAACCTAGCGTTTGACAGACAAAAGCCGGGCGCCGCTACGAGCAATATGAAATCAAACTGACAGAACACGGCGTTTCGCGCTGACTCAAAAGTGTTCTCGACAGATCTGTTCCCTGCATAACGCTGAAAGAGCTAAAGAGCGTTTCTGTCGACAAGAAACAAGTTCATTTCTTTCTACCATGATGTCACCATGACAAAATCTGTCTTTAAACACCTTGCTCAGTCTCTGACGAGACTGTCAAAAATTGCTTTCGCCGATTGTATTGCAAACCGGCGGAAGCGGGGTATTGGGAAAAGTTTTCAACTAGCAATAATCGCGCCTCGGCTAAACCTCACAGGCTACGATACTGCCACTGCGCAAAGTTGACGGTTGCCAGGCAACCGCGGGGATCCTATGGAAATCGTTATCAATCGTCTCATGGCATGTCGTTGCTGTAACGCTTCATATTTGTCGTCTTCTTCTTATAGCTCGAGGTTTTGAAGAATTTCATGACAGACAAGGTCTCCGTTGGGAACAAAGGGCGTTGTGAGAAAACCGTTGCTTATTTTCAGCAGCAGAAATACAACCCTTTAAATACAAGATGACAGAACAATGACGAAGGGCATGCCGGGAGGAAATCATGCACTACAGAGGAAAGGGGGCGGCCACGTACAGTTCACATTCAAGCCACAAGTACTCTTCTCGGATGTTGCACAAACAAATCATAACGCCCTGAAAGCATTGCAGCATGTCTGTGTCCCACTTCCCGTAGCTGCAGGACGACTGACACGAACGGACAAACACAATCTGTGGCGTTTAGCGTGACATAGTCTTGCAGGCATCGTGCTGTCTCACTGCAATACTATACCGCTGGAGGAAACAGTCCATCTGGCCATGAAACTCATTTGAACGTCTAGCTACAGTAACTAACAATATCATGATTTGTTCACGATGTGTGGAATCAGCACGTCCCGGAGACAGCGTCCGATATCGTGAGCATTATCTGGTGGTGTCCTGCAGGGCTCCAGCAGCTGTGCGTTGGTGGTATAGTGGTGAGCATAGCTGCCTTCCAAGCAGTTGACCCGCGTTCGATTCCCGGCCAACGCAGCGCCGAGTGTCTGTAACTTCTCTTATGAACCTAAAAATGTGACCAGCAAAGCAAAGCCTTTTTTGAAAGAGGTTGCACAAATGAATTGGGGGAGAATCTTACAGGGGATTCTTTGCGATGTCTGCATACACGCAGTCCGATATGGGTGCTGAAAACTTGAGAAACTCTCAATATCATGCTGCCTTTCCCCGGAGTAAATCTGTTACATTGAAAGACAGCTTCTCGCAGGTTCAAAAAGGGCCCCTGTTAATTGGAGAAATCAATGATTTCGAATGAGTTCTGTATGCGTTAAAAGACAGCTATACACACAGAAAACATGCAGGGTGTTTCCCGAGCCGAAACACAGTGCCTTTTTCCAAGCCATTTGACAAAGCCCGCCCACTGAAAACTGCAGCAGATCGTGTAAAGACGTTCGACTTTGTAACTACTGCAAGAACAGGAAGCAGAATAAATTCCTCTTTTCAAACTGTCAAAGGTTTGCCTTGCGAACGCTGCAGGACATCGCACAATCTCTTTTGAACGGGGACAAATGATTTCTTATGGGGCGCAGTAAGAACAGACGTTTTAAAAGCTCCACTCATGCCGGCGATGCAGCACGAAGAAGCGCAACCTAGCATTTGACAGACAAAAGCCGGGCGCCGCTACGAGAATCTTAAAGGGCATTCTGAGCGATGTCTGCTTACACGCAGTCCGATACGGGTGCTGAAAGCTTGAGCAACTCTCAATATCATGCTGCCTTTCCCCGGAGTAAATCTGTTTCATTAAAAGAATGCTTCTCGCAGGTTCAATAAGGCCCCCTGGTAATTGGAGAAATCAATGATTTCGAATGAATTCTGTATGCGTTAAAAGACAGCTATACACACAGAAAACATGCAGGATGTTTCCCGAGCCGAAACACAGTGCGTTTTTCCACGACTTTGACAAAGCTCGCCCACTGAAAACTGCAGCAGATCGTGTAAAGACGTTCAACTTTGTAACTACTGCAAGCACAGGAAGCAGAATAAATTCCTCTTTTCAAACTGTCAAAGGTTTGCTTTGCGAACGCTGCAGGACATCGCACAATCTCTTTTGAACGGGGACAAATGATTTCTTATGGGGCGCAGTAAGTACAGACGTTTAAAAAGCTCCACTCATGCGACGATGCAGCATGAAGAAGCGCAACCTAGCGTTTGACAGACAAAAGCCGGGCGCCGCTACGAGCAATATGAAATCAAACTGACAGAACACGGCGTTTCGCGCTGACTCAAAAGTGTTCTCGACAGATCTGTTCCCTGCATAACGCTGAAAGAGCTAAAGAGCGTTTCTGTCGAGAAGAAACAAGTTCATTTCTTTCTACCATGATGTCACCATGACAAAATCTGTCTTTAAACACCTTGCTCAGTCTCTGACGAGACTGTCAAAAATTGCTTTCGCCGATTGTATTGCAAACCGGCGGAAGCGGGGTATTGGGAAAAGTTTTCAACTAGCAATAATCGCGCCTCGGCTAAACCTCATAGGCTACGATACTGCCACTGCGCAAAGCTGACGGTTGCCAGGCAACCGCGGGGATCCTATGGAAATCGTTATCAATCGTCTCACGGCATGTCGTTGCTGTAACGCTTCATATTTGTCGTCTTCTTCTTATAGCTCGAGGTTTTGAAGAATTTCATGACAGACAAGGTCTCCGTTGGGAACAAATGGCGTTGTGAGAAAACCGTTGCTTATTTTCAGCAGCAGAAATACAACCTTTTAAATACAAGATGACAGAACAATGACGAAGGGCATGCCGGGAGGAAATCATGCACTACAGAGGAAAGGGGGCGGCCACGTACAGTTCACATTCAAGCCACAAGTACTCTTCTCGGATGTTGCACAAACAAATCATAACGCCCTGAAAGCATTGCAGCATGTCTGTGTCCCACTTCCCGTAGCTGCAGGACGTCTGACACGAACGGACAAACACAATCTGTGGCGTTTAGCGTGACATAGTCTTGCAGGCATCGTGCTGTCTCACTGCAATACTATACCGCTGGAGGAAACAGTCCATCTGGCCATGAAACTCATTTGAACGTCTAGCTACAGTAACTAACAATATCATGATTTGTTCACGATGTGTGGAATCAGCACGTCCCGGAGACAGCGTCCGATATCGTGAGCATTATCTGGTGGTGTCCTGCAGGGCTCCAGCAGCTGTGCGTTGGTGGTATAGTGGTGAGCATAGCTGCCTTCCAAGCAGTTGACCCGCGTTCGATTCCCGGCCAACGCAGCGCCGAGTGTCTGTAACTTCTCTTATGAACCTAAAAATGTGACCAGCAAAGCCTTTTTTGAAAGAGGTTGCACAAATGAATTGGGGGAGAATCTTACAGGGGATTCTTTGCGATGTCTGCATACACGCAGTCCGATATGGGTGCTGAAAACTTGAGAAACTCTCAATATCATGCTGCCTTTCCCCGGAATAAATCTGTTACATTGAAAGACAGCTTCTCGCAGGTTCAAAAAGGGCCCCTGTTAATTGGAGAAATCAATGATTTCGAATGAGTTCTGTATGCGTTAAAAGACAGCTATACACACAGAAAACATGCAGGGTGTTTCCCGAGCCGAAACACAGTGCCTTTTTCCAAGCCATTTGACAAAGCCCGCCCACTGAAAACTGCAGCAGATCGTGTAAAGACGTTCGACTTTGTAACTACTGCAAGAACAGGAAGCAGAATAAATTCCTCTTTTCAAACTGTCAAAGGTTTGCCTTGCGAACGCTGCAGGACATCGCACAATCTCTTTTGAACGGGGACAAATGATTTCTTATGGGGCGCAGTAAGAACAGACGTTTTAAAAGCTCCACTCATGCCGGCGATGCAGCACGAAGAAGCGCAACCTAGCATTTGACAGACAAAAGCCGGGCGCCGCTACGAGAATCTTAAAGGGCATTCTGAGCGATGTCTGCTTACACGCAGTCCGATACGGGTGCTGAAAGCTTGAGCAACTCTCAATATCATGCTGCCTTTCCCCGGAGTAAATCTGTTTCATTAAAAGAATGCTTCTCGCAGGTTCAATAAGGCCCCCTGGTAATTGGAGAAATCAATGATTTCGAATGAATTCTGTATGCGTTAAAAGACAGCTATACACACAGAAAACATGCAGGATGTTTCCCGAGCCGAAACACAGTGCGTTTTTCCACGACTTTGACAAAGCTCGCCCACTGAAAACTGCAGCAGATCGTGTAAAGACGTTCAACTTTGTAACTACTGCAAGCACAGGAAGCAGAATAAATTCCTCTTTTCAAACTGTCAAAGGTTTGCTTTGCGAACGCTGCAGGACATCGCACAATCTCTTTTGAACGGGGACAAATGATTTCTTATGGGGCGCAGTAAGTACAGACGTTTAAAAAGCTCCACTCATGCGACGATGCAGCATGAAGAAGCGCAGCCTAGCGTTTGACAGACAAAAGCCGGGCGCCGCTACGAGCAATATGAAATCAAACTGACAGAACACGGCGTTTCGCGCTGACTCAAAAGTGTTCTCGACAGATCTGTTCCCTGCATAACGCTGAAAGAGCTAAAGAGCGTTTCTGTCGAGAAGAAACAAGTTCATTTCTTTCTACCATGATGTCACCATGACAAAATCTGTCTTTAAACACCTTGCTCAGTCTCTGACGAGACTGTCAAAAATTGCTTTCGCCGATTGTATTGCAAACCGGCGGAAGCGGGGTATTGGGAAAAGTTTTCAACTAGCAATAATCGCGCCTCGGCTAAACCTCACAGGCTACGATACTGCCACTGCGCAAAGTTGACGGTTGCCAGGCAACCGCGGGGATCCTATGGAAATCGTTATCAATCGTCTCATGGCATGTCGTTGCTGTAACGCTTCATATTTGTCGTCTTCTTCTTATAGCTCGAGGTTTTGAAGAATTTCATGACAGACAAGGTCTCCGTTGGGAACAAAGGGCGTTGTGAGAAAACCGTTGCTTATTTTCAGCAGCAGAAATACAACCTTTTAAATTCAAGATGACAGAACAATGACGAAGGGCATGCCGGGAGGAAATCATGCACTACAGAGGAAAGGGGGCGGCCACGTACAGTTCACATTCAAGCCACAAGTACTCTTCTCGGATGTTGCACAAACAAATCATAACGCCCTGAAAGCATTGCAGCATGTCTGTGTCCCACTTCCCGTAGCTGCAGGACGACTGACACGAACGGACAAACACAATCTGTGGCGTTTAGCGTGACATAGTCTTGCAGGCATCGTGCTGTCTCACTGCAATACTATACCGCTGGAGGAAACAGTCCATCTGGCCATGAAACTCATTTGAACGTCTAGCTACAGTAACTAACAATATCATGATTTGTTCACGATGTGTGGAATCAGCACGTCCCGGAGACAGCGTCCGATATCGTGAGCATTATCTGGTGGTGTCCTGCAGGGCTCCAGCAGCTGTGCGTTGGTGGTATAGTGGTGAGCATAGCTGCCTTCCAAGCAGTTGACCCGGGTTCGATTCCCGGCCAACGCAGCGCCGAGTGTCTGTAACTTCTCTTATGAACCTAAAAATGTGACCAGCAAAGCCTTTTTTGAAAGAGGTTGCACAAATGAATTGGGGGAGAATCTTACAGGGGATTCTTTGCGATGTCTGCATACACGCAGTCCGATATGGGTGCTGAAAACTTGAGAAACTCTCAATATCATGCTGCCTTTCCCCGGAGTAAATCTGTTACATTGAAAGACAGCTTCTCGCAGGATCAAAAAGGGCCCCTGTTAATTGGAGAAATCAATGATTTCGAATGAGTTCTGTATGCGTTAAAAGACAGCTATACACACAGAAAACATGCAGGGTGTTTCCCGAGCCGAAACACAGTGCCTTTTTCCAAGCCATTTGACAAAGCCCGCCCACTGAAAACTGCAGCAGATCGTGTAAAGACGTTCGACTTTGTAACTACTGCAAGAACAGGAAGCAGAATAAATTCCTCTTTTCAAACTGTCAAAGGTTTGCCTTGCGAACGCTGCAGGACATCGCACAATCTCTTTTGAACGGGGACAAATGATTTCTTATGGGGCGCAGTAAGAACAGACGTTTTAAAAGCTCCACTCATGCCGGCGATGCAGCACGAAGAAGCGCAACCTAGCATTTGACAGACAAAAGCCGGGCGCCGCTACGAGAATCTTAAAGGGCATTCTGAGCGATGTCTGCTTACACGCAGTCCGATACGGGTGCTGAAAGCTTGAGCAACTCTCAATATCATGCTGCCTTTCCCCGGAGTAAATCTGTTTCATTAAAAGAATGCTTCTCCCAGGTTCAATAAGGCCCCCTGGTAATTGGAGAAATCAATGATTTCGAATGAATTCTGTATGCGTTAAAAGACAGCTATACACACAGAAAACATGCAGGATGTTTCCCGAGCCGAAACACAGTGCGTTTTTCCACGACTTTGACAAAGCCCGCCCACTGAAAACTGCAGCAGATCGTGTAAAGACGTTCAAATTTGTAACTACTGCAAGCACAGGAAGCAGAATAAATTCCTCTTTTCAAACTGTCAAAGGTTTGCTTTGCGAACGCTGCAGGACATCGCACAATCTCTTTTGAACGGGGACAAATGATTTCTTATGGGGCGCAGTAAGTACAGACGTTTAAAAAGCTCCACTCATGCGACGATGCAGCATGAAGAAGCGCAACCTAGCGTTTGACAGACAAAAGCCGGGCGCCGCTACGAGCAATATGAAATCAAACTGACAGAACACGGCGTTTCGCGCTGACTCAAAAGTGTTCTCGACAGATCTGTTCCCTGCATAACGCTGAAAGAGCTAAAGAGCGTTTCTGTCGACAAGAAACAAGTTCATTTCTTTCTACCATGATGTCACCATGACAAAATCTGTCTTTAAACACCTTGCTCAGTCTCTGACGAGACTGTCAAAAATTGCTTTCGCCGATTGTATTGCAAACCGGCGGAAGCGGGGTATTGGGAAAAGTTTTCAACTAGCAATAATCGCGCCTCGGCTAAACCTCACAGGCTACGATACTGCCACTGCGCAAAGTTGACGGTTGCCAGGCAACCGCGGGGATCCTATGGAAATCGTTATCAATCGTCTCATGGCATGTCGTTGCTGTAACGCTTCATATTTGTCGTCTTCTTCTTATAGCTCGAGGTTTTGAAGAATTTCATGACAGACAAGGTCTCCGTTGGGAACAAAGGGCGTTGTGAGAAAACCGTTGCTTATTTTCAGCAGCAGAAATACAACCCTTTAAATACAAGATGACAGAACAATGACGAAGGGCATGCCGGGAGGAAATCATGCACTACAGAGGAAAGGGGGCGGCCACGTACAGTTCACATTCAAGCCACAAGTACTCTTCTCGGATGTTGCACAAACAAATCATAACGCCCTGAAAGCATTGCAGCATGTCTGTGTCCCACTTCCCGTAGCTGCAGGACGACTGACACGAACGGACAAACACAATCTGTGGCGTTTAGCGTGACATAGTCTTGCAGGCATCGTGCTGTCTCACTGCAATACTATACCGCTGGAGGAAACAGTCCATCTGGCCATGAAACTCATTTGAACGTCTAGCTACAGTAACTAACAATATCATGATTTGTTCACGATGTGTGGAATCAGCACGTCCCGGAGACAGCGTCCGATATCGTGAGCATTATCTGGTGGTGTCCTGCAGGGCTCCAGCAGCTGTGCGTTGGTGGTATAGTGGTGAGCATAGCTGCCTTCCAAGCAGTTGACCCGGGTTCGATTCCCGGCCAACGCAGCGCCGAGTGTCTGTAACTTCTCTTATGAACCTAAAAATGTGACCAGCAAAGCAAAGCCTTTTTTGAAAGAGGTTGCACAAATGAATTGGGGGAGAATCTTACAGGGGATTCTTTGCGATGTCTGCATACACGCAGTCCGATATGGGTGCTGAAAACTTGAGAAACTCTCAATATCATGCTGCCTTTCCCCGGAGTAAATCTGTTACATTGAAAGACAGCTTCTCGCAGGTTCAAAAAGGGCCCCTGTTAATTGGAGAAATCAATGATTTCGAATGAGTTCTGTATGCGTTAAAAGACAGCTATACACACAGAAAACATGCAGGGTGTTTCCCGAGCCGAAACACAGTGCCTTTTTCCAAGCCATTTGACAAAGCCCGCCCACTGAAAACTGCAGCAGATCGTGTAAAGACGTTCGACTTTGTAACTACTGCAAGAACAGGAAGCAGAATAAATTCCTCTTTTCAAACTGTCAAAGGTTTGCCTTGCGAACGCTGCAGGACATCGCACAATCTCTTTTGAACGGGGACAAATGATTTCTTATGGGGCGCAGTAAGAACAGACGTTTTAAAAGCTCCACTCATGCCGGCGATGCAGCACGAAGAAGCGCAACCTAGCATTTGACAGACAAAAGCCGGGCGCCGCTACGAGAATCTTAAAGGGCATTCTGAGCGATGTCTGCTTACACGCAGTCCGATACGGGTGCTGAAAGCTTGAGCAACTCTCAATATCATGCTGCCTTTCCCCGGAGTAAATCTGTTTCATTAAAAGAATGCTTCTCGCAGGTTCAATAAGGCCCCCTGGTAATTGGAGAAATCAATGATTTCGAATGAATTCTGTATGCGTTAAAAGACAGCTATACACACAGAAAACATGCAGGATGTTTCCCGAGCCGAAAAACAGTCCGTTTTTCCACGACTTTGACAAAGCCCGCCCACTGAAAACTGCAGCAGATCGTGTAAAGACGTTCAACTTTGTAACTACTGCAAGCACAGGAAGCAGAATAAATTCCTCTTTTCAAACTGTCAAAGGTTTGCTTTGCGAACGCTGCAGGACATCGCACAATCTCTTTTGAACGGGGACAAATGATTTCTTATGGGGCGCAGTAAGTACAGACGTTTAAAAAGCTCCACTCATGCGACGATGCAGCATGAAGAAGCGCAACCTAGCGTTTGACAGACAAAAGCCGGGCGCCGCTACGAGCAATATGAAATCAAACTGACAGAACACGGCGTTTCGCGCTGACTCAAAAGTGTTCTCGACAGATCTGTTCCCTGCATAACGCTGAAAGAGCTAAAGAGCGTTTCTGTCGAGAAGAAACAAGTTCATTTCTTTCTACCATGATGTCACCATGACAAAATCTGTCTTTAAACACCTTGCTCAGTCTCTGACGAGACTGTCAAAAATTGCTTTCGCCGATTGTATTGCAAACCGGCGGAAGCAGGGTATTGGGAAAAGTTTTCAACTAGCAATAATCGCGCCTCGGCTAAACCTTCCAGGCTACGATACTGCCACTGCGCAAAGCTGACGGTTGCCAGGCAACCGCGGGGATCCTATGGAAATCGTTATCAATCGTCTCATAGCATGTCGTTGCTGTAACGCTTCATATTTGTCGTCTTCTTCTTATAGCTCGAGGTTTTGAAGAATTTCATGACAGACAAGGTCTCCGTTGGGAACAAAGGGCGTTGTGAGAAAACCGTTGCTTATTTTCAGCAGCAGAAATACAACCCTTTAAATACAAGGTGACAGAACAATGACGAAGGGCATGCCGGGAGGAAATCATGCACTACAGAGGAAAGGGGGCGGCCACGTACAGTTCACATTCAAGCCACAAGTACTCTTCTCGGATGTTGCACAAACAAATCATAACGCCCTGAAAGCATTGCAGCATGTCTGTGTCCCACTTCCCGTAGCTGCAGGACGACTGACACGAACGGACAAACACAATCTGTGGCGTTTAGCGTGACATAGTCTTGCAGGCATCGTGCTGTCTCACTGCAATACTATACCGCTGGAGGAAACAGTCCATCTGGCCATGAAACTCATTTGAACGTCTAGCTACAGTAACTAACAATATCATGATTTGTTCACGATGTGTGGAATCAGCACGTCCCGGAGACAGCGTCCGATATCGTGAGCATTATCTGGTGGTGTCCTGGAGGGCTCCAGCAGCTGTGCGTTGGTGGTATAGTGGTGAGCATAGCTGCCTTCCAAGCAGTTGACCCGGGTTCGATTCCCGGCCAACGCAGCGCCGAGTGTCTATAACTTCTCTTATGAACCTAAAAATGTGACCAGCAAAGCAAAGCCTTTTTTGAAAGAGGTTGCACAAATGAATTGGGGGAGAATCTTACAGGGGATTCTTTGCGATGTCTGCATACACGCAGTCCGATATGGGTGCTGAAAACTTGAGAAACTCTCAATATCATGCTGCCTTTCCCCGGAGTAAATCTGTTACATTGAAAGACAGCTTCTCGCAGGTTCAATAAGGCCCCCTGGTAATTGGAGAAATCAATGATTTCGAATGAATTCTGTATGCGTTAAAAGACAGCTATACACACAGAAAACATGCAGGATGTTTCCCGAGCCGAAACACAGTGCGTTTTTCCACGACTTTGACAAAGCTCGCCCACTGAAAACTGCAGCAGATCGTGTAAAGACGTTCAACTTTGTAACTACTGCAAGCACAGGAAGCAGAATAAATTCCTCTTTTCAAACTGTCAAAGGTTTGCTTTGCGAACGCTGCAGGACATCGCACAATCTCTTTTGAACGGGGACAAATGATTTCTTATGGGGCGCAGTAAGTACAGACGTTTAAAAAGCTCCACTCATGCGACGATGCAGCATGAAGAAGCGCAACCTAGCGTTTGACAGACAAAAGCCGGGCGCCGCTACGAGCAATATGAAATCAAACTGACAGAACACGGCGTTTCGCGCTGACTCAAAAGTGTTCTCGACAGATCTGTTCCCTGCATAACGCTGAAAGAGCTAAAGAGCGTTTCTGTCGACAAGAAACAAGTTCATTTCTTTCTACCATGATGTCATCATGACAAAATCTGTCTTTAAACACCTTGCTCAGTCTCTGACGAGACTGTCAAAAATTGCTTTCGCCGATTGTATTGCAAACCGGCGGAAGCGGGGTATTGGGAAAAGTTTTCAACTAGCAATAATCGCGCCTCGGCTAAACCTCACAGGCTACGATACTGCCACTGCGCAAAGTTGACGGTTGCCAGGCAACCGCGGGGATCCTATGGAAATCGTTATCAATCGTCTCATGGCATGTCGTTGCTGTAACGCTTCATATTTGTCGTCTTCTTCTTATAGCTCGAGGTTTTGAAGAATTTCATGACAGACAAGGTCTCCGTTGGGAACAAAGGGCGTTGTGAGAAAACCGTTGCTTATTTTCAGCAGCAGAAATACAACCTTTTAAATACAAGATGACAGAACAATGACGAAGGGCATGCCGGGAGGAAATCATGCACTACAGAGGAAAGGGGGCGGCCACGTACAGTTCACATTCAAGCCACAAGTACTCTTCTCGGATGTTGCACAAACAAATCATAACGCCCTGAAAGCATTGCAGCATGTCTGTGTCCCACTCCCCGTAGCTGCAGGACGACTGACACGAACGGACAAACACAATCTGTGGCGTTTAGCGTGACATAGTCTTGCAGGCATCGTGCTGTCTCACTGCAATACTATACCGCTGGAGGAAACAGTCCATCTGGCCATGAAACTCATTTGAACGTCTAGCTACAGTAACTAACAATATCATGATTTGTTCACGATGTGTGGAATCAGCACGTCCCGGAGACAGCGTCCGATATCGTGAGCATTATCTGGTGGTGTCCTGCAGGGCTTCAGCAGCTGTGCGTTGGTGGTATAGTGGTGAGCATAGCTGCCTTCCAAGCAGTTGACCCGCGTTCGATTCCCGGCCAACGCAGCGCCGAGTGTCTGTAACTTCTCTTATGAACCTAAAAATGTGACCAGCAAAGCCTTTTTTGAAAGAGGTTGCACAAATGAATTGGGGGAGAATCTTACAGGGGATTCTTTGCGATGTCTGCATACACGCAGTCCGATATGGGTGCTGAAAACTTGAGAAACTCTCAATATCATGCTGCCTTTCCCCGGAGTAAATCTGTTTCATTAAAAGAATGCTTCTCGCAGGTTCAAAAAGGGCCCCTGTTAATTGGAGAAATCAATGATTTCGAATGAGTTCTGTATGCGTTAAAAGACAGCTATACACACAGAAAACATGCAGGGTGTTTCCCGAGCCGAAACACAGTGCCTTTATCCAAGCCATTTGACAAAGCCCGCCCACTGAAAACTGCAGCAGATCATGTAAAGACGTTCGACTTTGTAACTTCTGCAAGAACAGGAAGCAGAATAAATTCCTCTTTTCAAACTGTCAAAGGTTTGCCTTGCGAACGCTGCAGGACATCGCACAATCTCTTTTGAACGGGGACAAATGATTTCTTATGGGGCGCAGTAAGAACAGACGATTTAAAAGCTCCACTCATGCCGGCGATGCAGCACGAAGAAGCGCAACCTAGCATTTGACAGACAAAAGCCGGGCGCCGCTACGAGAATCTTAAAGGGCATTCTGAGCGATGTCTGCTTACACGCAGTCCGATACGGGTGCTGAAAGGTTGAGCAACTCTCAATGTCATGCTGCCTTTCCCCGGAGTAAATCTGTTACATTAAAAGAATGCTTCTCGCAGGTTCAAAAAGGCCCCCTGTTAATTGGAGAAATCAATGATTTCGAATGAATTCTGTATGCGTTAAAAAACAGCTATACACACAGAAAACATGCAGGATGTTTCCCGAGCCGAAAAACAGTACGTTTTTCCACGACTTTGACAAAGCCCGCCCACTGAAAACTGCAGCAGATCGTGTAAAGACGTTCAACTTTGTAACTACTGCAAGCACAGGAAGCAGAATAAATTCCTCTTTTCAAACTGTCAAAGGTTTGCTTTGCGAACGCTGCAGGACATCGCACAATCTCTTTTGAACGGGGACAAATGATTTCTTATGGGGCGCAGTAAGTACAGACGTTTAAAAAGCTCCACTCATGCGACGATGCAGCATGAAGAAGCGCAACCTAGCGTTTGACAGACAAAAGCCGGGCGCCGCTACGAGCAATATGAAATCAAACTGACAGAACACGGCGTTTCGCGCTGACTCAAAAGTGTTCTCGACAGATCTGTTCCCTGCATAACGCTGAAAGAGCTAAAGAGCGTTTCTGTCGAGAAGAAACAAGTTCATTTCTTTCTACCATGATGTCACCATGACAAAATCTGTCTTTAAACACCTTGCTCAGTCTCTGACGAGACTGTCAAAAATTGCTTTCGCCGATTGTATTGCAAACCGGCGGAAGCGGGGTATTGGGAAAAGTTTTCAACTAGCAATAATCGCGCCTCGGCTAAACCTCACAGGCTACGATACTGCCACTGCGCAAAGCTGACGGTTGCCAGGCAACCGCGGGGATCCTATGGAAATCGTTATGAATCGTCTCATGGCATGTCGTTGCTGTAACGCTTCATATTTGACGTCTTCTTCTTATAGCTCGAGGTTTTGAAGAATTTCATGACAGACAAGGTCTCCGTTGGGAACAAAGGGCGTTGTGAGAAAACCGTTGCTTATTTTCAGCAGCAGAAATACAACCCTTTAAATACAAGATGACAGAACAATGACGAAGGGCATGCCGGGAGGAAATCATGCACTACAGAGGAAAGGGGGCGGCCACGTACAGTTCACATTCAAGCCACAAGTACTCTTCTCGGATGTTGCACAAACAAATCATAACGCCCTGAAAGCATTGCAGCATGTCTGTGTCCCACTTCCCGTAGCTGCAGGACGTCTGACACGAACGGACAAACACAATCTGTGGCGTTTAGCGTGACATAGTCTTGCAGGCATCGTGCTGTCTCACTGCAATACTATACCGCTGGAGGAAACAGTCCATCTGGCCATGAAACTCATTTGAACGTCTAGCTACAGTAACTAACAATATCATGATTTGTTCACGATGTGTGGAATCAGCACGTCCCGGAGACAGCGTCCGATATCGTGAGCATTATCTGGTGGTGTCCTGCAGGGCTCCAGCAGCTGTGCGTTGGTGGTATAGTGGTGAGCATAGCTGCCTTCCAAGCAGTTGACCCGCGTTCGATTCCCGGCCAACGCAGCGCCGAGTGTCTGTAACTTCTCTTATGAACCTAAAAATGTGACCAGCAAAGCAAAGCCTTTTTTGAAAGAGGTTGCACAAATGAATTGGGGGAGAAACTTACAGGGGATTCTTTGCGATGTCTGCATACACGCAGTCCGATATGGGTGCTGAAAACTTGAGAAACTCTCAATATCATGCTGCCTTTCCCCGGAATAAATCTGTTACATTGAAAGACAGCTTCTCGCAGGTTCAAAAAGGGCCCCTGTTAATTGGAGAAATCAATGATTTCGAATGAGTTCTGTATGCGTTAAAAGACAGCTATACACACAGAAAACATGCAGGGTGTTTCCCGAGCCGAAACACAGTGCCTTTTTCCAAGCCATTTGACAAAGCCCGCCCACTGAAAACTGCAGCAGATCGTGTAAAGACGTTCGACTTTGTAACTACTGCAAGAACAGGAAGCAGAATAAATTCCTCTTTTCAAACTGTCAAAGGTTTGCCTTGCGAACGCTGCAGGACATCGCACAATCTCTTTTGAACGGGGACAAATGATTTCTTATGGGGCGCAGTAAGAACAGACGTTTTAAAAGCTCCACTCATGCCGGCGATGCAGCACGAAGAAGCGCAACCTAGCATTTGACAGACAAAAGCCGGGCGCCGCTACGAGAATCTTAAAGGGCATTCTGAGCGATGTCTGCTTACACGCAGTCCGATACGGGTGCTGAAAGCTTGAGCAACTCTCAATATCATGCTGCCTTTCCCCGCAGTAAATCTGTTTCATTAAAAGAATGCTTCTCGCAGGTTCAATAAGGCCCCCTGGTAATTGGAGAAATCAATGATTTCGAATGAATTCTGTATGCGTTAAAAGACAACTATACACACAGAAAACATGCAGGATGTTTCCCGAGCCGAAACACAGTGCGTTTTTCCACGACTTTGACAAAGCCCGCCCACTGAAAACTGCAGCAGATCGTGTAAAGACGTTCAACTTTGTAACTACTGCAAGCACAGGAAGCAGAATAAATTCCTCTTTTCAAACTGTCAAAGGTTTGCTTTGCGAACGCTGCAGGACATCGCACAATCTCTTTTGAACGGGGACAAATGATTTCTTATGGGGCGCAGTAAGTACAGACGTTTAAAAAGCTCCACTCATGCGACGATGCAGCATGAAGAAGCGCAACCTAGCGTTTGACAGACAAAAGCCGGGCGCCGCTACGAGCAATATGAAATCAAACTGACAGAACACGGCGTTTCGCGCTGACTCAAAAGTGTTCTCGACAGATCTGTTCCCTGCATAACGCTGAAAGAGCTAAAGAGCGTTTCTGTCGACAAGAAACAAGTTCATTTCTTTCTACCATGATGTCACCATGACAAAATCTGTCTTTAAACACCTTGCTCAGTCTCTGACGAGACTGTCAAAAATTGCTTTCGCCGATTGTATTGCAAACCGGCGGAAGCGGGGTATTGGGAAAAGTTTTCAACTAGCAATAATCGCGCCTCGGCTAAACCTCACAGGCTACGATACTGCCACTGCGCAAAGCTGACGGTTGCCAGGCAACCGCGGGGATCCTATGGAAATCGTTATCAATCGTCTCATGGCATGTCGTTGCTGTAACGCTTCATATTTGACGTCTTCTTCTTATAGCTCGAGGTTTTGAAGAATTTCATGACAGACAAGGTCTCCGTTGGGAACAAAGGGCGTTGTGAGAAAACCGTTGCTTATTTTCAGCAGCAGAAATACAACCCTTTAAATACAAGATGACAGAACAATGACGAAGGGCATGCCGGGAGGAAATCATGCACTACAGAGGAAAGGGGGCGGCCACGTACAGTTCACATTCAAGCCACAAGTACTCTTCTCGGATGTTGCACAAACAAATCATAACGCCCTGAAAGCATTGCAGCATGTCTGTGTCCCACTTCCCGTAGCTGCAGGACGACTGACACGAACGGTCAAACACAATCTGTGGCGTTTAGTGTGACATAGTCTTGCAGGCATCGTGCTGTCTCACTGCAATACTATACCGCTGGAGGAAACAGTCCATCTGGCCATGAAACTCATTTGAACGTCTAGCTACAGTAACTAACAATATCATGATTTGTTCACGATGTGTGGAATCAGCACGTCCCGGAGACAGCGTCCGATATCGTGAGCATTATCTGGTGGTGTCCTGCAGGGCTCCAGCAGCTGTGCGTTGGTGGTATAGTGGTGAGCATAGCTGCCTTCCAAGCAGTTGACCCGGGTTCGATTCCTGGCCAACGCAGCGCCGAGTGTCTGTAACTTCTCTTATGAACCTAAAAATGTGACCAGCAAAGCCTTTTTTGAAAGAGGTTGCACAAATGAATTGGGGGAGAATCTTACAGGGTATTCTTTGCGATGTCTGCATACACGCAGTCCGATATGGGTGCTGAAAACTTGAGAAACTCTCAATATCATGCTGCCTTACCCCGGAGTAAATCTGTTTCATTAAAAGAATGCTTCTCGCAGGTTCAAAAAGGGCCCCTGTTAATTGGAGAAATCAATGATTTCGAATGAGTTCTGTATGCGTTAAAAGACAGCTATACACACAGAAAACATGCAGGGTGTTTCCCGAGCCGAAACACAGTGCCTTTTTCCAAGCCACTTGACAAAGCCCGCCCACTGAAAACTGCAGCAGATCGTGTAAAGACGTTCGACTTTGTAACTACTGCAAGAACAGGAAGCAGAATAAATTCCTCTTTTCAAACTGTCAAAGGTTTGCCTTGCGAACGCTGCAGGACATCGCACAATCTCTTTTGAACGGGGACAAATGATTTCTTATGGGGCGCAGTAAGAACAGACGTTTTAAAAGCTCCACTCATGCCGGCGATGCAGCACGAAGAAGCGCAACCTAGCATTTGACAGACAAAAGCCGGGCGCCGCTACGAGAATCTTAAAGGGCATTCTGAGCGATGTCTGCTTACACGCAGTCCGATACGGGTGCTGAAAGCTTGAGCAACTCTCAATATCATGCTGCCTTTCCCCGGAGTAAATCTGTTTCATTAAAAGAATGCTTCTCGCAGGTTCAATAAGGCCCCCTGGTAATTGGAGAAATCAATGATTTCGAATGAATTCTGTATGCGTTAAAAGACAGCTATACACACAGAAAACATGCAGGATGTTTCCCGAGCCGAAACACAGTCCGTTTTTCCACGACTTTGACAAAGCCCGCCCACTGAAAACTGCAGCAGATCGTGTAAAGACGTTCAACTTTGTAACTACTGCAAGCACAGGAAGCAGAATAAATTCCTCTTTTCAAACTGTCAAAGGTTTGCTTTGCGAACGCTGCAGGACATCGCACAATCTCTTTTGAACGGGGACAAATGATTTCTTATGGGGCGCAGTAAGTACAGACGTTTAAAAAGCTCCACTCATGCGACGATGCAGCATGAAGAAGCGCAACCTAGCGTTTGACAGACAAAAGCCGGGCGCCGCTACGAGCAATATGAAATCAAACTGACAGAACACGGCGTTTCGCGCTGACTCAAAAGTGTTCTCGACAGATCTGTTCCCTGCATAACGCTGAAAGAGCTAAAGAGCGTTTCTGTCGAGAAGAAACAAGTTCATTTCTTTCTACCATGATGTCACCATGACAAAATCTGTCTTTAAACACCTTGCTCAGTCTCTGACGAGACTGTCAAAAATTGCTTTCGCCGATTGTATTGCAAACCGGCGGAAGCGGGGTATTGGGAAAAGTTTTCAACTAGCAATAATCGCGCCTCGGCTAAACCTCACAGGCTACGATACTGCCACTGCGCAAAGCTGACGGTTGCCAGGCAACCGCGGGGATCCTATGGAAATCGTTATCAATCGTCTCATGACATGTCGTTGCTGTAACGCTTCATATTTGTCGTCTTCTTCTTATAGCTCGAGGTTTTGAAGAATTTCATGACAGACAAGGTCTCCGTTGGGAACAAAGGGCGTTGTGAGAAAACCGTTGCTTATTTTCAGCAGCAGAAATACAACCCTTTAAATACAAGATGACAGAACATTGACGAAGGGCATGCCGGGAGGAAATCATGCACTACAGAGGAAAGGGGGCGGCCACGTACAGTTCACATTCAAGCCACAAGTACTCTTCTCGGATGTTGCACAAACAAATCATAACGCCCTGAAAGCATTGCAGCATGTCTGTGTCCCACTTCCCGTAGCTGCAGGACGACTGACACGAACGGACAAACACAATCTGTGGCGTTTAGCGTGACATAGTCTTGCAGGCATCGTGCTGTCTCACTGCAATACTATACCGCTGGAGGAAACAGTCCATCTGGCCATGAAACTCATTTGAACGTCTAGCTACAGTAACTAACAATATCATGATTTGTTCACGATGTGTGGAATCAGCACGTCCCGGAGACAGCGTCCGATATCGTGAGCATTATCTGGTGGTGTCCTGCAGGGCTCCAGCAGCTGTGCGTTGGTGGTATAGTGGTGAGCATAGCTGCCTTCCAAGCAGTTGACCCGGGTTCGATTCCCGGCCAACGCAGCGCCGAGTGTCTGTAACTTCTCTTATGAACCTAAAAATGTGACCAGCAAAGCCTTTTTTGAAAGAGGTTGCACAAATGAATTGGGGGAGAATCTTACAGGGGATTCTTTGCGATGTCTGCATACACGCAGTCCGATATGGGTGCTGAAAACTTGAGAAACTCTCAATATCATGCTGCCTTTCCCCGGAGTAAATCTGTTACATTGAAAGACAGCTTCTCGCAGGATCAAAAAGGGCCCCTGTTAATTGGAGAAATCAATGATTTCGAATGAGTTCTGTATGCGTTAAAAGACAGCTATACACACAGAAAACATGCAGGGTGTTTCCCGAGCCGAAACACAGTGCCTTTTTCCAAGCCATTTGACAAAGCCCGCCCACTGAAAACTGCAGCAGATCGTGTAAAGACGTTCGACTTTGTAACTACTGCAAGAACAGGAAGCAGAATAAATTCCTCTTTTCAAACTGTCAAAGGTTTGCCTTGCGAACGCTGCAGGACATCGCACAATCTCTTTTGAACGGGGACAAATGATTTCTTATGGGGCGCAGTAAGAACAGACGTTTTAAAAGCTCCACTCATGCCGGCGATGCAGCACGAAGAAGCGCAACCTAGCATTTGACAGACAAAAGCCGGGCGCCGCTACGAGAATCTTAAAGGGCATTCTGAGCGATGTCTGCTTACACGCAGTCCGATACGGGTGCTGAAAGCTTGAGCAACTCTCAATATCATGCTGCCTTTCCCCGGAGTAAATCTGTTTCATTAAAAGAATGCTTCTCCCAGGTTCAATAAGGCCCCCTGGTAATTGGAGAAATCAATGATTTCGAATGAATTCTGTATGCGTTAAAAGACAGCTATACACACAGAAAACATGCAGGATGTTTCCCGAGCCGAAACACAGTGCGTTTTTCCACGACTTTGACAAAGCCCGCCCACTGAAAACTGTAGCAGATCGTGTAAAGACGTTCAAATTTGTAACTACTGCAAGCACAGGAAGCAGAATAAATTCCTCTTTTCAAACTGTCAAAGGTTTGCTTTGCGAACGCTGCAGGACATCGCACAATCTCTTTTGAACGGGGACAAATGATTTCTTATGGGGCGCAGTAAGTACAGACGTTTAAAAAGCTCCACTCATGCGACGATGCAGCATGAAGAAGCGCAACCTAGCGTTTGACAGACAAAAGCCGGGCGCCGCTACGAGCAATATGAAATCAAACTGACAGAACACGGCGTTTCGCGCTGACTCAAAAGTGTTCTGGACAGATCTGTTCCCTGCATAACGCTGAAAGAGCTAAAGAGCGTTTCTGTCGACAAGAAACAAGTTCATTTCTTTCTACCATGATGTCACCATGACAAAATCTGTCTTTAAACACCTTGCTCAGTCTCTGACGAGACTGTCAAAAATTGCTTTCGCCGATTGTATTGCAAACCGGCGGAAGCGGGGTATTGGGAAAAGTTTTCAACTAGCAATAATCGCGCCTCGGCTAAACCTCACAGGCTACGATACTGCCACTGCGCAAAGTTGACGGTTGCCAGGCAACCGCGGGGATCCTATGGAAATCGTTATCAATCGTCTCATGGCATGTCGTTGCTGTAACGCTTCATATTTGTCGTCTTCTTCTTATAGCTCGAGGTTTTGAAGAATTTCATGACAGACAAGGTCTCCGTTGGGAACAAAGGGCGTTGTGAGAAAACCGTTGCTTATTTTCAGCAGCAGAAATACAACCCTTTAAATACAAGATGACAGAACAATGACGAAGGGCATGCCGGGAGGAAATCATGCACTACAGAGGAAAGGGGGCGGCCACGTACAGTTCACATTCAAGCCACAAGTACTCTTCTCGGATGTTGCACAAACAAATCATAACGCCCTGAAAGCATTGCAGCATGTCTGTGTCCCACTTCCCGTAGCTGCAGGACGACTGACACGAACGGACAAACACAATCTGTGGCGTTTAGCGTGACATAGTCTTGCAGGCATCGTGCTGTCTCACTGCAATACTATACCGCTGGAGGAAACAGTCCATCTGGCCATGAAACTCATTTGAACGTCTAGCTACAGTAACTAACAATATCATGATTTGTTCACGATGTGTGGAATCAGCACGTCCCGGAGACAGCGTCCGATATCGTGAGCATTATCTGGTGGTGTCCTGCAGGGCTCCAGCAGCTGTGCGTTGGTGGTATAGTGGTGAGCATAACTGCCTTCCAAGCAGTTGACCCGGGTTCGATTCCCGGCCAACGCAGCGCCGAGTGTCTGTAACTTCTCTTATGAACCTAAAAATGTGACCAGCAAAGCCTTTTTTGAAAGAGGTTGCACAAATGAATTGGGGGAGAATCTTACAGGGGATTCTTTGCGATGTCTGCATACACGCAGTCCGATATGGGTGCTGAAAACTTGAGAAACTCTCAATATCATGCTGCCTTTCCCCGGAGTAAATCTGTTACATTGAAAGACAGCTTCTCGCAGGTTCAAAAAGGGCCCCTGTTAATTGGAGAAATCAATGATTTCGAATGAGTTCTGTATGCGTTAAAAGACAGCTATACACACAGAAAACATGCAGGGTGTTTCCCGAGCCGAAACACAGTGCCTTTTTCCAAGCCATTTGACAAAGCCCGCCCACTGAAAACTGCAGCAGATCGTGTAAAGACGTTCGACTTTGTAACTACTGCAAGAACAGGAAGCAGAATAAATTCCTCTTTTCAAACTGTCAAAGGTTTGCCTTGCGAACGCTGCAGGACATCGCACAATCTCTTTTGAACGGGGACAAATGATTTCTTATGGGGCGCAGTAAGAACAGACGTTTTAAAAGCTCCACTCATGCCGGCGATGCAGCACGAAGAAGCGCAACCTAGCATTTGACAGACAAAAGCCGGGCGCCGCTACGAGAATCTTAAAGGGCATTCTGAGCGATGTCTGCTTACACGCAGTCCGATACGGGTGCTGAAAGCTTGAGCAACTCTCAATATCATGCTGCCTTTCCCCGGAGTAAATCCGTTTCATTAAAAGAATGCTTCTCGCAGGTTCAATAAGGCCCCCTGGTAATTGGAGAAATCAATGATTTCGAATGAATTCTGTATGCGTTAAAAGACAGCTATACACACAGAAAACATGCAGGATGTTTCCCGAGCCGAAACACAGTGCGTTTTTCCACGACTTTGACAAAGCCCGCCCACTGAAAACTGCAGCAGATCGTGTAAAGACGTTCAACTTTGTAACTACTGCAAGCACAGGAAGCAGAATAAATTCCTCTTTTCAAACTGTCAAAGGTTTGCTTTGCGAACGCTGCAGGACATCGCACAATCTCTTTTGAACGGGGACAAATGATTTCTAATGGGGCGCAGAAAGTACAGACGTTTAAAAAGCTCCACTCATGCGACGATGCAGCATGAAGAAGCGCAACCTAGCGTTTGACAGACAAAAGCCGGGCGCCGCTACGAGCAATATGAAATCAAACTGACAGAACACGGCGTTTCGCGCTGACTCAAAAGTGTTCTCGACAGATCTGTTCCCTGCATAACGCTGAAAGAGCTAAAGAGCGTTTCTGTCGACAAGAAACAAGTTCATTTCTTTCTACCATGATGTCACCATGACAAAATCTGTCTTTAAACACCTTGCTCAGTCTCTGACGAGACTGTCAAAAATTGCTTTCGCCGATTGTATTGCAAACCGGCGGAAGCGGGGTATTGGGAAAAGTTTTCAACTAGCAATAATCGCGCCTCGGCTAAACCTCACAGGCTACGATACTGCCACTGCGCAAAGCTGACGGTTGCCAGGCAACCGCGGGGATCCTATGGAAATCGTTATCAATCGTCTCATGGCATGTCGTTGCTGTAACGCTTCATATTTGTCGTCTTCTTCTTATAGCTCGAGGTTTTGAAGAATTTCATGACAGACAAGGTCTCCGTTGGGAACAAAGGGCGTTGTGAGAAAACCGTTGCTTATTTTCAGCAGCAGAAATACAACCTTTTAAATACAAGATGACAGAACAATGACGAAGGGCATGCCGGGAGGAAATCATGCACTACAGAGGAAAGGGGGCGGCCACGTACAGTTCACATTCAAGCCACAAGTACTCTTCTCGGATGTTGCACAAACAAATCATAACGCCCTGAAAGCATTGCAGCATGTCTGTGTCCCACTTCCCGTAGCTGCAGGACGTCTGACACGAATGGACAAACACAATCTGTGGCGTTTAGCGTGACATAGTCTTGCAGGCATCGTGCTGTCTCACTGCAATACTATACCGCTGGAGGAAACAGTCCATCTGGCCATGAAACTCATTTGAACGTCTAGCTACAGTAACTAACAATATCATGATTTGTTCACGATGTGTGGAATCAGCACGTCCCGGAGACAGCGTCCGATATCGTGAGCATTATCTGGTGGTGTCCTGCAGGGCTCCAGCAGCTGTGCGTTGGTGGTATAGTGGTGAGCATAGCTGCCTTCCAAGCAGTTAACCCGCGTTCGATTCCCGGCCAACGCAGCGCCGAGTGTCTGTAACTTCTCTTATGAACCTAAAAATGTGACCAGCAAAGCAAAGCCTTTTTTGAAAGAGGTTGCACAAATGAATTGGGGGAGAAACTTACAGGGGATTCTTTGCGATGTCTGCATACACGCAGTCCGATATGGGTGCTGAAAACTTGAGAAACTCTCAATATCATGCTGCCTTTCCCCGGAATAAATCTGTTACATTGAAAGACAGCTTCTCGCAGGTTCAAAAAGGGCCCCTGTTAATTGGAGAAATCAATGATTTCGAATGAGTTCTGTATGCGTTAAAAGACAGCTATACACACAGAAAACATGCAGGGTGTTTCCCGAGCCGAAACACAGTGCCTTTTTCCAAGCCATTTGACAAAGCCCGCCCACTGAAAACTGCAGCAGATCGTGTAAAGACGTTCGACTTTGTAACTACTGTAAGAACAGGAAGCAGAATAAATTCCTCTTTTCAAACTGTCAAAGGTTTGCCTTGCGAACGCTGCAGGACATCGCACAATCTCTTTTGAACGGGGACAAATGATTTCTTATGGGGCGCAGTAAGAACAGACGTTTTAAAAGCTCCACTCATGCCGGCGATGCAGCACGAAGAAGCGCAACCTAGCATTTGACAGACAAAAGCCGGGCGCCGCTACGAGAATCTTAAAGGGCATTCTGAGCGATGTCTGCTTACACGCAGTCCGATACGGGTGCTGAAAGCTTGAGCAACTCTCAATATCATGCTGCCTTTCCCCGCAGTAAATCTGTTTCATTAAAAGAATGCTTCTCGCAGGTTCAATAAGGCCCCCTGGTAATTGGAGAAATCAATGATTTCGAATGAATTCTGTATGCGTTAAAAGACAGCTATACACACAGAAAACATGCAGGATGTTTCCCGAGCCGAAACACAGTGTGTTTTTCCACGACTTTGACAAAGCTCGCCCACTGAAAACTGCAGCAGATCGTGTAAAGACGTTCAACTTTGTAACTACTGCAAGCACAGGAAGCAGAATAAATTCCTCTTTTCAAACTGTCAAAGGTTTGCTTTGCGAACGCTGCAGGACATCGCACAATCTCTTTTGAACGGGGACAAATGATTTCTTATGGGGCGCAGTAAGTACAGACGTTTAAAAAGCTCCACTCATGCGACGATGCAGCATGAAGAAGCGCAACCTAGCGTTTGACAGACAAAAGCCGGGCGCCGCTACGAGCAATATGAAATCAAACTGACAGAACACGGCGTTTCGCGCTGATTCAAAAGTGTTCTCGACAGATCTGTTCCCTGCATAACGCTGAAAGAGCTAAAGAGCGTTTCTGTCGACAAGAAACAAGTTCATTTCTTTCTACCATGATGTCACCATGACAAAATCTGTCTTTAAACACCTTGCTCAGTCTCTGACGAGACTGTCAAAAATTGCTTTCGCCGATTGTATTGCAAACCGGCGGAAGCGGGGTATTGGGAAAAGTTTTCAACTAGCAATAATCGCGCCTCGGCTAAACCTCACAGGCTACAATACTGCCACTGCGCAAAGCTGACGGTTGCCAGGCAACCGCGGGGATCCTATGGAAATCGTTATCAATCGTCTCATGGCATGTCGTTGCTGTAACGCTTCATATTTGTCGTCTTCTTCTTATAGCTCGAGGTTTTGAAGAATTTCATGACAGACAAGGTCTCCGTTGGGAACAAAGGGCGTTGTGAGAAAACCGTTGCTTATTTTCAGCAGCAGAAATACAACCTTTTAAATACAAGATGACAGAACAATGACGAAGGGCATGCCGGGAGGAAATCATGCACTACAGAGGAAAGGGGGCGGCCACGTACAGTTCACATTCAAGCCACAAGTACTCTTCTCGGATGTTGCACAAACAAATCATAACGCCCTGAAAGCATTGCAGCATGTCTGTGTCCCACTTCCCGTAGCTGCAGGACGACTGACACGAACGGACAAACACAATCTGTGGCGTTTAGCGTGACATAGTCTTGCAGGCATCGTGCTGTCTCACTGCAATACTATACCGCTGGAGGAAACAGTCCATCTGGCCATGAAACTCATTTGAACGTCTAGCTACAGTAACTAACAATATCATGATTTGTTCACGATGTGTGGAATCAGCACGTCCCGGAGACAGCGTCCGATATCGTGAGCATTATCTGGTGGTGTCCTGCAGGGCTTCAGCAGTTGTGCGTTGGTGGTATAGTGGTGAGCATAGCTGCCTTCCAAGCAGTTGACCCGGGTTCGATTCCCGGCCAACGCAGCGCCGAGTGTCTGTAACTTCTCTTATGAACCTAAAAATGTGACCAGCAAAGCAAAGCCTTTTTTGAAAGAGGTTGCACAAATGAATTGGGGGAGAATCTTACAGGGGATTCTTTGCGATGTCTGCATACACGCAGTCCGATATGGGTGCTGAAAACTTGAGAAACTCTCAATATCATGCTGCCTTTCCCCGGAGTAAATCTGTTACATTGAAAGACAGCTTCTCGCAGGTTCAAAAAGGGCCCCTGTTAATTGGAGAAATCAATGATTTCGAATGAGTTCTGTATGCGTTAAAAGACAGCTATACACACAGAAAACATGCAGGGTGTTTCCCGAGCCGAAACACAGTGCCTTTTTCCAAGCCATTTGACAAAGCCCGCCCACTGAAAACTGCAGCAGATCGTGTAAAGACGTTCGACTTTGTAACTACTGCAAGAACAGGAAGCAGAATAAATTCCTCTTTTCAAACTGTCAAAGGTTTGCCTTGCGAACGCTGCAGGACATCGCACAATCTCTTTTGAACGGGGACAAATGATTTCTTATGGGGCGCAGTAAGAACAGACGTTTTAAAAGCTCCACTCATGCCGGCGATGCAGCACGAAGAAGCGCAACCTAGCATTTGACAGACAAAAGCCGGGCGCCGCTACGAGAATCTTAAAGGGCATTCTGAGCGATGTCTGCTTACACGCAGTCCGATATGGGTGCTGAAAGCTTGAGCAACTCTCAATATCATGCTGCCTTTCCCCGGAGTAAATCTGTTTCATTAAAAGAATGCTTCTCCCAGGTTCAATAAGGCCCCCTGGTAATTGGAGAAATCAATGATTTCGAATGAATTCTGTATGCGTTAAAAGACAGCTATACACACAGAAAACATGCAGGATGTTTCCCGAGCCGAAACACAGTGCGTTTTTCCACGACTTTGACAAAGCCCGCCCACTGAAAACTGCAGCAGATCGTGTAAAGACGTTCAAATTTGTAACTACTGCAAGCACAGGAAGCAGAATAAATTCCTCTTTTCAAACTGTCAAAGGTTTGCTTTGCGAACGCTGCAGGACATCGCACAATCTCTTTTGAACGGGGACAAATGATTTCTTATGGGGCGTAGTAAGTACAGACGTTTAAAAAGCTCCACTCATGCGACGATACAGCATGAAGAAGCGCAACCTAGCGTTTGACAGACAAAAGCCGGGCGCCGCTACGAGCAATATGAAATCAAAATGACAGAACACGGCGTTTCGCGCTGACTCAAAAGTGTTCTCGACAGATCTGTTCCCTGCATAACGCTGAAAGAGCTAAAGAGCGTTTCTGTCGACAAGAAACAAGTTCATTTCTTTCTACCATGATGTCACCATGACAAAATCTGTCTTTAAACACCTTGCTCAGTCTCTGACGAGACTGTCAAAAATTGCTTTCGCCGATTGTATTGCAAACCGGCGGAAGCGGGGTATTGGGAAAAGTTTTCAACTAGCAATAATCGCGCCTCGGCTAAACCTCACAGGCTACGATACTGCCACTGCGCAAAGTTGACGGTTGCCAGGCAACCGCGGGGATCCTATGGAAATCGTTATCAATCGTCTCATGGCATGTCGTTGCTGTAACGCTTCATATTTGTCGTCTTCTTCTTATAGCTCGAGGTTTTGAAGAATTTCATGACAGACAAGGTCTCCGTTGGGAACAAAGGGCGTTGTGAGAAAACCGTTGCTTATTTTCAGCAGCAGAAATACAACCCTTTAAATACAAGATGACAGAACAATGACGAAGGGCATGCCGGGAGGAAATCATGCACTACAGAGGAAAGGGGGCGGCCACGTACAGTTCACATTCAAGCCACAAGTACTCTTCTCGGATGTTGCACAAACAAATCATAACGCCCTGAAAGCATTGCAGCATGTCTGTGTCCCACTTCCCGTAGCTGCAGGACGACTGACACGAACGGACAAACACAATCTGTGGCGTTTAGCGTAACATAGTCTTGCAGGCATCGTGCTGTCTCACTGCAATACTATACCGCTGGAGGAAACAGTCCATCTGGCAATGAAACTCATTTGAACGTCTAGCTACAGTAACTAACAATATCATGATTTGTTCACGATGTGTGGAATCAGCACGTCCCGGAGACAGCGTCCGATATCGTGAGCATTATCTGGTGTTGTCCTGCAGGGCTCCAGCAGTTGTGCGTTGGTGGTATAGTGGTGAGCATAGCTGCCTTCCAAGCAGTTGACCCGGGTTCGATTCCCGGCCAACGCAGCGCCGAGTGTCTGTAACTTCTCTTATGAACCTAAAAATGTGACCAGCAAAGCAAAGCCTTTTTTGAAAGAGGTTGCACAAATGAATTGGGGGAGAATCTTACAGGGGATTCTTTGCGATGTCTGCATACACGCAGTCCGATATGGGTGCTGAAAACTTGAGAAACTCTCAATATCATGCTGCCTTTCCCCGCAGTAAATCTGTTACATTGAAAGACAGCTTCTCGCAGGTTCAAAAAGGGCCCCTGTTAATTGGAGAAATCAATGATTTCGAATGAGTTCTGTATGCGTTAAAAGACAGCTATACACACAGAAAACATGCAGGGTGTTTCCCGAGCCGAAACACAGTGCCTTTTTCCAAGCCATTTGACAAAGCCCGCCCACTGAAAACTGCAGCAGATCGTGTAAAGACGTTCGACTTTGTAACTACTGCAAGAACAGGAAGCAGAATAAATTCCTCTTTTCAAACTGTCAAAGGTTTGCCTTGCGAACGCTGCAGGACATCGCACAATCTCTTTTGAACGGGGACAAATGATTTCTTATGGGGCGCAGTAAGAACAGACGTTTTAAAAGCTCCACTCATGCCGGCGATGCAGCACGAAGAAGCGCAACCTAGCATTTGACAGACAAAAGCCGGGCGCCGCTACGAGAATCTTAAAGGGCATTCTGAGCGATGTCTGCTTACACGCAGTCCGATACGGGTGCTGAAAGCTTGAGCAACTCTCAATATCATGCTGCCTTTCCCCAGAGTAAATCTGTTTCATTAAAAGAATGCTTCTCGCAGGTTCAATAAGGCCCCCTGGTAATTGGAGAAATCAATGATTTCGAATGAATTCTGTATGCGTTAAAAGACAGCTATACACACAGAAAACATGCAGGATGTTTCCCGAGCCGAAACACAGTGCGTTTTTCCACGACTTTGACAAAGCTCGCCCACTGAAAACTGCAGCAGATCGTGTAAAGACGTTCAACTTTGTAACTACTGCAAGCACAGGAAGCAGAATAAATTCCTCTTTTCAAACTGTCAAAGGTTTGCTTTGCGAACGCTGCAGGACATCGCACAATCTCTTTTGAACGGGGACAAATGATTTCTTATGGGGCGCAGTAAGTACAGACGTTTAAAAAGCTCCACTCATGCGACGATGCAGCATGAAGAAGCGCAACCTAGCGTTTGACAGACAAAAGCCGGGCGCCGCTACGAGCAATATGAAATCAAACTGACAGAACACGGCGTTTCGCGCTGACTCAAAAGTGTTCTCGACAGATCTGTTCCCTGCATAACGCTAAAAGAGCTAAAGAGCGTTTCTGTCGACAAGAAACAAGTTCATTTCTTTCTACCATGATGTCACCATGACAAAATCTGTCTTTAAACACCTTGCTCAGTCTCTGACGAGACTGTCAAAAATTGCTTTCGCCGATTGTATTACAAACCGGCGGAAGCGGGGTATTGGGAAAAGTTTTCAACTAGCAATAATCGCGCCTCGGCTAAACCTCACAGGCTACGATACTGCCACTGCGCAAAGCTGACGGTTGCCAGGCAACCGCGGGGATCCTATGGAAATCGATATCAATCGTCTCATGGCATGTCGTTGCTGTAACGCTTCATATTTGTCGTCTTCTTCTTATAGCTCGAGGTTTTGAAGAATTTCATGACAGACAAGGTCTCCGTTGGGAACAAAGGGCGTTGTGAGAAAACCGTTGCTTATTTTCAGCAGCAGAAATACAACCCTTTAAATACAAGATGACAGAACAATGACGAAGGGCATGCCGGGAGGAAATCATGCACTACAGAGGAAAGGGGGCGGCCACGTACAGTTCACATTCAAGCCACAAGTACTCTTCTCGGATGTTGCACAAACAAATCATAACGCCCTGAAAGCATTGCAGCATGTCTGTGTCCCACTTCCCGTAGCTGCAGGACGACTGACACGAACGGACAAACACAATCTGTGGCGTTTAGCGTGACATAGTCTTGCAGGCATCGTGCTGTCTCACTGCAATACTATACCGCTGGAGGAAACAGTCCATCTGGCCATGAAACTCATTTGAACGTCTAGCTACAGTAACTAACAATATCATGATTTGTTCACGATGTGTGGAATCAGCACGTCCCGGAGACAGCGTCCGATATCGTGAGCATTATCTGGTGGTGTCCTAGAGAGCTCCAGCAGCTGTGCGTTGGTGGTATAGTGGTGAGCATAGCTGCCTTCCAAGCAGTTGACCCGGGTTCGATTCCCGGCCAACGCAGCGCCGAGTGTCTGTAACTTCTCTTATGAACCTAAAAATGTGACCAGCAAAGCCTTTTTTGAAAGAGGTTGCACAAATGAATTGGGGGAGAATCTTACAGGGGATTCTTTGCGATGTCTGCATACACGCAGTCCGATATGGGTGCTGAAAACTTGAGAAACTCTCAATATCATGCTGCCTTTCCCCGCAGTAAATCTGTTACATTGAAAGACAGCTTCTCGCAGGTTCAAAAAGGGCCCCTGTTAATTGGAGAAATCAATGATTTCGAATGAGTTCTGTATGCGTTAAAAGACAGCTATACACACAGAAAACATGCAGGGTGTTTCCCGAGCCGAAACACAGTGCCTTTTTCCAAGCCATTTGACAAAGCCCGCCCACTGAAAACTGCAGCAGATCGTGTAAAGACGTTCGACTTTGTAACTACTGCAAGAACAGGAAGCAGAATAAATTCCTCTTTTCAAACTGTCAAAGGTTTGCCTTGCGAACGCTGCAGGACATCGCACAATCTCTTTTGAACGGGGACAAATGATTTCTTATGGGGCGCAGTAAGAACAGACGTTTTAAAAGCTCCACTCATGCCGGCGATGCAGCACGAAGAAGCGCAACCTAGCATTTGACAGACAAAAGCCGGGCGCCGCTACGAGAATCTTAAAGGGCATTCTGAGCGATGTCTGCTTACACGCAGTCCGATACGGGTGCTGAAAGCTTGAGCAACTCTCAATATCATGCTGCCTTTCCCCGGAGTAAATCCGTTTCATTAAAAGAATGCTTCTCGCAGGTTCAATAAGGCCCCCTGGTAATTGGAGAAATCAATGATTTCGAATGAATTCTGTATGCGTTAAAAGACAGCTATACACACAGAAAACATGCAGGATGTTTCCCGAGCCGAAACACAGTGCGTTTTTCCACGACTTTGACAAAGCTCGCCCACTGAAAACTGCAGCAGATCGTGTAAAGACGTTCAACTTTGTAACTACTGCAAGCACAGGAAGCAGAATAAATTCCTCTTTTCAAACTGTCAAAGGTTTGCTTTGCGAACGCTGCAGGACATCGCACAATCTCTTTTGAACGGGGACAAATGATTTCTTATGGGGCGCAGTAAGTACAGACGTTTAAAAAGCTCCACTCATGCGACGATGCAGCATGAAGAAGCGCAACCTAGCGTTTGACAGACAAAAGCCGGGCGCCGCTACGAGCAATATGAAATCAAACTGACAGAACACGGCGTTTCGCGCTGACTCAAAAGTGTTCTCGACAGATCTGTTCCCTGCATAACGCTAAAAGAGCTAAAGAGCGTTTCTGTCGACAAGAAACAAGTTCATTTCTTTCTACCATGATGTCACCATGACAAAATCTGTCTTTAAACACCTTGCTCAGTCTCTGACGAGACTGTCAAAAATTGCTTTCGCCGATTGTATTACAAACCGGCGGAAGCGGGGTATTGGGAAAAGTTTTCAACTAGCAATAATCGCGCCTCGGCTAAACCTCACAGGCTACGATACTGCCACTGCGCAAAGCTGACGGTTGCCAGGCAACCGCGGGGATCCTATGGAAATCGTTATCAATCGTCTCATGGCATGTCGTTGCTGTAACGCTTCATATTTGTCGTCTTCTTCTTATAGCTCGAGGTTTTGAAGAATTTCATGACAGACAAGGTCTCCGTTGGGAACAAAGGGCGTTGTGAGAAAACCGTTGCTTATTTTCAGCAGCAGAAATACAACCCTTTAAATACAAGATGACAGAACAATGACGAAGGGCATGCCGGGAGGAAATCATGCACTACAGAGGAAAGGGGGCGGCCACGTACAGTTCACATTCAAGCCACAAGTACTCTTCTCGGATGTTGCACAAACAAATCATAACGCCCTGAAAGCATTGCAGCATGTCTGTGTCCCACTTCCCGTAGCTGCAGGACGACTGACACGAACGGACAAACACAATCTGTGGCGTTTAGCGTGACATAGTCTTGCAGGCATCGTGCTGTCTCACTGCAATACTATACCGCTGGAGGAAACAGTCCATCTGGCCATGAAACTCATTTGAACGTCTAGCTACAGTAACTAACAATATCATGATTTGTTCACGATGTGTGGAATCAGCACGTCCCTGAGACAGCGTCCGATATCGTGAGCATTATCTGGTGGTGTCCTGCAGGGCTCCAGCAGCTGTGCGTTGGTGGTATAGTGGTGAGCATAGCTGCCTTCCAAGCAGTTGACCCGGGTTCGATTCCCGGCCAACGCAGCGCCGAGTGTCTGTAACTTCTCTTATGAACCTAAAAATGTGACCAGCAAAGCCTTTTTTGAAAGAGGTTGCACAAATGAATTGGGGGAGAATCTTACAGGGGATTCTTTGCGATGTCTGCATACACGCAGTCCGATATGGGTGCTGAAAACTTGAGAAACTCTCAATATCATGCTGCCTTTCCCCGCAGTAAATCTGTTACATTGAAAGACAGCTTCTCGCAGGTTCAAAAAGGGCCCCTGTTAATTGGAGAAATCAATGATTTCGAATGAGTTCTGTATGCGTTAAAAGACAGCTATACACACAGAAAACATGCAGGGTGTTTCCCGAGCCGAAACACAGTGCCTTTTTCCAAGCCATTTGACAAAGCCCGCCCACTGAAAACTGCAGCAGATCGTGTAAAGACGTTCGACTTTGTAACTACTGCAAGAACAGGAAGCAGAATAAATTCCTCTTTTCAAACTGTCAAAGGTTTGCCTTGCGAACGCTGCAGGACATCGCACAATCTCTTTTGAACGGGGAGAAATGATTTCTTATGGGGCGCAGTAAGAACAGACGTTTTAAAAGCTCCACTCATGCCGGCGATGCAGCACGAAGAAGCGCAACCTAGCATTTGACAGACAAAAGCCGGGCGCCGCTACGAGAATCTTAAAGGGCATTCTGAGCGATGTCTGCTTACACGCAGTCCGATACGGGTGCTGAAAGCTTGAGCAACTCTCAATATCATGCTGCCTTTCCCCAGAGTAAATCTGTTTCATTAAAAGAATGCTTCTCGCAGGTTCAATAAGGCCCCCTGGTAATTGGAGAAATCAATGATTTCGAATGAATTCTGTATGCGTTAAAAGACAGCTATACACACAGAAAACATGCAGGATGTTTCCCGAGCCGAAACACAGTGCGTTTTTCCACGACTTTGACAAAGCTCGCCCACTGAAAAATGCAGCAGATCGTGTAAAGACGTTCAACTTTGTAACTACTGCAAGCACAGGAAGCAGAATAAATTCCTCTTTTCAAACTGTCAAAGGTTTGCTTTGCGAACGCTGCAGGACATCGCACAATCTCTTTTGAACGGGGACAAATGATTTCTTATGGGGCGCAGTAAGTACAGACGTTTAAAAAGCTCCACTCATGCGACGATGCAGCATGAAGAAGCGCAACCTAGCGTTTGACAGACAAAAGCCGGGCGCCGCTACGAGCAATATGAAATCAAACTGACAGAACACGGCGTTTCGCGCTGACTCAGAAGTGTTCTCGACAGATCTGTTCCCTGCATAACGCTAAAAGAGCTAAAGAGCGTTTTTGTCGACAAGAAACAAGTTCATTTCTTTCTACCATGATGTCACCATGACAAAATCTGTCTTTAAACACCTTGCTCAGTCTCTGACGAGACTGTCAAAAATTGCTTTCGCCGATTGTATTGCAAACCGGCGGAAGCGGGGTATTGGGAAAAGTTTTCAACTAGCAATAATCGCGCCTCGGCTAAACCTCACAGGCTACGATACTGCCACTGCGCAAAGTTGACGGTTGCCAGGCAACCGCGGGGATCCTATGGAAATCGTTATCAATCGTCTCATGGCATGTTGTTGCTGTAACGCTTCATATTTGTCGTCTTCTTCTTATAGCTCGAGGTTTTGAAGAATTTCATGACAGACAAGGTCTCCGTTGGGAACAAAGGGCGTTGTGAGAAAACCGTTGCTTATTTTCAGCAGCAGAAATACAACCCTTTAAATACAAGATGACAGAACAATGACGAAGGGCATGCCGGGAGGAAATCATGCACTACAGAGGAAAGGGGGCGGCCACGTACAGTTCACATTCAAGCCACAAGTACTCTTCTCGGATGTTGCACAAACAAATCATAACGCCCTGAAAGCATTGCAGCATGTCTGTGTCCCACTTCCCGTAGCTGCAGGACGACTGACACGAACGGACAAACACAATCTGTGGCGTTTAGCGTGACATAGTCTTGCAGGCATCGTGCTGTCTCACTGCAATACTATACCGCTGGAGGAAACAGTCCATCTGGCCATGAAACTCATTTGAACGTCTAGCTACAGTAACTAACAATATCATGATTTGTTCACGATGTGTGGAATCAGCACGTCCCGGAGACAGCGTCCGATATCGTGAGCATTATCTGGTGGTGTCCTGCAGGGCTCCAGCAGCTGTGCGTTGGTGGTATAGTGGTGAGCATAGCTGCCTTCCAAGCAGTTGACCCGCGTTCGATTCCCGGCCAACGCAGCGCCGAGTGTCTGTAACTTCTCTTATGAACCTAAAAATGTGACCAGCAAAGCCTTTTTTGAAAGAGGTTGCACAAATGAATTGGGGGAGAATCTTACAGGGGATTCTTTGCGATGTCTGCATACACGCAGTCCGATATGGGTGCTGAAAACTTGAGAAACTCTCAATATCATGCTGCCTTTCCCCGCAGTAAATCTGTTACATTGAAAGACAGCTTCTCGCAGGTTCAAAAAGGGCCCCTGTTAATTGGAGAAATCAATGATTTCGAATGAGTTCTGTATGCGTTAAAAGACAGCTATACACACAGAAAACATGCAGGGTGTTTCCCGAGCCGAAACACAGTGCCTTTTTCCAAGCCATTTGACAAAGCCCGCCCACTGAAAACTGCAGCAGATCGTGTAAAGACGTTCGACTTTGTAACTACTGCAAGAACAGGAAGCAGAATAAATTCCTCTTTTCAAACTGTCAAAGGTTTGCCTTGCGAACGCTGCAGGACATCGCACAATCTCTTTTGAACGGGGACAAATGATTTCTTATGGGGCGCAGTAAGAACAGACGTTTTAAAAGCTCCACTCATGCCGGCGATGCAGCACGAAGAAGCGCAACCTAGCATTTGACAGACAAAAGCCGGGCGCCGCTACGAGAATCTTAAAGGGCATTCTGAGCGATGTCTGCTTACACGCAGTCCGATACGGGTGCTGAAAGCTTGAGCAACTCTCAATATCATGCTGCCTTTCCCCGGAGTAAATCCGTTTCATTAAAAGAATGCTTCTCGCAGGTTCAATAAGGCCCCCTGGTAATTGGAGAAATCAATGATTTCGAATGAATTCTGTATGCGTTAAAAGACAGCTATACACACAGAAAACATGCAGGATGTTTCCCGAGCCGAAACACAGTGCGTTTTTCCACGACTTTGACAAAGCTCGCCCACTGAAAACTGCAGCAGATCGTGTAAAGACGTTCAACTTTGTAACTACTGCAAGCACAGGAAGCAGAATAAATTCCTATTTTCAAACTGTCAAAGGTTTGCTTTGCGAACGCTGCAGGACATCGCACAATCTCTTTTGAACGGGGACAAATGATTTCTTATGGGGCGCAGTAAGTACAGACGTTTAAAAAGCTCCACTCATGCGACGATGCAGCATGAAGAAGCGCAACCTAGCGTTTGACAGACAAAAGCCGGGCGCCGCTACGAGCAATATGAAATCAAACTGACAGAACACGGCGTTTCGCGCTGACTCAAAAGTGTTCTCGACAGATCTGTTCCCTGCATAACGCTAAAAGAGCTAAAGAGCGTTTCTGTCGACAAGAAACAAGTTCATTTCTTTCTACCATGATGTCACCATGACAAAATCTGTCTTTAAACACCTTGCTCAGTCTCTGACGAGACTGTCAAAAATTGCTTTCGCCGATTGTATTACAAACCGGCGGAAGCGGGGTATTGGGAAAAGTTTTCAACTAGCAATAATCGCGCCTCGGCTAAACCTCACAGGCTACGATACTGCCACTGCGCAAAGCTGACGGTTGCCAGGCAACCGCGGGGATCCTATGGAAATCGTTATCAATCGTCTCATGGCATGTCGTTGCTGTAACGCTTCATATTTGTCGTCTTCTTCTTATAGCTCGAGGTTTTGAAGAATTTCATGACAGACAAGGTCTCCGTTGGGAACAAAGGGCGTTGTGAGAAAACCGTTGCTTATTTTCAGCAGCAGAAATACAACCCTTTAAATACAAGATGACAGAACAATGACGAAGGGCATGCCGGGAGGAAATCATGCACTACAGAGGAAAGGGGGCGGCCACGTACAGTTCACATTCAAGCCACAAGTACTCTTCTCGGATGTTGCACAAACAAATCATAACGCCCTGAAAGCATTGCAGCATGTCTGTGTCCCACTTCCCGTAGCTGCAGGACGACTGACACGAACGGACAAACACAATCTGTGGCGTTTAGCGTGACATAGTCTTGCAGGCATCGTGCTGTCTCACTGCAATACTATACCGCTGGAGGAAACAGTCCATCTGGCCATGAAACTCATTTGAACGTCTAGCTACAGTAACTAACAATATCATGATTTGTTCACGATGTGTGGAATCAGCACGTCCCTGAGACAGCGTCCGATATCGTGAGCATTATCTGGTGGTGTCCTGCAGGGCTCCAGCAGCTGTGCGTTGGTGGTATAGTGGTGAGCATAGCTGCCTCCCAAGCAGTTGACCCGCGTTCGATTCCCGGCCAACGCAGCGCCGAGTGTCTGTAACTTCTCTTATGAACCTAAAAATGTGACCAGCAAAGCCTTTTTTGAAAGAGGTTGCACAAATGAATTGGGGGAGAATCTTACAGGGGATTCTTTGCGATGTCTGCATACACGCAGTCCGATATGGGTGCTGAAAACTTGAGAAACTCTCAATATCATGCTGCCTTTCCCCGCAGTAAATCTGTTACATTGAAAGACAGCTTCTCGCAGGTTCAAAAAGGGCCCCTGTTAATTGGAGAAATCAATGATTTCGAATGAGTTCTGTATGCGTTAAAAGACAGCTATACACACAGAAAACATGCAGGGTGTTTCCCGAGCCGAAACACAGTGCCTTTTTCCAAGCCATTTGACAAAGCCCGCCCACTGAAAACTGCAGCAGATCGTGTAAAGACGTTCGACTTTGTAACTACTGCAAGAACAGGAAGCAGAATAAATTCCTCTTTTCAAACTGTCAAAGGTTTGCCTTGCGAACGCTGCAGGACATCGCACAATCTCTTTTGAACGGGGACAAATGATTTCTTATGGGGCGCAGTAAGAACAGACGTTTTAAAAGCTCCACTCATGCCGGCGATGCAGCACGAAGAAGCGCAACCTAGCATTTGACAGACAAAAGCCGGGCGCCGCTACGAGAATCTTAAAGGGCATTCTGAGCGATGTCTGCTTACACGCAGTCCGATACGGGTGCTGAAAGCTTGAGCAACTCTCAATATCATGCTGCCTTTCCCCGGAGTAAATCTGTTTCATTAAAAGAATGCTTCTCGCAGGTTCAATAAGGCCCCCTGGTAATTGGAGAAATCAATGATTTCGAATGAATTCTGTATGCGTTAAAAGACAGCTATACACACAGAAAACATGCAGGATGTTTCCCGAGCCGAAACACAGTGCGTTTTTCCACGACTTTGACAAAGCTCGCCCACTGAAAACTGCAGCAGATCGTGTAAAGACGTTCAACTTTGTAACTACTGCAAGCACAGGAAGCAGAATAAATTCCTCTTTTCAAACTGTCAAAGGTTTGCTTTGCGAACGCTGCAGGACATCGCACAATCTCTTTTGAACGGGGACAAATGATTTCTTATGGGGCGCAGTAAGTACAGACGTTTAAAAAGCTCCACTCATGCGACGATGCAGCATGAAGAAGCGCAACCTAGCGTTTGACAGACAAAAGCCGGGCGCCGCTACGAGCAATATGAAATCAAACTGACAGAACACGGCGTTTCGCGCTGACTCAAAAGTGTTCTCGACAGATCTGTTCCCTGCATAACGCTGAAAGAGCTAAAGAGCGTTTCTGTCGACAAGAAACAAGTTCATTTCTTTCTACCATGATGTCACCATGACAAAATCTGTCTTTAAACACCTTGCTCAGTCTCTGACGAGACTGTCAAAAATTGCTTTCGCCGATTGTATTGCAAACCGGCGGAAGCGGGGTATTGGGAAAAGTTTTCAACTAGCAATAATCGCGCCTCGGCTAAACCTCACAGGCTACGATACTGCCACTGCGCAAAGTTGACGGTTGCCAGGCAACCGCGGGGATCCTATGGAAATCGTTATCAATCGTCTCATGGCATGTCGTTGCTGTAACGCTTCATATTTGTCGTCTTCTTCTTATAGCTCGAGGTTTTGAAGAATTTCATGACAGACAAGGTCTCCGTTGGGAACAAAGGGCGTTGTGAGAAAATCGTTGCTTATTTTCAGCAGCAGAAATACAACCCTTTAAATACAAGATGACAGAACAATGACGAAGGGCATGCCGGGAGGAAATCATGCACTACAGAGGAAAGGGGGCGGCCACGTACAGTTCACATTCAAGCCACAAGTACTCTTCTCGGATGTTGCACAAACAAATCATAACGCCCTGAAAGCATTGCAGCATGTCTGTGTCCCACTTCCCGTAGCTGCAGGACGACTGACACGAACGGACAAACACAATCTGTGGCGTTTAGCGTGACATTGTCTTGCAGGCATCGTGCTGTCTCACTGCAATACTATACCGCTGGAGGAAACAGTCCATCTGGCCATGAAACTCATTTGAACGTCTAGCTACAGTAACTAACAATATCATGATTTGTTCACGATGTGTGGAATCAGCACGTCCCGGAGACAGCGTCCGATATCGTGAGCATTATCTGGTGGTGTCCTGCAGGGCTCCAGCAGCTGTGCGTTGGTGGTATAGTGGTGAGCATAGCTGCCTTCCAAGCAGTTGACCCGGATTCGATTCCCGGCCAACGCAGCGCCGAGTGTCTGTAACTTCTCTGATGAACCTAAAAATGTGACCAGCAAAGCCTTTTTTGAAAGAGGTTGCACAAATGAATTGGGGGAGAATCTTACAGGGGATTCTTTGCGATGTCTGCATACACGCAGTCCGATATGGGTGCTGAAAACTTGAGAAACTCTCAATATCATGCTGCCTTTCCCCGCAGTAAATCTGTTACATTGAAAGACAGCTTCTCGCAGGTTCAAAAAGGGCCCCTGTTAATTGGAGAAATCAATGATTTCGAATGAGTTCTGTATGCGTTAAAAGACAGCTATACACACAGAAAACATGCAGGGTGTTTCCCGAGCCGAAACACAGTGCCTTTTTCCAAGCCATTTGACAAAGCCCGCCCACTGAAAACTGCAGCAGATCGTGTAAAGACGTTCGACTTTGTAACTACTGCAAGAACAGGAAGCAGAATAAATTCCTCTTTTCAAACTGTCAAAGGTTTGCCTTGCGAACGCTGCAGGACATCGCACAATCTCTTTTGAACGGGGACAAATGATTTCTTATGGGGCGCAGTAAGAACAGACGTTTTAAAAGCTCCACTCATGCCGGCGATGCAGCACGAAGAAGCGCAACCTAGCATTTGACAGACAAAAGCCGGGCGCCGCTACGAGAATCTTAAAGGGCATTCTGAGCGATGTCTGCTTACACGCAGTCCGATACGGGTGCTGAAAGCTTGAGCAACTCTCAATATCATGCTGCCTTTCCCCGGAGTAAATCTGTTTCATTAAAAGAATGCTTCTCGCAGGTTCAATAAGGCCCCCTGGTAATTGGAGAAATCAATGATTTCGAATGAATTCTGTATGCGTTAAAAGACAGCTATACACACAGAAAACATGCAGGATGTTTCCCGAGCCGAAACACAGTGCGTTTTTCCACGACTTTGACAAAGCTCGCCCACTGAAAACTGCAGCAGATCGTGTAAAGACGTTCAACTTTGTAACTACTGCAAGCACAGGAAGCAGAATAAATTCCTCTTTTCAAACTGTCAAAGGTTTGCTTTGCGAACGCTGCAGGACATCGCACAATCTCTTTTGAACGGGGACAAATGATTTCTTATGGGGCGCAGTAAGTACAGACGTTTAAAAAGCTCCACTCATGCGACGATGCAGCATGAAGAAGCGCAACCTAGCGTTTGACAGACAAAAGCCGGGCGCCGCTACGAGCAATATGAAATCAAACTGACAGAACACGGCGTTTCGCGCTGACTCAAAAGTGTTCTCGACAGATCTGTTCCCTGCATAACGCTGAAAGAGCTAAAGAGCGTTTCTGTCGACAAGAAACAAGTTCATTTCTTTCTACCATGATGTCACCATGACAAAATCTGTCTTTAAACACCTTGCTCAGTCTCTGACGAGACTGTCAAAAATTGCTTTCGCCGATTGTATTGCAAACCGGCGGAAGCGGGGTATTGGGAAAAGTTTTCAACTAGCAATAATCGCGCCTCGGCTAAACCTCACAGGCTACGATACTGCCACTGCGCAAAGTTGACGGTTGCCAGGCAACCGCGGGGATCCTATGGAAATCGTTATCAATCGTCTCATGGCATGTCGTTGCTGTAACGCTTCATATTTGTCGTCTTCTTCTTATAGCTCGAGGTTTTGAAGAATTTCATGACAGACAAGGTCTCCGTTGGGAACAAAGGGCGTTGTGAGAAAATCGTTGCTTATTTTCAGCAGCAGAAATACAACCCTTTAAATACAAGATGACAGAACAATGACGAAGGGCATGCCGGGAGGAAATCATGCACTACAGAGGAAAGGGGGCGGCCACGTACAGTTCACATTCAAGCCACAAGTACTCTTCTCGGATGTTGCACAAACAAATCATAACGCCCTGAAAGCATTGCAGCATGTCTGTGTCCCACTTCCCGTAGCTGCAGGACGACTGACACGAACGGACAAACACAATCTGTGGCGTTTAGCGTGACATTGTCTTGCAGGCATCGTGCTGTCTCACTGCAATACTATACCGCTGGAGGAAACAGTCCATCTGGCCATGAAACTCATTTGAACGTCTAGCTACAGTAACTAACAATATCATGATTTGTTCACGATGTGTGGAATCAGCACGTCCCGGAGACAGCGTCCGATATCGTGAGCATTATCTGGTGGTGTCCTGCAGGGCTCCAGCAGCTGTGCGTTGGTGGTATAGTGGTGAGCATAGCTGCCTTCCAAGCAGTTGACCCGGATTCGATTCCCGGCCAACGCAGCGCCGAGTGTCTGTAACTTCTCTGATGAACCTAAAAATGTGACCAGCAAAGCCTTTTTTGAAAGAGGTTGCACAAATGAATTGGGGGAGAATCTTACAGGGGATTCTTTGCGATGTCTGCATACACGCAGTCCGATATGGGTGCTGAAAACTTGAGAAACTCTCAATATCATGCTGCCTTTCCCCGCAGTAAATCTGTTACATTGAAAGACAGCTTCTCGCAGGTTCAAAAAGGGCCCCTGTTAATTGGAGAAATCAATGATTTCGAATGAGTTCTGTATGCGTTAAAAGACAGCTATACACACAGAAAACATGCAGGGTGTTTCCCGAGCCGAAACACAGTGCCTTTTTCCAAGCCATTTGACAAAGCCCGCCCACTGAAAACTGCAGCAGATCGTGTAAAGACGTTCGACTTTGTAACTACTGCAAGAACAGGAAGCAGAATAAATTCCTCTTTTCAAACTGTCAAAGGTTTGCCTTGCGAACGCTGCAGGACATCGCACAATCTCTTTTGAACGGGGACAAATGATTTCTTATGGGGCGCAGTAAGAACAGACGTTTTAAAAGCTCCACTCATGCCGGCGATGCAGCACGAAGAAGCGCAACCTAGCATTTGACAGACAAAAGCCGGGCGCCGCTACGAGAATCTTAAAGGGCATTCTGAGCGATGTCTGCTTACACGCAGTCCGATACGGGTGCTGAAAGCTTGAGCAACTCTCAATATCATGCTGCCTTTCCCCGGAGTAAATCTGTTTCATTAAAAGAATGCTTCTCGCAGGTTCAATAAGGCCCCCTGGTAATTGGAGAAATCAATGATTTCGAATGAATTCTGTATGCGTTAAAAGACAGCTATACACACAGAAAACATGCAGGATGTTTCCCGAGCCGAAACACAGTGCGTTTTTCCACGACTTTGACAAAGCTCGCCCACTGAAAACTGCAGCAGATCGTGTAAAGACGTTCAACTTTGTAACTACTGCAAGCACAGGAAGCAGAATAAATTCCTCTTTTCAAACTGTCAAAGGTTTGCTTTGCGAACGCTGCAGGACATCGCACAATCTCTTTTGAACGGGGACAAATGATTTCTTATGGGGCGCAGTAAGTACAGACGTTTAAAAAGCTCCACTCATGCGACGATGCAGCATGAAGAAGCGCAACCTAGCGTTTGACAGACAAAAGCCGGGCGCCGCTACGAGCAATATGAAATCAAACTGACAGAACACGGCGTTTCGCGCTGACTCAAAAGTGTTCTCGACAGATCTGTTCCCTGCATAACGCTGAAAGAGCTAAAGAGCGTTTCTGTCGACAAGAAACAAGTTCATTTCTTTCTACCATGATGTCACCATGACAAAATCTGTCTTTAAACACCTTGCTCAGTCTCTGACGAGACTGTCAAAAATTGCTTTCGCCGATTGTATTGCAAACCGGCGGAAGCGGTGTATTGGGAAAAGTTTTCAACTAGCAATAATCGCGCCTCGGCAATTCAATTTTTCAATTTTTAAGAACTTTATTTTCTTTTCACAAAAAAGTACAGGACATCACAATTTAGAACGCTTTACATTAATATACATACTTAAAACAGTATATATGATCACATCTCATTACATTTTGACACGGTACCAGTTACATAGCAACAATTTCTTTTTTTCTGGTGCAAATCACATTCTTTACTTAAACATGATAATGTTTTTCACAGTTTCTTGAGATATTGACCTATGCTCTCTATTTCCCACAGATTTTCTGCTTCCTCCCTCCCTTCTCTCCACAGATCTCTGAGGTAATAGTTCTCTCGGGTGATGAACAGGGCCAGGCTACCTGCTGCCTTGACTGGGACCTCGATGCCTTTGAACAGCCCCATGTTCCTCACTCTCCACAGGGCGTTTTTCCCACTGTTCACCACGGCCCAGATCCTGTCAAACACGTCAGGAGGAAGTTTGACAGGAGAGATGCCGTATATGACGAAAGCAGCGGTCAGGGTAAATTGGGGCGAGAGAGCTTGCAACCAATCTTCAAACTGTGCCCAGAAGGCCTTAGCAAAAAAGCAGGACCACAGGAGATGGGTCACATTCTCCTCCTCGCCGCAGCCCACCCTAACGCAGCGAGGGCTGGGGGTGAGGCCCCTACGGTACAAGAAAGTTCGTACCGGTAAGCACTGGTGGACGACACTCCAGGCTAAATCTCTGTGAATGTTGCACAGAAACTTAGAGGATGTGTGTTTCCACACCTTCCTTGTTTGGGCTGATGTTAAAATGCCCACAGGGGTCTGCCTATTGTTCTGGGGTGCAACGAAATCTTCCAGTTTTTGGACGCTGACATCTCGGAGGGGAATATGGCCAATTGGGTGAGATCTTAGAAAACGTTTAACTGTCCCATAAATTGCAGGGCATGTGTCAGAGAGTGGGACATCCAGCTTGGGTCTGACACCCCACACTCTGAACACCTCCCTACCTATCCAGAGCCTGGAAAAATAAGTCCAGGTACGCGCTGCAGGTGCTGTTGCAAAGCCTCTCAGCACAGAGGCCAGGAAAATGCACAGCAGCTTCGTAGCAATATCTGGGACAGACTTCCCCCCTGAGGGTAGCGGCCTGTACATTATTTCCCTTCTGAGTCTTTCCTGCTTCCCACCCCATAGAAATTGAAACATCAATCTCCTCAGCACCGCCGCAACACGGTGTGGGATTGGGAAGGTAGAAGCCAGAAAATTCAAGACAGGCAAGAGCTCAGCTTTGATGACCAGCACCTTCCCTGTCATGGTGAGGTCTCGGTCCTTCCATTGCATCAGTTTTTTGTTTAAGATTGGCAATTTGTTCTGCCAATTTACTGTTCCCATCTCTTCTCCAAAATACACCCCCAGGACCTTAATTCTCTTCTCTTGCAGCCTGAGATCATGTCCTTCTTTTGGCTCCCTCCAGTTCTGATAAAAAATCTCACTCTTAGATTTGTTAATTTTTGCAGAGGAAGCCAAAGAGAAACGATCACAGCACTGCAGAGCTCTGCTAATTGAGGCATTGTCAGAGAGGAGCAGGGTGACGTCATCCATGTATAGAGATGTCTTTACCTCTCCTCCCCCACTTCCAGGCACTGGTATCCCATTAATGGCCTGATCCTGGCGCAAGGCACAGGCTAAGGGCTCCATAGCCAAAACGAATAACAAGGGGGATAATGGGCAGCCCTGCCTCACCTCTGAACAGACTTCAAAGGGGCGTGATCTATTGCCATTAACCATTACTCTGCTGTTGCTACCTGTGTACAGCAGGTTAATCCACTTTCTCATGATGGGGCCAAACTTCATGTGCTCAAGTACCGATGTTAAGTACTGCCGGTTTAGGCGGTCAAAGGCCTTTTCTAGGTCTACACCTAAAATGCACGGAGGGAGGGAGCGATCCTCCGAGTACAGACAGACATCCCTCAACAAGGCCAGGTTGTCGCTCATCAGGCGTCCTGCTATCCCACAAGTCTGTTCTTTCCCTACCAGTGAGGCCACTACATTTTGTAGGCGCAGGAAAAGGGCTTTGGACAGGATCTTAGTGTCCACGCCTAACAGGCTGAGGGGTCTCCAGTTCTTTATGTCATTCTTTGCTCCTTTCTTAAACAAGAGAGAGATAGTGCCTTCTCTTAAGGAGTCAGGCAGCAATTCTGTCTTATAGCTTTCCTCGAATAGGAGCAGTAGCGGATCCTGAAGCAGATCCCAAAAGGTGCAATAAAATTCTTTAGGGAGCCCGTCAGCACCCGGAGTTTTCCCCTTCTGTAAGCTCTCCATAGCCTGTCTCAGCTCTTCTACTGTCAAATCCCTCTCAAGTACTTCCCTATCTTCTTCACTCAAAACGTTTTCTAGCTTTGAGGTGAAAAAATGAATTTCTTCATCCTTTACCTCTGTAGAGCTGTACAGTCTTGAGTAGAAGGCCTCGGTGCAGGAGAGGATAGCACTCGGCTCTGTTCTCTCTCGTCCCTCCTCATCAACTACACTTTCCATGACAGACTTGGAGCCTACCACTTTCCTGAAAAAGAAGCGAGTACACTTCTCATTTTCTTCCAAGAACTGCACTCTGCTTCTTAACAGCACTCCTCGACTACTTTCTTCGGCTATGCTCCGGATGTCCTTTTTTAAAAGGGTGATATCCTCGAGCACATCGAAGCCACTGTGCAGCATCGTGTAGAGACGCTGCAGCTGCCTCTGTTTCCTGGCTAGCACTCCTCTCCGTCTGGCAGCAGCCTTCCTTCCCTCAGCCATGAAAAAGGCCTTTGTCCTCACCTTCACCTCCTCCCACCACTCTCCTACTGACCCGTACAAACACTGCAAGGACAGCCACTGTGATAGTTTCTCCTTGTAGCGGGATACTACCCCCTCGTTCTCTAGCAGCTTTGTGTTGAGTTTCCAGAGGCCTGGGCCAAAGACAGTCCCGCCCTGGAGTTCCACTCTACACCCTAAAGCCTGATGATCTGAGAAGAAGACAGGCTGAAGAGTGACCCCAACAACTTTCACTCTCGCTGAGACAAAGCAATAGTCAATTCTGGAGCTGCTATTCCTCCCTGACCATGTATATCCTGCTGTTGTGAGATATATACATCTATATGTGTCTGAGAGTTTAAAGTCTTGAACTAAGTTTTGCAGGGCCAGTGAGCTGGAATCCAATTTTATCGGAGAGCTAGACTGCCTGTCTGTGTGCTCTAAGATACAATTAAAATCCCCTCCCACTATCACGTCTGTGCTACATAACAATAGGGGAGAGAGTGCCTTGAGTAGCTCCACCCTTCCTCCCACGTCAGTAGGACAATACACATTGATTAGCCGCAGGTTAACGGTCCCCCATTCCACATCCACACACAGCAACCTGCCATCTATGACCCTCTGAATACTTTTCAATTTGAAAGCCCATCCTTTGAAAAGAATGGCCACGCCAGAGGCTCTGTTGTTATTGTCCCCTGACCAAACAGAAGGCCCTTTATCCCACCTATCTTCAAAGCTTTTATACCTCTCTTGATAGGCTAAAGCACACTCCTGCAACATCAACACATCTCCCTCTCTCTGCTGGAGGTAATCAAAGACAGACTGACATTTAACTCTGTCATTGATACCTCTGGTGTTAAGAGAAATTATGTTTAGAGCCATATTACATAAGAAAGTGGAACCAGTCTTTACAAAACACATTTCTCTTCTGTCTCACCTGTTACCTTCTTCTTTTTCTTTTTCTTCTTACCAATTTCCTGCCAGCCATCCTCTGAATGAGACTTCATCAGGGTGGCAGCAGTAAAAGCGTTCACAGAGTCCATTTCAAGGAAGGGGCTAGAGGGAGGGGTGGAGGGGTTCCAGCTGTCCCCATCGCCATGCTCTCCTTCCTCCTCGCTCGGGGAGAAAACAGAGTCATTTTTCCTTTTCCTCACGTCCAGCTCCTGGGAGCACTGAGGGGAAAGGGGTGCAGCCGATGCACCAGTCTCCTCTTCCCCCTCACCCACCAGCTGCTGCAGATCCTCCGTGATGGACTGGATGGAGGAGAGGAGGGCATCTAAACTTCACAGGCTACGATACTGCCACTGCGCAAAGTTGACGGTTGCCAGACAACCGCGGGGATCCTATGGAAATCGTTATCAATCGTCTCATGGCATGTCGTTGCTGTAACGCTTCATATTTGTCGTCTTCTTCTTATAGCTCGAGGTTTTGAAGAATTTCATGACAGACAAGGTCTCCGTTGGGAACAAAGGGCGTTGTGAGAAAACCGTTGCTTATTTTCAGCAGCAGAAATACAACCCTTTAAATACAAGATGACAGAACAACGATGAAGGGCATGCCGGGAGGAAATCATGCACTACAGAGGAAAGGGGGCGGCCACGTACAGTTCACATTCAAGCCACAAGTACTCTTCTCGGATGTTGCACAAACAAATCATAACGCCCTGAAAGCATTGCAGCATGTCTGTGTCCCACTTCCCGTAGCTGCAGGACGACTGACACGAACGGACAAACACAATCTGTGGCGTTTAGCGTGACATAGTCTTGCAGGCATCGTGCTGTCTCACTGCAATACTATACCGCTGGAGGAAACAGTCCATCTGGCCATGAAACTCATTTGAATGTCTAGCTACAGTAACTAACAATATCATGATTTGTTCACGATGTGTGGAATCAGCACGTCCCGGAGACAGCGTCCGATATCGTGAGCATTATCTGGTGGTGTCCTGCAGGGCTCCAGCAGCTGTGCGTTGGTGGTATAGTGGTGAGCATAGCTGCCTTCCAAGCAGTTGACCCGGGTTCGATTCCCGGCCAACGCAGCGCCGAGTGTCTGTAACTTCTCTTATGAACCTAAAAATGTGACCAGCAAAGCCTTTTTTGAAAGAGGTTGCACAAATGAATTGGGGGAGAATCTTACAGGGGATTCTTTGCGATGTCTGCATACACGCAGTCCGATATGGGTGCTGAAAACTTGAGAAACTCTCAATATCATGCTGCCTTTCCCCGGAGTAAATCTGTTTCATTAAAAGAATGCTTCTCGCAGGTTCAAAAAGGGCCCCTGTTAATTGGAGAAATCAATGATTTCGAATGAGTTCTGTATGCGTTAAAAGACAGCTATACACACAGAAAACATGCAGGGTGTTTCCCGAGCCGAAACACAGTGCCTTTTTCCAAGCCATTTGAGAAAGCCCGCCCACTGAAAACTGCAGCAGATCGTGTAAAGACGTTCAACTTTGTAACTACTGCAAGCACAGGAAGCAGAATAAATTCCTCTTTTCAAACTGTCAAAGGTTTGCTTTGCGAACGCTGCAGGACATCGCACAATCTCTTTTGAACGGGGACAAATGATTTCTTATGGGGCGCAGTAAGTACAGACGTTTAAAAAGCTCCACTCATGCGACGATGCAGCATGAAGAAGCGCAACCTAGCGTTTGACAGACAAAAGCCGGGCGCCGCTACGAGCAATATGAAATCAAACTGACAGAACACGGCGTTTCGCGCTGACTCAAAAGTGTTCTCGACAGATCTGTTCCCTGCATAACGCTGAAAGAGCTAAAGAGGGTTTCTGTCGATAAGAAACAAGTTCATTTCTTTCTACCATGATGTCACCATGACAAAATCTGTCTTTAAACACCTTGCTCAGTCTCTGACGAGACTGTCAAAAATTGCTTTCGCCGATTGTATTGCAAACCGGCGGAAGCGGGGTATTGGGAAAAGTTTTCAACTAGCAATAATCGCGCCTCGGCTAAACCTCACAGGCTACGATACTGCCACTGCGCAAAGCTGACGGTTGCCAGGCAACCGCGGGGATCCTATGGAAATCGTTATCAATCGTCTCATGGCATGTCGTTGCTGTAACGCTTCATATTTGTCGTCTTCTTCTTATAGCTCGAGGTTTTGAAGAATTTCATGACAGACAAGGTCTCCGTTGGGAACAAAGGGCGTTGTGAGAAAACCGTTGCTTATTTTCAGCAGCAGAAATACAACCCTTTAAATACAAGATGACAGAACAATGACGAAGGGCATGCCAAGAGGAAATCATGCACTACAGAGGAAAGGGGGCGGCCACGTACAGTTCACATTCAAGCCACAAGTACTCTTCTCGGATGTTGCACAAACAAATCATAACGCCCTGAAAGCATTGCAGCATGTCTGTGTCCCACTTCCCGTAGCTGCAGGACGACTGACACGAACGGACAAACACAATCTGTGGCGTTTAGCGTGACATAGTCTTGCAGGCATCGTGCTGTCTCACTGCAATACTATACCGCTGGAGGAAACAGTCCATCTGGCCATGAAACTCATTTGAACGTCTAGCTACAGTAACTAACAATATCATGATTTGTTCACGATGTGTGGAATCAGCACGTCCCGGAGACAGCGTCCGATATCGTGAGCATTATCTGGTGGTGTCCTGCAGGGCTCCAGCAGCTGTGCGTTGGTGGTATAGTGGTGAGCATAGCTGCCTTCCAAGCAGTTGACCCGGGTTCGATTCCCGGCCAACGCAGCGCCGAGTGTCTGTAACTTCTCTTATGAACCTAAAAATGTGACCAGCAAAGCCTTTTTTGAAAGAGGTTGCACAAATGAATTGGGGGAGAATCTTACAGGGGATTCTTTGCGATGTCTGCATACACGCAGTCCGATATGGGTGCTGAAAACTTGAGAAACTCTCAATATCATGCTGCCTTTCCCCGGAGTAAATCTGTTACATTGAAAGACAGCTTCTCGCAGGTTCAAAAAGGGCCCCTGTTAATTGGAGAAATCAATGATTTCGAATGAGTTCTGTATGCGTTAAAAGACAGCTATACACACAGAAAACATGCAGGGTGTTTCCCGAGCCGAAACACAGTGCCTTTTTCCAAGCCATTTGACAAAGCCCGCCCACTGAAAACTGCAGCAGATCGTGTAAAGACGTTCGACTTTGTAACTACTGCAAGAACAGGAAGCAGAATAAATTCCTCTTTTCAAACTGTCAAAGGTTTGCCTTGCGAACGCTGCAGGACATCGCACAATCTCTTTTGAACGGGGACAAATGATTTCTTATGGGGCGCATTAAGAACAGACGTTTTAAAAGCACCACTCATGCCGGCGATGCAGCACGAAGAAGCGCAACCTAGCATTTGACAGACAAAAGCCGGGCGCCGCTACAAGAATCTTAAAGGGCATTCTGAGCGATGTCTGCTTGCACGCAGTCCGATAGGGGTGCTGAAAGCTTGAGCAACTCTCAATATCATGCTGCCTTTCCCCGGAGTAAATCTGTTTCATTAAAAGAATGCTTCTCGCAGGTTCAATAAGGCCCCCTGGTAATTGGAGAAATCAATGATTTCGAATGAATTCTGTATGCGTTAAAAGACAGCTATACACACAGAAAACATGCAGGATGTTTCCCGAGCCGAAACACAGTGCGTTTTTCCACGACTTTGACAAAGCCCACCCACTGAAAACTGCAGCAGATCGTGTAAAGACGTTCAACTTTGTAACTACTGCAAGCACAGGAAGCAGAATAAATTCCTCTTTTCAAACTGTCAAAGGTTTGCTTTGCGAACGCTGCAGGACATCGCACAATCTCTTTTGAACGGGGACAAATGATTTCTTATGGGGCGCGTAAGTACAGACGTTTAAAAAGCTCCACTCATGCGACGATGCTGCATGAAGAAGCGCAACCTAGCGTTTGACAGACAAAAGCCGGGCGCCGCTACGAGCAATATGAAATCAAACTGACAGAACACGGCGTTTCGCGCTGACTCAAAAGTGTTCTCGACAGATCTGTTCCCTGCATAACGCTGAAAGAGCTAAAGAGCGTTTCTGTCGAGAAGAAACAAGTTCATTTCTTTCTACCATGATGTCACCATGACAAAATCTGTCTTTAAACACCTTGCTCAGTCTCTGACGAGACTGTCAAAAATTGCTTTCGCCGATTGTATTGCAAACCGGCGGAAGCGGGGTATTGGGAAAAGTTTTCAACTAGCAATAATCGCGCCTCGGCTAAACCTCACAGGCTACGATACTGCCACTGCGCAAAGTTGACGGTTGCCAGGCAACCGCGGGGATCCTATGGAAATCGTTATCAATCGTCTCATGGCATGTCGTTGCTGTAACGCTTCATATTTGTCGTCTTCTTCTTATAGCTCGAGGTTTTGAAGAATTTCATGACAGACAAGGTCTCCGTTGGGAACAAAGGGCGTTGTGAGAAAACCATTGCTTATTTTCAGCACCAGAAATACAACCCTTTAAATACAAGATGACAGAACAATGACGAAGGGCATGCCGGGAGGAAATCATGCACTACAGAGGAAAGGGGGCGGCCACGTACAGTTCACATTCAAGCCACAAGTACTCTTCTCGGATGTTGCAGAAACAAATCATAACGCCCTGAAAGCATTGCAGCATGTCTTTGTCCCACTTCCCGTAGCTGCAGGACGACTGACACGAACGGACAAACACAATCTGTGGCGTTTAGCGTGACATAGTCTTGCAGGCATCGTGCTGTCTCACTGCAATACTATACCGCTGGAGGAAACAGTCCATCTGGCCATGAAACTCATTTGAACGTCTAGCTACAGTAACTAACAATATCATGATTTGTTCACGATGTGTGGAATCAGCACGTCCCGGAGACAGCGTCCGATATCGTGAGCATTATCTGGTGGTGTCCTGCAGGGCTCCAGCAGCTGTGCGTTGGTGGTATAGTGGTGAGCATAGCTGCCTTCCAAGCAGTTGACCCGGGTTCGATTCCCGGCCAACGCAGCGCCGAGTGTCTGTAACTTCTCTTATGAACCTAAAAATGTGACCAGCAAAGCCTTTTTTGAAAGAGGTTGCACAAATGAATTGGGGGAGAATCTTACAGGGGATTCTTTGCGATGTCTGCATACACGCAGTCCGATATGGGTGCTGAAAACTTGAGAAACTCTCAATATCTTGCTGCCTTTCCCCGGAATAAATCTGTTACATTGAAAGACAGCTTCTCGCAGGTTCAAAAAGGGCCCCTGTTAATTGGAGAAATCAATGATTTCGAATGAGTTCTGTATGCGTTAAAAGACAGCTATACACACAGAAAACATGCAGGGTGTTTCCCGAGCCGAAACACAGTGCCTTTTTCCAAGCCATTTGACAAAGCCCGCCCACTGAAAACTGCAGCAGATCGTGTAAAGACGTTCGACTTTGTAACTACTGCAAGAAGAGGAAGCAGAATAAATTCCTCTTTTCAAACTGTCAAAGGTTTGCCTTGCGAACGCTGCAGGACATCGCACAATCTCTTTTGAACGGGGACAAATGATTTCTTATGGGGCGCAGTAAGAACAGACGTTTTAAAAGCTCCACTCATGCCGGCGATGCAGCACGAAGAAGCGCAACCTAGCATTTGACAGACAAAAGCCGGGCGCCGCTACGAGAATCTTAAAGGGCATTCTGAGCGATGTCTGCTTACACGCAGTCCGATACGGGTGCTGAAAGCTTGAGCAACTCTCAATATCATGCTGCCTTTCCCCGGAGTAAATCTGTTTCATTAAAAGAATGCTTCTCGCAGGTTCAATAAGGCCCCCTGGTAATTGGAGAAATCAATGATTTCGAATGAATTCTGTATGCGTTAAAAGACAGCTATACACACAGAAAACATGCAGGATGTTTCCCGAGCCGAAACACAGTGCGTTTTTCCACGACTTTGACAAAGCTCGCCCACTGAAAACTGCAGCAGATCGTGTAAAGACGTTCAACTTTGTAACTACTGCAAGCACAGGAAGCAGAATAAATTCCTCTTTTCAAACTGTCAAAGGTTTGCTTTGCGAACGCTGCAGGACATCGCACAATCTCTTTTGAACGGGGACAAATGATTTCTTATGGGGCGCAGTAAGTACAGACGTTTAAAAAGCTCCACTCATGCGACGATGCAGCATGAAGAAGCGCAACCTAGCGTTTGACAGACAAAAGCCGGGCGCCGCTACGAGCAATATGAAATCAAACTGACAGAACATGGCGTTTCGCGCAGACTCAAAAGTGTTCTCGACAGATCTGTTCCCTGCATAACGCTGAAAGAGCTAAAGAGCGTTTCTGTCGAGAAGAAACAAGTTCATTTCTTTCTACCATGATGTCACCATGACAAAATCTGTCTTTAAACACCTTGCTCAGTCTCTGACGAGACTGTCAAAAATTGCTTTCGCCGATTGTATTGCAAACCGGCGGAAGCGGGGTATTGGGAAAAGTTTTCAACTAGCAATAATCGCGCCTCGGCTAAACCTCACAGGCTACGATACTGCCACTGCGCAAAGTTGACGGTTGCCAGGCAACCGCGGGGATCCTATGGAAATCGTTATCAATCGTCTCATGGCATGTCGTTGCTGTAACGCTTCATATTTGTCGTCTTCTTCTTATAGCTCGAGGTTTTGAAGAATTTCATGACAGACAAGGTCTCCGTTGGGAACAAAGGGCGTTGTGAGAAAACCGTTGCTTATTTTCAGCAGCAGAAATACAACCTTTTAAATACAAGATGACAGAACAATGACGAAGGGCATGCCGGGAGGAAATCATGCACTACAGAGGAAAGGGGGCGGCCACGTACAGTTCACATTCAAGCCACAAGTACTCTTCTCGGATGTTGCACAAACAAATCATAACGCCCTGAAAGCATTGCAGCATGTCTGTGTCCCACTTCCCGTAGCTGCAGGACGTCTGACACGAACGGACAAACACAATCTGTGGCGTTTAGCGTGACATAGTCTTGCAGGCATCGTGCTGTCTCACTGCAATACTATACCGCTGGAGGAAACAGTCCATCTGGCCATGAAACTCATTTGAACGTCTAGCTACAGTAACTAACAATATCATGATTTGTTCACGATGTGTGGAATCAGCACGTCCCGGAGACAGCGTCCGATATCGTGAGCATTATCTGGTGGTGTCCTGCAGGGCTCCAGCAGCTGTGCGTTGGTGGTATAGTGGTGAGCATAGCTGCCTTCCAAGCAGTTGACCCGCGTTCGATTCCCGGCCAACGCAGCGCCGAGTGTCTGTAACTTCTCTTATGAACCTAAAAATGTGACCAGCAAAGCAAAGCCTTTTTTGAAAGAGGTTGCACAAATGAATTGGGGGAGAAACTTACAGGGGATTCTTTGCGATGTCTGCATACACGCAGTCCGATATGGGTGCTGAAAACTTGAGAAACTCTCAATATCTTGCTGCCTTTCCCCGGAATAAATCTGTTACATTGAAAGACAGCTTCTCGCAGGTTCAAAAAGGGCCCCTGTTAATTGGAGAAATCAATGATTTCGAATGAGTTCTGTATGCGTTAAAAGACAGCTATACACACAGAAAACATGCAGGGTGTTTCCCGAGCCGAAACACCGTGCCTTTTTCCAAGCCATTTGACAAAGCCCGCCCACTGAAAACTGCAGCAGATCGTGTAAAGACGTTCGACTTTGTAACTACTGCAAGAACAGGAAGCAGAATAAATTCCTCTTTTCAAACTGTCAAAGGTTTGCCTTGCGAACGCTGCAGGACATCGCACAATCTCTTTTGAACGGGGACAAATGATTTCTTATGGGGCGCAGTAAGAACAGACGTTTTAAAAGCACCACTCATGCCGGCGATGCAGCACGAAGAAGCGCAACCTAGCATTTGACAGACAAAAGCCGGGCGCCGCTACGAGAATCTTAAAGGGCATTCTGAGCGATGTCTGCTTACACGCAGTCCGATACGGGTGCTGAAAGCTTGAGCAACTCTCAATATCATGCTGCCTTTCCCCGCAGTAAATCTGTTTCAATAAAAGAATGCTTCTCGCAGGTTCAATAAGGCCCCCTGGTAATTGGAGAAATCAATGATTTCGAATGAATTCAGTATGCGTTAAAAGACAGCTATACACACAGAAAACATGCAGGATGTTTCCCGAGCCGAAACACAGTGCGTTTTTCCACGACTTTGACAAAGCCCGCCCACTGAAAACTGCAGCAGATCGTGTAAAGACGTTCAACTTTGTAACTACTGCAAGCACAGGAAGCAGAATAAATTCCTCTTTTCAAACTGTCAAAGGTTTGCTTTGCGAACGCTGCAGGACATCGCACAATCTCTTTTGAACGGGGACAAATGATTTCTTATGGGGCGCAGTAAGTACAGACGTTTAAAAAGCTCCACTCATGCGACGATGCAGCATGAAGAAGCGCAACCTAGCGTTTGACAGACAAAAGCCGGGCGCCGCTACGAGCAATATGAAATCAAACTGACAGAACACGGCGTTTCGCGCTGACTCAAAAGTGTTCTCGACAGATCTGTTCCCTGCATAACGCTGAAAGAGCTAAAGAGCGTTTCTGTCGAGAAGAAACAAGTTCATTTCTTTCTACCATGATGTCACCATGACAAAATCTGTCTTTAAACACCTTGCTCAGTCTCTGACGAGACTGTCAAAAATTGCTTTCGCCGATTGTATTGCAAACCGGCGGAAGCGGGGTATTGGGAAAAGTTTTCAACTAGCAATAATCGCGCCTCGGCTAAACCTCACAGGCTACGATACTGCCACTGCGCAAAGTTGACGGTTGCCAGGCAACCGCGGGGATCCTATGGAAATCGTTATCAATCGTCTCATGGCATGTCGTTGCTGTAACGCTTCATATTTGTCGTCTTCTTCTTATAGCTCGAGGTTTTGAAGAATTTCATGACAGACAAGGTCTCCGTTGGGAACAAAGGGCGTTGTGAGAAAACCGTTGCTTATTTTCAGCAGCAGAAATACAACCTTTTAAATACAAGATGACAGAACAATGACGAAGGGCATGCCGGGAGGAAATCATGCACTACAGAGGAAAGGGGGCGGCCACGTACAGTTCACATTCAAGCCACAAGTACTCTTCTCGGATGTTGCACAAACAAATCATAACGCCCTGAAAGCATTGCAGCATGTCTGTGTCCCACTTCCCGTAGCTGCAGGACGTCTGACACGAACGGACAAACACAATCTGTGGCGTTTAGCGTGACATAGTCTTGCAGGCATCGTGCTGTCTCACTGCAATACTATACCGCTGGAGGAAACAGTCCATCTGGCCATGAAACTCATTTGAACGTCTAGCTACAGTAACTAACAATATCATGATTTGTTCACGATGTGTGGAATCAGCACGTCCCGGAGACAGCGTCCGATATCGTGAGCATTATCTGGTGGTGTCCTGCAGGGCTCCAGCAGCTGTGCGTTGGTGGTATAGTGGTGAGCATAGCTGCCTTCCAAGCAGTTGACCCGCGTTCGATTCCCGGCCAACGCAGCGCCGAGTGTCTGTAACTTCTTATGAACCTAAAAATGTGACCAGCAAAGCAAAGCCTTTTTTGAAAGAGGTTGCACAAATGAATTGGGGGAGAAACTTACAGGGGATTCTTTGCGATGTCTGCATACACGCAGTCCGATATGGGTGCTGAAAACTTGAGAAACTCTCAATATCTTGCTGCCTTTCCCCGGAATAAATCTGTTACATTGAAAGACAGCTTCTCGCAGGTTCAAAAAGGGCCCCTGTTAATTGGAGAAATCAATGATTTCGAATGAGTTCTGTATGCGTTAAAAGACAGCTATACACACAGAAAACATGCAGGGTGTTTCCCGAGCCGAAACACAGTGCCTTTTTCCAAGCCATTTGACAAAGCCCGCCCACTGAAAACTGCAGCAGATCGTGTAAAGACGTTCGACTTTGTAACTACTGCAAGAACAGGAAGCAGAATAAATTCCTCTTTTCAAACTGTCAAAGGTTTGCCTTGCGAACGCTGCAGGACATCGCACAATCTCTTTTGAACGGGGACAAATGATTTCTTATGGGGCGCAGTAAGAACAGACGTTTTAAAAGCACCACTCATGCCGGCGATGCAGCACGAAGAAGCGCAACCTAGCATTTGACAGACAAAAGCCGGGCGCCGCTACGAGAATCTTAAAGGGCATTCTGAGCGATGTCTGCTTACACGCAGTCCGATACGGGTGCTGAAAGCTTGAGCAACTCTCAATATCATGCTGCCTTTCCCCGCAGTAAATCTGTTTCATTAAAAGAATGCTTCTCGCAGGTTCAATAAGGCCCCCTGGTAATTGGAGAAATCAATGATTTCGAATGAATTCTGTATGCGTTAAAAGACAGCTATACACACAGAAAACATGCAGGATGTTTCCCGAGCCGAAACACAGTGCGTTTTTCCACGACTTTGACAAAGCCCGCCCACTGAAAACTGCAGCAGATCGTGTAAAGACGTTCAACTTTGTAACTACTGCAAGCACAGGAAGCAGAATAAATTCCTCTTTTCAAACTGTCAAAGGTTTGCTTTGCGAACGCTGCAGGACATCGCACAATCTCTTTTGAACGGGGACAAATGATTTCTTATGGGGCGCAGTAAGTACAGACGTTTAAAAAGCTCCACTCATGCGACGATGCAGCATGAAGAAGCGCAACCTAGCGTTTGACAGACAAAAGCCGGGCGCCGCTACGAGCAATATGAAATCAAACTGACAGAACACGGCGTTTCGCGCTGACTCAAAAGTGTTCTCGACAGATCTGTTCCCTGCATAACGCTGAAAGAGCTAAAGAGCGTTTCTGTCGACAAGAAACAAGTTCATTTCTTTCTACCATGATGTCACCATGACAAAATCTGTCTTTAAACACCTTGCTCAGTCTCTGACGAGACTGTCAAAAATTGCTTTCGCCGATTGTATTGCAAACCGGCGGAAGCGGGGTATTGGGAAAAGTTTTCAACTAGCAATAATCGCGCCTCGGCTAAACCTCACAGGCTACGATACTGCCACTGCGCAAAGCTGACGGTTGCCAGGCAACCGCGGGGATCCTATGGAAATCGTTATCAATCGTCTCATGGCATGTCGTTGCTGTAACGCTTCATATTTGTCGTCTTCTTCTTATAGCTCGAGGTTTTGAAGAATTTCATGACAGACAAGGTCTCCGTTGGGAACAAAGGGCGTTGTGAGAAAACCGTTGCTTATTTTCAGCAGCAGAAATACAACCCTTTAAATACAAGATGACAGAACAATGACGAAGGGCATGCCGGGAGGAAATCATGCACTACAGAGGAAAGGGGGCGGCCACGTACAGTTCACATTCAAGCCACAAGTACTCTTCTCGGATGTTGCACAAACAAATCATAACGCCCTGAAAGCATTGCAGCATGTCTGTGTCCCACTTCCCGTAGCTGCAGGACGACTGACACGAACGGACAAACACAATCTGTGGCGTTTAGCGTGACATAGTCTTGCAGGCATCGTGCTGTCTCACTGCAATACTATACCGCTGGAGGAAACAGTCCATCTGGCCATGAAACTCATTTGAACGTCTAGCTACAGTAACTAACAATATCATGATTTGTTCACGATGTGTGGAATCAGCACGTCCCGGAGACAGCGTCCGATATCGTGAGCATTATCTGGTGGTGTCCTGCAGGGCTCCAGCAGCTGTGCGTTGGTGGTATAGTGGTGAGCATAGCTGCCTTCCAAGCAGTTGACCCGCGTTCGATTCCCAGCCAACGCAGCGCCGAGTGTCTGTAACTTCTCTTATGAACCTAAAAATGTGACCAGCAAAGCCTTTTTTGAAAGAGGTTGCACAAATGAATTGGGGGAGAATCTTACAGGGGATTCTTTGCGATGTCTGCATACACGCAGTCCGATATGGGTGCTGAAAACTTGAGAAACTCTCAATATCATGCTGCCTTTCCCCGCAGTAAATCTGTTACATTGAAAGACAGCTTCTCGCAGGTTCAAAAAGGGCCCCTGTTAATTGGAGAAATCAATGATTTCGAATGAGTTCTGTATGCGTTAAAAGACAGCTATACACACAGAAAACATGCAGGGTGTTTCCCGAGCCGAAACACAGTGCCTTTTTCCAAGCCATTTGACAAAGCCCGCCCACTGAAAACTGCAGCAGATCGTGTAAAGACGTTCGACTTTGTAACTACTGCAAGAAGAGGAAGCAGAATAAATTCCTCTTTTCAAACTGTCAAAGGTTTGCCTTGCGAACGCTGCAGGACATCGCACAATCTCTTTTGAACGGGGACAAATGATTTCTTATGGGGCGCAGTAAGAACAGACGTTTTAAAAGCTCCACTCATGCCGGCGATGCAGCACGAAGAAGCGCAACCTAGCATTTGACAGACAAAAGCCGGGCGCCGCTACGAGAATCTTAAAGGGCATTCTGAGCGATGTCTGCTTACACGCAGTCCGATACGGGTGCTGAAAGCTTGAGCAACTCTCAATATCATGCTGCCTTTCCCCGGAGTAAATCTGTTTCATTAAAAGAATGCTTCTCGCAGGTTCAATAAGGCCCCCTGGTAATTGGAGAAATCAATGATTTCGAATGAATTCTGTATGCGTTAAAAGACAGCTATACACACAGAAAACATGCAGGATGTTTCCCGAGCCGAAACACAGTGCGTTTTTCCACGACTTTGACAAAGCTCGCCCACTGAAAACTGCAGCAGATCGTGTAAAGACGTTCAACTTTGTAACTACTGCAAGCACAGGAAGCAGAATAAATTCCTCTTTTCAAACTGTCAAAGGTTTGCTTTGCGAACGCTGCAGGACATCGCACAATCTCTTTTGAACGGGGACAAATGATTTCTTATGGGGCGCAGTAAGTACAGACGTTTAAAAAGCTCCACTCATGCGACGATGCAGCATGAAGAAGCGCAACCTAGCGTTTGACAGACAAAAGCCGGGCGCCGCTACGAGCAATATGAAATCAAACTGACAGAACACGGCGTTTCGCGCTGACTCAAAAGTGTTCTCGACAGATCTGTTCCCTGCATAACGCTGAAAGAGCTAAAGAGCGTTTCTGTCGAGAAGAAACAAGTTCATTTCTTTCTACCATGATGTCACCATGACAAAATCTGTCTTTAAACACCTTGCTCAGTCTCTGACGAGACTGTCAAAAATTGCTTTCGCCGATTGTATTGCAAACCGGCGGAAGCGGGGTATTGGGAAAAGTTTTCAACTAGCAATAATCGCACCTCGGCTAAACCTCACAGGCTACGATACTGCCACTGCGCAAAGTTGACGGTTGCCAGGCAACCGCGGGGATCCTATGGAAATCGTTATCAATCGTCTCATGGCATGTCGTTGCTGTAACGCTTCATATTTGTCGTCTTCTTCTTATAGCTCGAGGTTTTGAAGAATTTCATGACAGACAAGGTCTCCGTTGGGAACAAAGGGCGTTGTGAGAAAACCGTTGCTTATTTTCAGCAGCAGAAATACAACCTTTTAAATACAAGATGACAGAACAATGACGAAGGGCATGCCGGGAGGAAATCATGCACTACAGAGGAAAGGGGGCGGCCACGTACAGTTCACATTCAAGCCACAAGTACTCTTCTCGGATGTTGCACAAACAAATCATAACGCCCTGAAAGCATTGCAGCATGTCTGTGTCCCACTTCCCGTAGCTGCAGGACGTCTGACACGAACGGACAAACACAATCTGTGGCGTTTAGCGTGACATAGTCTTGCAGGCATCGTGCTGTCTCACTGCAATACTATACCGCTGGAGGAAACAGTCCATCTGGCCATGAAACTCATTTGAACGTCTAGCTACAGTAACTAACAATATCATGATTTGTTCACGATGTGTGGAATCAGCACGTCCCGGAGACAGCGTCCGATATCGTGAGCATTATCTGGTGGTGTCCTGCAGGGCTCCAGCAGCTGTGCGTTGGTGGTATAGTGGTGAGCATAGCTGCCTTCCAAGCAGTTGACCCGGGTTCGATTCCCGGCCAACGCAGCGCCGAGTGTCTGTAACTTCTCTTATGAACCTAAAAATGTGACCAACAAAGCAAAGCCTTTTTTGAAAGAGGTTGCACAAATGAATTGGGGGAGAATCTTACAGGGGATTCTTTGCGATGTCTGCATACACGCAGTCCGATATGGGTGCTGAAAACTTGAGAAACTCTCAATATCATGCTGCCTTTCCCCGGAGTAAATCTGTTACATTGAAAGACAGCTTCTCGCAGGTTCAAAAAGGGCCCCTGTTAATTGGAGAAATCAATGATTTCGAATGAGTTCTGTATGCGTTAAAAAACAGCTATACACACAGAAAACATGCAGGGTGTTTCCCGAGCCGAAACACAGTGCCTTTTTCCAAGCCATTTGACAAAGCCCGCCCACTGAAAACTGCAGCAGATCTTGTAAAGACGTTCGACTTTGTAACTACTGCAAGAACAGGAAGCAGAATAAATTCCTCTTTTCAAACTGTCAAAGGTTTGCCTTGCGAACGCTGCAGGACATCGCACAATCTCTTTTGAACGGGGACAAATGATTTCTTATGGGGCGCAGTAAGAACAGACGTTTTAAAAGCTCCACTCATGCCGGCGATGCAGCACGAAGAAGCGCAACCTAGCATTTGACAGACAAAAGCCGGGCGCCGCTACGAGAATCTTAAAGGGCATTCTGAGCGATGTCTGCTTACACGCAGTCCGATACGGGTGCTGAAAGCTTGAGCAACTCTCAATATCATGCTGCCTTTCCCCGGAGTAAATCTGTTTCATTAAAAGAATGCTTCTCGCAGGTTCAATAAGGCCCCCTGGTAATTGGAGAAATCAATGATTTCGAATGAATTCTGTATGCGTTAAAAGACAGCTATACACACAGAAAACATGCAGGATGTTTCCCGAGCCGAAACACAGTGCGTTTTTCCACGACTTTGACAAAGCCCACCCACTGAAAACTGCAGCAGATCGTTTAAACACGTTCAACTTTGTAACTACTGCAAGCACAGGAAGCAGAATAAATTCCTCTTTTCAAACTGTCAAAGGTTTGCTTTGCGAACGCTGCAGGACATCGCACAATCTCTTTTGAACGGGGACAAATGATTTCTTATGGGGCGCAGTAAGTACAGACGTTTAAAAAGCTCCACTCATGCGACGATGCAGCATGAAGAAGCGCAACCTAGCGTTTGACAGACAAAAGCCGGGCGCCGCTACGAGCAATATGAAATCAAACTGACAGAACACGGCGTTTCGCGCTGACTCAAAAGTGTTCTCGACAGATCTGTTCCCTGCATAACGCTGAAAGAGCTAAAGAGCGTTTCTGTCGACAAGAAACAAGTTCATTTCTTTCTACCATGATGTCACCATGACAAAATCTGTCTTTAAACACCTTGCTCAGTCTCTGACGAGACTGTCAAAAATTGCTTTCGCCGATTGTATTGCAAACCGGCGGAAGCGGGGTATTGGGAAAAGTTTTCAACTAGCAATAATCGCACCTCGGCTAAACCTCACAGGCTACGATACTGCCACTGCGCAAAGTTGACGGTTGCCAGGCAACCGCGGGGATCCTATGGAAATCGTTATCAATCGTCTCATGGCATGTCGTTGCTGTAACGCTTCATATTTGTCGTCTTCTTCTTATAGCTCGAGGTTTTGAAGAATTTCATGACAGACAAGGTCTCCGTTGGGAACAAAGGGCGTTGTGAGAAAACCGTTGCTTATTTTCAGCAGCAGAAATACAACCTTTTAAATACAAGATGACAGAACAATGACGAAGGGCATGCCGGGAGGAAATCATGCACTACAGAGGAAAGGGGGCGGCCACGTACAGTTCACATTCAAGCCACAAGTACTCTTCTCGGATGTTGCACAAACAAATCATAACGCCCTGAAAGCATTGCAGCATGTCTGTGTCCCACTTCCCGTAGCTGCAGGACGTCTGACACGAACGGACAAACACAATCTGTGGCGTTTAGCGTGACATAGTCTTGCAGGCATCGTGCTGTCTCACTGCAATACTATACCGCTGGAGGAAACAGTCCATCTGGCCATGAAACTCATTTGAACGTCTAGCTACAGTAACTAACAATATCATGATTTGTTCACGATGTGTGGAATCAGCACGTCCCGGAGACAGCGTCCGATATCGTGAGCATTATCTGGTGGTGTCCTGCAGGGCTCCAGCAGCTGTGCGTTGGTGGTATAGTGGTGAGCATAGCTGCCTTCCAAGCAGTTGACCCGGGTTCGATTCCCGGCCAACGCAGCGCCGAGTGTCTGTAACTTCTCTTATGAACCTAAAAATGTGACCAACAAAGCAAAGCCTTTTTTGAAAGAGGTTGCACAAATGAATTGGGGGAGAATCTTACAGGGGATTCTTTGCGATGTCTGCATACACGCAGTCCGATATGGGTGCTGAAAACTTGAGAAACTCTCAATATCATGCTGCCTTTCCCCGGAGTAAATCTGTTACATTGAAAGACAGCTTCTCGCAGGTTCAAAAAGGGCCCCTGTTAATTGGAGAAATCAATGATTTCGAATGAGTTCTGTATGCGTTAAAAAACAGCTATACACACAGAAAACATGCAGGGTGTTTCCCGAGCCGAAACACAGTGCCTTTTTCCAAGCCATTTGACAAAGCCCGCCCACTGAAAACTGCAGCAGATCTTGTAAAGACGTTCGACTTTGTAACTACTGCAAGAACAGGAAGCAGAATAAATTCCTCTTTTCAAACTGTCAAAGGTTTGCCTTGCGAACGCTGCAGGACATCGCACAATCTCTTTTGAACGGGGACAAATGATTTCTTATGGGGCGCAGTAAGAACAGACGTTTTAAAAGCTCCACTCATGCCGGCGATGCAGCACGAAGAAGCGCAACCTAGCATTTGACAGACAAAAGCCGGGCGCCGCTACGAGAATCTTAAAGGGCATTCTGAGCGATGTCTGCTTACACGCAGTCCGATACGGGTGCTGAAAGCTTGAGCAACTCTCAATATCATGCTGCCTTTCCCCGGAGTAAATCTGTTTCATTAAAAGAATGTTTCTCGCAGGTTCAATAAGGCCCCCTGGTAATTGGAGAAATCAATGATTTCGAATGAATTCTGTATGCGTTAAAAGACAGCTATACACACAGAAAACATGCAGGATGTTTCCCGAGCCGAAACACAGTGCGTTTTTCCACGACTTTGACAAAGCCCACCCACTGAAAACTGCAGCAGATCGTTTAAACACGTTCAACTTTGTAACTACTGCAAGCACAGGAAGCAGAATAAATTCCTCTTTTCAAACTGTCAAAGGTTTGCTTTGCGAACGCTGCAGGACATCGCACAATCTCTTTTGAACGGGGACAAATGATTTCTTATGGGGCGCAGTAAGTACAGACGTTTAAAAAGCTCCACTCATGCGACGATGCAGCATGAAGAAGCGCTACCTAGCGTTTGACAGACAAAAGCCGGGCGCCGCTACGAGCAATATGAAATCAAACTGACAGAACACGGCGTTTCGCGCTGACTCAAAAGTGTTCTCAACAGATCTGTTCCCTGCATAACGCTGAAAGAGCTAAAGAGCGTTTCTGTCGACAAGAAACAAGTTCATTTCTTTCTACCATGATGTCACCATGACAAAATCTGTCTTTAAACACCTTGCTCAGTCTCTGACGAGACTGTCAAAAATTGCTTTCGCCGATTGTATTGCAAACCGGCGGAAGTGGGGTATTGGGAAAAGTTTTCAACTAGCAATAATCGCGCCTCGGCTAAACCTCACAGGCTACGATACTGCCACTGCGCAAAGTTGACGGTTGCCAGGCAACCGCGGGGATCCTATGGAAATCGTTATCAATCGTCTCATGGCATGTCGTTGCTGTAACGCTTCATATTTGTCGTCTTCTTCTTATAGCTCGAGGTTTTGAAGAATTTCATGACAGACAAGGTCTCCGTTGGGAACAAAGGGCGTTGTGAGAAAACCGTTGCTTATTTTCAGCAGCAGAAATACAACCCATTAAATACAAGATGACAGAACAATGACGAAGGGCATGCCGGGAGGAAATCATGCACTACAGAGGAAAGGGGGCGGCCACGTACAGTTCACATTCAAGCCACAAGTACTCTTCTCGGATGTTGCACAAACAAATCATAACGCCCTGAAAGCATTGCAGCATGTCTGTGTCCCACTTCCCGTAGCTGCAGGACGACTGACACGAACGGACAAACACAATCTGTGGCGTTTAGCGTGACATAGTCTTGCAGGCATCGTGCTGTCTCACTGCAATACTATACCGCTGGAGGAAACAGTCCATCTGGCCATGAAACTCATTTGAACGTCTAGCTACAGTAACTAACAATATCATGATTTGTTCACGATGTGTGGAATCAGCACGTCCCGGAGACAGCGTCCGATATCGTGAGCATTATCTGGTGGTGTCCTGCAGGGCTCCAGCATCTGTGCGTTGGTGGTATAGTGGTGAGCATAGCTGCCTTCCAAGCAGTTGACCCGGGTTCGATTCCCGGCCAACGCAGCGCCGAGTGTCTGTAACTTCTCTTATGAACCTAAAAATGTGACCAGCAAAGCCTTTTTTGAAAGAGGTTGCACAAATGAATTGGGGGAGAATCTTACAGGGGATTCTTTGCGATGTCTGCATACACGCAGTCCGATATGGGTGCTGAAAACTTGAGAAACTCTCAATATCATGCTGCCTTTCCCCGGAGTAAATCTGTTACATTGAAAGACAGCTTCTCGCAGGTTCAAAAAGGGCCCCTGTTAATTGGAGAAATCAATGATTTTGAATGAGTTCTGTATGCGTTAAAAGACAGCTATACACACAGAAAACATGCAGGGTGTTTCCCGAGCCGAAACACAGTGCCTTTTTCCAAGCCATTTGACAAAGCCCGCCCACTGAAAACTGCAGCAGATCGTGTAAAGACGTTCGACTTTGTAACTACTGCAAGAACAGGAAGCAGAATAAATTCCTCTTTTCAAACTGTCAAAGGTTTGCCTTGCGAACGCTGCAGGACATCGCACAATCTCTTTTGAACGGGGACAAATGATTTCTTATGGGGCGCAGTAAGAACAGACGTTTTAAAAGCTCCACTCATGCCAGCGATGCAGCACGAAGAAGCGCAACCTAGCATTTGACAGACAAAAGCCGGGCGCCGCTACGAGAATCTTAAAGGGCATTCTGAGCGATGTCTGCTTACACGCAGTCCGATACGGGTGCTGAAAGCTTGAGCAACTCTCAATATCATGCTGCCTTTCCCCGGAGTAAATCTGTTTCATTAAAAGAATGCTTCTCGCAGGTTCAATAAGGCCCCCTGGTAATTGGAGAAATCAATGATTTCGAATGAATTCTGTATGCGTTAAAAGACAGCTATACACACAGAAAACATGCAGGATGTTTCCCGAGCTAAAACACAGTGCGTTTTTCCACGACTTTGACAAAGCCCACCCACTGAAAACTGCAGCAGATCGTTTAAACACGTTCAACTTTGTAACTACTGCAAGCACAGGAAGCAGAATAAATTCCTCTTTTCAAACTGTCAAAGGTTTGCTTTGCGAACGCTGCAGGACATCGCACAATCTCTTTTGAACGGGGACAAATGATTTCTTATGGGGCGCAGTAAGTACAGACGTTTAAAAAGCTCCACTCATGCGACGATGCAGCATGAAGAAGCGCAACCTAGCGTTTGACAGACAAAAGCCGGGCGCCGCTACGAGCAATATGAAATCAAACTGACAGAACACGGCGTTTCGCGCTGACTCAAAAGTGTTCTCGACAGATCTGTTCCCTGCATAACGCTGAAAGAGCTAAAGAGGGTTTCTGTCGACAAGAAACAAGTTCATTTCTTTCTACCATGATGTCACCATGACAAAATCTGTCTTTAAACACCTTGCTCAGTCTCTGACGAGACTGTCAAAAATTGCTTTCGCCGATTGTATTGCAAACCGGCGGAAGCGGGGTATTGGGAAAAGTTTTCAACTAGCAATAATCGCGCCTCGGCTAAACCTCACAGGCTACGATACTGCCACTGCGCAAAGCTGACGGTTGCCAGGCAACCGCGGGGATCCTATGGAAATCGTTATCAATCGTCTCATGGCATGTCGTTGCTGTAACGCTTCATATTTGTCGTCTTCTTCTTATAGCTCGAGGTTTTGAAGAATTTCATGACAGACAAGGTCTCCGTTGGGAACAAAGGGCGTTGTGAGAAAACCGTTGCTTATTTTCAGCAGCAGAAATACAACCCATTAAATACAAGATGACAGAACAATGACGAAGGGCATGCCGGGAGGAAATCATGCACTACAGAGGAAAGGGGGCGGCCACGTACAGTTCACATTCAAGCCACAAGTACTCTTCTCGGGTGTTGCACAAACAAATCATAACGCCCTGAAAGCATTGCAGCATGTCTGTGTCCCACTTCCCGTAGCTGCAGGACGACTGACACGAACGGACAAACACAATCTGTGGCGTTTAGCGTGACATAGTCTTGCAGGCATCGTGCTGTCTCACTGCAATACTATACCGCTGGAGGAAACAGTCCATCTGGCCATGAAACTCATTTGAACGTCTAGCTACAGTAACTAACAGTATCATGATTTGTTCACGATGTGTGGAATCAGCACGTCCCGGAGACAGCGTCCGATATCGTGAGCATTATCTGGTGGTGTCCTGCAGGGCTCCAGCAGCTGTGCGTTGGTGGTATAGTGGTGAGCATAGCTGCCTTCTAAGCAGTTGACCCGGGTTCGATTCCCGGCCAACGCAGCGCCGAGTGTCTGTAACTTCTCTTATGAACCTAAAAATGTGACCAGCAAAGCAAAGCCTTTTTTGAAAGAGGTTGCACAAATGAATTGGGGGAGAATCTTACAGGGGATTCTTTGCGATGTCTGCATACACGCAGTCCGATATGGGTGCTGAAAACTTGAGAAACTCTCAATATCATGCTGCCTTTCCCCGGAGTAAATCTGTTACATTGAAAGACAGCTTCTCGCAGGTTCAAAAAGGGCCCCTGTTAATTGGAGAAATCAATGATTTCGAATGAGTTCTGTATGCGTTAAAAGACAGCTATACACACAGAAAACATGCAGGGTGTTTCCCGAGCCGAAACACAGTGCCTTTTTCCAAGCCATTTGACAAAGCCCGCCCACTGAAAACTGCAGCAGATCGTGTAAAGACGTTCGACTTTGTAACTACTGCAAGAACAGGAAGCAGAATAAATTCCTCTTTTCAAACTGTCAAAGGTTTGCCTTGCGAACGCTGCAGGACATCGCACAATCTCTTTTGAACGGGGACAAATGATTTCTTATGGGGCGCAGTAAGAACAGACGTTTTAAAAGCTCCACTCATGCCGGCGATGCAGCACGAAGAAGCGCAACCTAGCATTTGACAGACAAAAGCCGGGCGCCGCTACGAGAATCTTAAAGGGCATTCTGAGCGATGTCTGCTTACACGCAGTCCAATACGGGTGCTGAAAGCTTGAGCAACTCTCAATATCATGCTGCCTTTCCCCGGAGTAAATCTGTTTCATTAAAAGAATGCTTCTCGCAGGTGCAATAAGGCCCCCTGGTAATTGGAGAAATCAATGATTTCGAATGAATTCAGTATGCGTTAAAAGACAGCTATACACACAGAAAACATGCAGGATGTTTCCCGAGCCGAAACACAGTGCGTTTTTCCACGACTTTGACAAAGCTCGCCCACTGAAAACTGCAGCAGATCGTGTAAAGACGTTCAACTTTGTAACTACTGCAAGCACAGGAAGCAGAATAAATTCCTCTTTTCAAACTGTCAAAGGTTTGCTTTGCGAACGCTGCAGGACATCGCACAATCTCTTTTGAACGGGGACAAATGATTTCTTATGGGGCGCAGTAAGTACAGACGTTTAAAAAGCTCCACTCATGCGACGATGCAGCATGAAGAAGCGCAACCTAGCGTTTGACAGACAAAAGCCGGGCGCCGCTACGAGCAATATGAAATCAAACTGACAGAACACGGCGTTTCGCGCTGACTCAAAAGTGTTCTCGACAGATCTGTTCCCTGCATAACGCTGAAAGAGCTAAAGAGCGTTTCTGTCGAGAAGAAACAAGTTCATTTCTTTCTACCATGATGTCACCATGACAAAATCTGTCTTTAAACACCTTGCTCAGTCTCTGACGAGACTGTCAAAAATTGCTTTCGCCGATTGTATTGCAAACCGGCGGAAGCGGGGTATTGGGAAAAGTTTTCAACTAGCAATAATCGCGCCTCGGCTAAACCTCACAGGCTACGATACTGCCACTGCGCAAAGTTGACGGTTGCCAGGCAACCGCGGGGATCCTATGGAAATCGTTATCAATCGTCTCATGGCATGTCGTTGCTGTAACGCTTCATATTTGTCGTCTTCTTCTTATAGCTCGAGGTTTTGAAGAATTTCATGACAGACAAGGTCTCCGTTGGGAACAAAGGGCGTTGTGAGAAAACCGTTGCTTATTTTCAGCAGCAGAAATACAACCTTTTAAATACAAGATGACAGAACAATGACGAAGGGCATGCCGGGAGGAAATCATGCACTACAGAGGAAAGGGGGCGGCCACGTACAGTTCACATTCAAGCCACAAGTACTCTTCTCGGATGTTGCACAAACAAATCATAACGCCCTGAAAGCATTGCAGCATGTCTGTGTCCCACTTCCCGTAGCTGCAGGACGACTGACACGAACGGACAAACACAATCTGTGGCGTTTAGCGTGACATAGTCTTGCAGGCATCGTGCTGTCTCACTGCAATACTATACCGCTGGAGGAAACAGTCCATCTGGCCATGAAACTCATTTGAACGTCTAGCTACAGTAACTAACAATATCATGATTTGTTCACGATGTGTGGAATCAGCACGTCCCGGAGACAGCGTCCGATATCGTGAGCATTATCTGGTGGTGTCCTGCAGGGCTCCAGCAGCTGTGCGTTGGTGGTATAGTGGTGAGCATAGCTGCCTTCCAAGCAGTTGACCCGCGTTCGATTCCCGGCCAACGCAGCGCCGAGTGTCTGTAACTTCTCTTATGAACCTAAAAATGTGACCAGCAAAGCCTTTTTTGAAAGAGCTTGCACAAATGAATTGGGGGAGAATCTTACAGGGGATTCTTTGCGATGTCTGCATACACGCAGTCCGATATGGGTGCTGAAAACTTGAGAAACTCTCAATATCATGCTGCCTTTCCCCGGAGTAAATCTGTTACATTGAAAGACAGCTTCTCGCAGGTTCAAAAAGGGCCCCTGTTAATTGGAGAAATCAATGATTTCGAATGAGTTCTGTATGCGTTAAAAGACAGCTATACACACAGAAAACATGCAGGGTGTTTCCCGAGCCGAAACACAGTGCCTTTTTCCAAGCCATTTGACAAAGCCCGCCCACTGAAAACTGCAGCAGATCGTGTAAAGACGTTCGACTTTGTAACTACTGCAAGAACAGGAAGCAGAATAAATTCCTCTTTTCAAACTGTCAAAGGTTTGCCTTGCGAACGCTGCAGGACATCGCACAATCTCTTTTGAACGGGGACAAATGATTTCTTATGGGGCGCAGTAAGAACAGACGTTTTAAAAGCTCCACTCATGCCGGCGATGCAGCACGAAGAAGCGCAACCTAGCATTTGACAGACAAAAGCCGGGCGCCGCTACGAGAATCTTAAAGGGCATTCTGAGCGATGTCTGCTTACACGCAGTCCGATACGGGTGCTGAAAGCTTGAGCAACTCTCAATATCATGCTGCCTTTCCCCGGAGTAAATCTGTTTCATTAAAAGAATGCTTCTCGCAGGTTCAATAAGGCCCCCTGGTAATTGGAGAAATCAATGATTTCGAATGAATTCTGTATGCGTTAAAAGACAGCTATACACACAGAAAACATGCAGGATGTTTCCCGAGCCGAAACACAGTGCGTTTTTCCACGACTTTGACAAAGCTCGCCCACTGAAAACTGCAGCAGATCGTGTAAAGACGTTCAACTTTGTAACTACTGCAAGCACAGGAAGCAGAATAAATTCCTCTTTTCAAACTGTCAAAGGTTTGCTTTGCGAACGCTGCAGGACATCGCACAATCTCTTTTGAACGGGGACAAATGATTTCTTATGGGGCGCAGTAAGTACAGACGTTTAAAAAGCTCCACTCATGCGACGATGCAGCATGAAGAAGAGCAACCTAGCGTTTGACAGACAAAAGCCGGGCGCCGCTACGAGCAATATGAAATCAAACTGACAGAACACGGCGTTTCGCGCTGACTCAAAAGTGTTCTCGACAGATCTGTTCCCTGCATAACGCTGAAAGAGCTAAAGAGCGTTTCTGTCGAGAAGA